>NC_064412.1:37091590-37414772 GCF_023375975.1 Astyanax mexicanus
ATTTACAGGCTTCTGCCCAGCTAGAGGCTTCTGCCCATTCACAGGCTTCTGCCCATTCACAGGCTTCTGCCCATTCACAGGCTTCTGCCCAGCTACAGGCTTCTGCCCAGCTACAGGCTTCTGCCCAGCTACAGGCTTCTGCCCAGCTACAGGCTTCTGCCCATTCACAGACTTCTGCCCATTCACAGGTTTCTGCCCAGCTACAGGCTTCTGCCCATTCACAGGCTTCTGCCCAGCTACAGGCTTCTGCACAGCTACAGGCTTCTGCCCATTCACAGGCTTCTGCCCAGGTACAGGCTTCTGCCCATTCACAGGCTTCTGCTCAGCTACAGGCTTCTGCCCATTCACAGGCTTCTACCCAGCTACAGTTTTCTGCCCAGGTATAGGCTTCTGTACATTCACAGGCTTCTGCCCAGATACAGGCTTCTGCCCAGCTACAGGCTTCTGCCCATTCACAGGCTTCTGCCCAGCTACAGGCTTCTGCCCATTCACAGGCTTCTGCCCAAATCACAGGCTTCTACCCGGCTACAGGCTTTTGCCCATTCACAGGCTTCTGCCCAGCTACAGGCTTTTGCCCATTCACCGGCTTCTGCATAGCTACAGGCTTCTGCCCAGCTACAGGCTTCTGCCCATTAACAGGCTTCTGCCCAGCTACAGGCTTCTGCCCATTCACAGGCTTCTGCCCAGCTACAGGCTTTTGCCCAGCAACAGGCTTTTGCCCATTCACCGGCTTCTGCATAGCTACAGGCTTCTGCCCAGCTACAGGCTTCTGCCCATTCACAGGCTTCTGCCCAGCTACAGGCTTCTGCCCATTCACAGGCTTCTGCCCATTCACAGGCTTCTGCCCAGCTACAGGCTTCTGCACAGCTACAGGCTTCTGCCCAGGCACAGGCTTCTGCCCATTCACAGTCTTCTGCCCAGCTACAGGCTTCTGCACAGCTACAGGCTTCTGCCCATTCACAGGCTTCTGCCCAGCTACAGGCTTCTGCCCAGCTACAGGCTTCTGCCCATTCACAGGCTTCTGCCCAGCTACAGGCTTTTGCCCAGCAACAGGCTTTTGCCCATTCACCGGCTTCTGCATAGCTACAGGCTTCTGCCCAGCTACAGGCTTCTGCCCATTCACAGGCTTCTGCCCAGCTACAGGCTTCTGCCCATTCACAGGCTTCTGCCCATTCACAGGCTTCTGCCCAGCTACAGGCTTCTGCACAGCTACAGGCTTCTGCCCAGGTACAGGCTTCTGCCCATTCACAGTCTTCTGCCCAGCTACAGGCTTCTGCCCAGCTACAGGCTTCTGCCCATTCACAGGCTTCTGCCCAGCTACAGGCTTCTGCCCAGTTACAGGCTTCTGCCCATTCACAGGCTTCTGCCCAGCTACAGTTATCTGCCCAGGTACAGGCTTCTGTCCATTCACAGGCTTCTGCCCACCTACAGGCTTCTGCCCAGCTACAGGCTTCTGCCCATTCACAGGCTTCTGCCCAGCTACAGGCTTCTGCCCATTCACAGGCTTCTGCCCATTCACAGGCTTCTGCCCAGCTACAGGCTTCTGCACAGCTACAGGCTTCTGCCCGTTCACAGGCATCTGCCGAGGTACAGGCTTCTGCCCATTCACAGGCTTCTGCCCAGCTACAGGCTTCTGCCCAGCTACAGGCTTCTGCCCATTCACAGGCTTCTGCCCAGCTACAGGCTTCTGCCCAGCTACAGGCTTCTGCCCATTCACAGGCTTCTGCCCAGGTACAGGCTTCTGTCCATTCACAGGCTTCTGCCCAGCTACAGGCTTCTGCCCAGCTACAGGCTTCTGCCCATTCACAGGCTTCTGCCCAGCTACAGGCTTCTGCCCAGCTACAGGCTTCTGCCCATTCACAGGCTTCTGCCCAGCTACAGTTTTCTGCTCAGGTACAGGCTTCTGTCCATTCACAGGCTTCTGCCCACCTACAGGCTTCTGCCCAGCTACAGGCTTCTGTCCATTCACAGGCTTCTGCCCAGCTACAGGCTTCTGCCCATTCACAGGCTTCTGCCCAGCTACAGGCTTCTGCCAGCTACAGGCTTCTGCCCATTCACAGGCTTCTGCCCAGCTACAGTTTTCTGCTCAGGTACAGGCTTCTGTCCATTCACAGGCTTCTGCCCACCTACAGGCTTCTGCCCAGCTACAGGCTTCTGCCCATTCACAGGCTTCTGCACAGCTACAGGCTTCTGCCCATTCACAGGCTTCTGCCCAGCTACAGACTTCTGCCCAGCTACAGGCTTCTGCCCATTCACAGACTTCTGCCCATTCACAGGCTTCTGCCCAGCTACAGGCTTCTGCCCATTCACAGGCTTCTGCCCAGCTACAGGCTTCTGCCCATTCACAGACTTCTGCCCATTCACAGGTTTCTGCCCAGCTACAGGCTTCTGCCCATTCACAGACTTCTGCCCATTCACAGGTTTCTGCCCAGCTACAGGCTTCTGCCCATTCACAGGCTTCTGCCCAGCTACAGGCTTCTGCACAGCTACAGGCTTCTGCCCATTCACAGGCTTCTGCCCAGGTACAGGCTTCTGCCCATTCACAGGCTTCTGCTCAGCTACAGGCTTTTGCCCAGCAACAGGCTTTTGCCCATTCACCGGCTTCTGCCCATTCACAGGCTTCTGCCCAGGTACAGGCTTCTGCCCATTCACAGGCTTCTGCTCAGCTACAGGCTTCTGCCCATTCACAGGCTTCTGCCCATTCACAGGCTTCTGCCCAGCTACAGGCTTCTGCACAGCTACAGGCTTCTGCCCGTTGACCGGCTTCTGCCCAGGTACAAGCTTCTGCCCATTCACAGTCTTCTGCCCAGCTACAGGCTTCTGCCCAGCTACAGGCTTCTGCCCATTCACAGGCTTCTGTCCATTTACAGGCTTCTGCCCAGCTAGAGGCTTCTGCCCATTCACAGGCTTCTGCCCAGGTACAGGCTTCTGCCCATTCACAGGCTTCTGCCCATTCACAGGCTTCTGCCCAGCTACAGGCTTCTGCATAGCTACAGGCTTCTGCCCATTCACAGGCTTCTGCCCAGGTACAGGGTTCTGTCCATTCACAGGCTTCTGCCCAGCTACAGGCTTCTGCCCATTCACAGGCATCTGCCCAGCTATAGGCTTCTGCCCAGCTACAGGCTTCTGCCCATTCACAGGCTTCTGCCCAGCTACAGTTTTCTGCCCAGGTACAGGCTTCTGTCCATTCACAGGCTTCTGCCCACCTACTGGCTTCTGCCCAGCTACAGGCCTCTGCCCATTCACAGGCTTCTGCCCAGCTAAAGGCTTCTGCCCATTCACAGGCTTCTACCCATTCACAGGCTTCTGCCCAGCTACAGGCTTCTGCACAGCTACAGGCTTCTGCCCGTTCACAGGCTTCTGCCCAGCTACAGGTTTCTGCCCATTCACAGGCTTCTGCCCAGCTACAGGCTTCTGCCCAGCTACAGGCTTCTGCCAATTCACAAGCTTCTGTCCATTTACAGGCTTCTGCCCAGCTAGAGGCTTCTGCCCATTCACAGGCTTCTGCCCAGCTACAGGCTTCTGCCCAGCTACAGGCTTCTGCCCATTCACAGGCTTCTGCCCAGCTACAGGCTTCTGCCCATTCACAGGCTTCTGCCCATTCACAGGCTTCTGCCCAGCTACAGGCTTCTGTACAGCTACAGGCTTCTGCCCATTCACAGGCTTCTGCCCATTCACAGGCTTCTGCCCAGCTACAGGCTTCTGCCCATTCACAGGCTTCTGCCCAGCTACAGGCTTCTGCCCAGCTACAGGCTTCAGCCCATTCACAGGCTTCTGTCCATTTACAGGCTTCTGCCCAGCTAGAGGCTTCTGCCCATTCACAGGCTTCTGCCCAGCTACAGGATTCTGCCCAGCTACAGGCTTCTGCCCATTCACAGGCTTCTGTCCATTTACAGGCTTCTGCCCAGCTAGAGGCTTCTGCCCATTCACAGGCTTCTGCCCAGCTACAGACTTCTGCCCAGCTACAGCCTTCTGCCCATTCACAGGCTTCTGCCCAGGTACAGGCTTCTGCCCATTCACAGGCTTCTGCCCAGGTACAGGGTTCTGTCCATTCACAGGCTTCTGCCCAGCTACAGGCTTCTGCCCAGCTACAGGCTTCTGCCCATTCACAGGCATCTGCCCAGCTATAGGCTTCTGCCCAGCTACAGGCTTCTGCCCATTCACAGGCTTCTGCCCAGCTACAGTTTTCTGCCCAGGTACAGGCTTCTGTCCATTCACAGGCTTCTGCCCAGCTACAGGCTTCTGCCCAGCTACAGGCTTCTGCCCATTCACAGGCTTCTGCCCAGCTAAAGGCTTCTGCCCATTCACAGGCTTCTACCCATTCACAGGCTTCTGCACAGCTACAGGCTTCTGCCCGTTCACAGGCTTCTGCCCAGCTACAGGTTTCTGCCCATTCACAGGCTTCTGCCCAGCTACAGGCTTCTGCCCAGCTACAGGCTTCTGCCCATTCACAAGCTTCTGTCCATTTACAGGCTTCTGCCCAGCTAGAGGCTTCTGCCCATTCACAGGCTTCTGCCCAGCTACAGGCTTCTGCCCAGCTACAGGCTTCTGCCCATTCACAGGCTTCTGCCCAGCTACAGGCTTCTGCCCATTCACAGGCTTCTGCCCATTCACAGGCTTCTGCCCAGCTACAGGCTTCTGTACAGCTACAGGCTTCTGCCCATTCACAGGCTTCTGCCCATTCACAGGCTTCTGCCCAGCTACAGGCTTCTGCCCGTTCACAGGCTTCTGCCCAGGTACAGGCTTCTGCCCATTCACAGGCTTCTGCTCAGCTACAGGCTTCTGCCCATTCACAGGCTTCTGCCCAGCTACAGTTTTCTGCCCAGCTACAGGCTTCTGCCCATTCACAGGCTTCTGCCCAGCTACAGGCTTCTGCCCAGCTACAGGCTTCTGCCCATTCACAGGCTTCTGCCCAGCTACAGGTTTTTGCCCAGCAACAGGCTTCTGCCCAGCTACAGGCTTCTGCCCATTCACAGGCTTCTGCCCAGCTACAGGCTTCTGCCCAGCTACAGGCTTCTGCCCATTCACAGGCTTCTGCCCAGCTACAGGCTTCTGCCCAGCTACAGGCTTCTGCCCATTCACAGGCTTCTGCCCAGGTACAGGCTTCTTCCCAGCTACAGGCTTCTGCCCAGCTACAGGCTTCTGCCCAGCTACAGGCTTCTGCCCATTCACAGGCTTCTGCCCAGCTACAGGCTTCTGCCCAGCTACAGGCTTCTGCCCATTCACAGGCTTCTGCCCGGCTACAGGCTTTTGCCCATTCACAGGCTTCTGCCCAGCTACAGGCTTTTGCCCAGCAACAGGCTTTTGCCCATTCACCGGCTTCTGCATAGCTACAGGCTTCTGCCCAGCTACAGGCTTCTGCCCATTCACAGGCTTCTGCCCAGCTACAGGCTTCTGCCCTTTCACAGGCTTCTGCCCATTCACAGGCTTCTGCCCAGCTACAGGCTTCTGCACAGCTACAGGCTTCTGCCCGTTCACCGGCTTCTGCCCAGGTACAGGCTTCTGCCCATTCAAAGTCTTCTGCCCAGCTACAGGCTTCTGCCCAGCTACAGGCTTCTGCCCATTCACAGGCTTCTGCCCAGCTACAGGCTTCTGCCCAGCTACAGGCTTCTGCCCATTCACAGGCTTCTGCCCAGCTACAGTTTTCTGCCCAGGTACAGGCTTCTGCCCATTCACAGTCTTCTGCCCAGCTACAGGCTTCTGCCCAGCTACAGGCTTCTGCCCATTCACAGGCTTCTGCCCAGCTACAGGCTTCTGCCCAGCTACAGGCTTCTGCCCATTCACAGGCTTCTGCCCAGCTACAGTTTTCTGCCCAGGTACAGGCTTCTGTCCATTCACAGGCTTCTGCCCAGCTACAGGCTTCTGCACAGCTACAGGCTTCTGCCCGTTCACAGGCTTCTGCCCAGCTACAGGCTTCTGCCCATTCACAGGCTTCTGCCCAGCTACAGGCTTCTGCCCAGCTACAGGCTTCTGCCCATTCACAGGCTTCTGCCCAGGTACAGGCTTCTGTCCATTCACAGGCTTCTGCCCAGCTACAGGCTTCTGCCCAGCTACAGGCTTCTGCCCATTCACAGGCTTCTGCCCAGCTACAGTTTTCTGCCCAGGTACAGGCTTCTGCCCATTCACAGGCTTCTGCCCAGCTACAGGCTTCTGCCCAGCTACAGGCTTCTGCCCAGCTACAGGCTTCTGCCCATTCACAGGCTTCTGCCCAGGTACAGGCTTCTGTCCATTCACAGGCTTCTTTCCAGCTACAGGCTTCTGCCCAGCTACAGGCTTCTGCCCATTCACAGGTTTCTGCCCAGCTACAGGCTTCTGCCCAGCTACAGGCTTCTGCCCATTCACAGGCTTCTGCCCGGCTACAGGCTTTTGCCCATTCACAGGCTTCTGCCCAGCTACAGGCTTTTGCCCAGCAACAGGCTTTTGCCCATTCACTGGCTTCTGCATAGCTACAGGCTTCTGCCCAGCTACAGGCTTCTGCCCATTCACAGGCTTCTGCCCAGCTACAGGCTTCTGCCCATTCACAGGCTTCTGCCCATTCACAGGCTTCTGCCCAGCTACAGGCTTCTGCACAGCTACAGGCTTCTGCCCGTTCACCGGCTTCTGCCCAGGTACAGGCTTCTGCCCATTCACAGTCTTCTGCCCAGCTACAGGCTTCTGCCCAGCTACAGGCTTCTGCCCATTCACAGGCTTCTGCCCAGCTACAGTTTACTGCCCAGGTACAGGCTTCTGTCCATTCACAGGCTTCTGCCCACCTACTGGCTTCTGCCCAGCTACAGTCTTCTGCCCATTCACAGGCTTCTGCCCAGCTACAGGCTTCTGCCCATTCACAGGCTTCTACCCATTCACAGGCTTCTGCCCAGCTACAGGCTTCTGCACAGCTACAGGCTTCTGCCCGTTCACAGGCTTCTGCCCAGCTACAGGTTTCTGCCCATTCACAGGCTTCTGCCCAGCTACAGGCTTCTGCCCAGCTACAGGCTTCTGCCCATTCATAAGCTTCTGTCCATTTACAGGCTTCTGCCCAGCTAGAGGCTTCTGCCCATTCACAGGCTTCTGCCCAGCTACAGGCTTCTGCCCAGCTACAGGCTTCTGCCCATTCACAGGCTTCTGCTCAGCTACAGGCTTCTGCCCAGCTACAGGCTTCTGCCCAGCTACAGGCTTCTGCCCATTCACAGGCTTCTGTCCATTTACAGGCTTCTGCCCAGCTAGAGGCTTCTGCCCATTCACAGGCTTCTGCCCAGCTACAGGCTTCTGCCCATTCACAGGCTTCTGCCCATTCACAGGCTTCTGCCCGGCTACAGGCTTTTGCCCATTCACAGGCTTCTGCCCAGCTACAGGCTTTTGCCCATTCACCGGCTTCTGCATAGCTACAGGCTTCTGCCCAGCTACAGGCTTCTGCCCATTAACAGGCTTCTGCCCAGCTACAGGCTTCTGCCCATTCACAGGCTTCTGCCCAGCTACAGGCTTTTGCCCAGCAACAGGCTTTTGCCCATTCACCGGCTTCTGCATAGCTACAGGCTTCTGCCCAGCTACAGGCTTCTGCCCATTCACAGGCTTCTGCCCAGCTACAGGCTTCTGCCCATTCACAGGCTTCTGCCCATTCACAGGCTTCTGCCCATTCACAGGCTTCTGCCCAGCTACAGGCTTCTGCACAGCTACAGGCTTCTGCCCGTTCACCGGCTTCTGCCCAGGTACAGGCTTCTGCCCATTCACAGTCTTCTGCCCAGCTACAGGCTTCTGCCCAGCTACAGGCTTCTGCCCATTCACAGGCTTCTGCCCAGCTACAGTTTTCTGCCCAGGTACAGGCTTCTGTCCATTCACAGGCTTCTGCCCACCTACTGGCTTCTGCCCAGCTACAGGCTTCTGCCCATTCACAGGCTTCTGCCCAGCTACAGGCTTCTGCCCATTCACAGGCTTCTACCCATTCACAGGCTTCTGCCCAGCTACAGGCTTCTGCACAGCTACAGGCTTCTGCCCGTTCACAGGCTTCTGCCCAGCTACAGGTTTCTGCCCATTCACAGGCTTCTGCCCAGCTACAGGCTTCTGCCCAGCTTCAGGCTTCTGCCCATTCACAAGCTTCTGTCCATTTACAGGCTTCTGCCCAGCTAGAGGCTTCTGCCCATTCACAGGCTTCTGCCCAGCTACAGGCTTCTGCCCAGCTACAGGCTTCTGCCCAGCTACAGGCTTCTGCCCATTCACAGGCTTCTGCTCAGCTACAGGCTTCTGCCCAGCTACAGGCTTCTGCCCATTCACAGGCTTCTGTCCATTTACAGGCTTCTGCCCAGCTAGAGGCTTCTGCCCATTCACAGACTTCTGCCCAGCTACAGGCTTCTGTCCATTTACAGGCTTCTGCCCATTCACAGGCTTCTGCCCGGCTACAGGCTTTTGCCCATTCACAGGCTTCTGCCCAGCTACAGGCTTTTGCCCATTCACCGGCTTCTGCATAGCTACAGGCTTCTGCCCAGCTACAGGCTTCTGCCCATTAACAGGCTTCTGCCCAGCTACAGGCTTCTGCCCATTCACAGGCTTCTGCCCAGCTACAGGCTTTTGCCCAGCAACAGGCTTTTGCCCATTCACCGGCTTCTGCATAGCTACAGGCTTCTGCCCAGCTACAGGCTTCTGCCCATTCACAGGCTTCTGCCCAGCTACAGGCTTCTGCCCATTCACAGGCTTCTGCCCATTCACAGGCTTCTGCCCAGCTACAGGCTTCTGCACAGCTACAGGCTTCTTCCCGTTCACCGGCTTCTGCCCAGGTACAGGCTTCTGCCCATTCACAGGCTTCTGCCCATTCACAGGCTTCTGCCCAGCTACAGGCTTCTGCATAGCTACAGGCTTCTGCCCATTCACAGGCTTCTGCCCAGCTACAGGCTTCTGCCCAGCTACAGGCTTCTGCCCATTCACAGGCTTCTGCCCAGCTACAGGCTTTTGCCCAGCAACAGGCTTTTGCCCATTCACCGGCTTCTGCATAGCTACAGGCTTCTGCCCAGCTACAGGCTTCTGCCCATTCACAGGCTTCTGCCCAGCTACAGGCTTCTGCCCATTCACAGGCTTCTGCCCATTCACAGGCTTCTGCCCAACTACAGGCTTCTGCACAGCTACAGGCTTCTGCCCATTCACAGGCTTCTGCCCAGGTACAGGCTTCTGCCCATTCACAGGCTTCTGCCCATTCACAGGCTTCTGCCCAGCTACAGGCTTCTGCATAGCTACAGGCTTCTGCCCATTCACAGGCTTCTGCCCAGCTACAGGCTTCTGCCCAGCTACAGGCTTCTGCCCATTCACAGGCTTCTGCCCAGCTACAGTTTTCTGCCCAGGTACAGGCTTCTGTCCATTCACAGGCTTCTGCCCACCTACAGGCTTCTGCCCAGCTACAGGCTTCTGCCCATTCACAGGCTTCTGCCCAGCTACAGGCTTCTGCCCATTCACAGGCTTCTGCCCATTCACAGGCTTCTGCCCAGCTACAGGCTTCTGCACAGCTACAGGCTTCTGCCCGTTCACAGGCTTCTGCCCAGGTACAGGCTTCTGCCCATTCACAGGCTTCTGCCCAGCAACAGGCTTCTGCCCAGCTACAGGCTTCTGCCCATTCACAGGCTTCTGCCCAGCTACAGGCTTCTGCCCAGCTACAGGCTTCTGCCCATTCACAGGCTTCTGCCCAGCTACAGGCTTCTGCCCAGCTACAGGCTTCTGCCCATTCACAGACTTCTGCCCATTCACAGGTTTCTGCCCAGCTACAGGCTTCTGCCCATTCACAGGCTTCTGCCCAGCTACAGGCTTCTGCACAGCTACAGGCTTCTGCCCATTCACAGGCTTCTGCCCAGCTACAGGCTTCTGCCCATTCACAGGCTTCTGCCCAGCTACAGGCTTCTGCCCAGCTACAGGCTTCTGCCCATTCACAGACTTCTGCCCATTCACAGGTTTCTGCCCAGCTACAGGCTTCTGCCCATTCACAGGCTTCTGCCCAGCTACAGGCTTCTGCACAGCTACAGGCTTCTGCCCATTCACAGGCTTCTGCCCAGCTACAGGCTTCTGCCCAGCTACAGGCTTCTGCCCATTCACAGGCTTCTGCCCAGGTACAGGCTTCTGCCCATTCACAGGCTTCTGCCCATTCACAGGCTTCTGCCCAGCTACAGGCTTCTGCATAGCTACAGGCTTCTGCCCATTCACAGGCTTCTGCCCAGCTACAGGCTTCTGCCCAGCTACAGGCTTCTGCACAGCTACAGGCTTCTGCCCGTTCACAGGCTTCTGCCCAGGTACAGGCTTCTGCCCATTCACAGGCTTCTGCCCAGCTACAGGCTTCTGCCCATTCACAGGCTTCTGCCCAGCTACAGGCTTCTGCCCAGCTACAGGCTTCTGCCCATTCACAGGCTTCTGCCCAGCTACAGGCTTCTGCATAGCTACAGGCTTCTGCCCATTCACAGGCTTCTGCCCAGCTACAGGCTTCTGCCCAGCTACAGGCTTCTGCACAGCTACAGGCTTCTGCCCGTTCACAGGCTTCTGCCCAGGTACAGGCTTCTGCCCATTCACAGGCTTCTGCCCAGGTACAGGCTTCTGCCCATTCACAGGCTTCTGCCCAGCTACAGGCTTCTGCCCAGCTACAGGCTTCTGCCCATTCACAGGCTTCTGCCCAGCTACAGGCTTCTGCCCAGCTACAGGCTTCTGCCCAGCTACAGGCTTCTGCCCATTCACAGGCTTCTGCCCAGGTACAGGCTTCTGCCCATTCACAGGCTTCTGCCCACCTACAGGCTTCTGCCCAGCTACAGGCTTCTGCCCATTCACAGGCTTCTGCCCAGCTACAGGCTTCTGCCCATTCACAGGCTTCTGCCCAGCTACAGGCTTCTGCCCAGCTACAGGCTTCTGCCCATTCACAGACTTCTGCCCATTCACAGGTTTCTGCCCAGCTACAGGCTTCTGCCCATTCACAGGGTTCTGCCCAGCTACAGGCTTCTGCACAGCTACAGGCTTCTGCCCATTCACAGGCTTCTACCCAGGTACAGGCTTCTGCCCATTCACAGGCTTCTGCTCAGCTACAGGCTTCTGCCCATTCACAGGCTTCTAACCAGCTACAGTTTTCTGCCCAGGTATAGGCTTCTGTACATTCACAGGCTTCTGCCCCCATACAGGCTTCTGCCCAGCTACAGGCTTCTGCCCATTCACAGGCTTCTGCCCAGCTACAGGCTTCTGCCCATTCACAGGCTTCTGCCCAATTCACAGGCTTCTGCCCGGCTACAGGCTTTTGCCCATTCACAGGCTTCTGCCCAGCTACAGGCTTCTGCCCATTCACAGGCTTCTGCCCAGCTACAGGCTTCTGCCCATTCACAGGCTTCTGCCCATTCACAGGCTTCTGCCCAGCTACAGGCTTCTGCACAGCTACAGGCTTCTGCCCAGGTACAGGCTTCTGCCCATTCACAGTCTTCTGCCCAGCTACAGGCTTCTGCCCAGCTACAGGCTTCTGCCCATTCACAGGCTTCTGCCCAGCTACAGGCTTCTGCCCAGCTACAGGCTTCTGCCCATTCACAGGCTTCTGCCCAGCTACAGTTTTCTGCCCAGGTACAGGCTTCTGTCCATTCACAGGCTTCTGCCCACCTACAGGCTTCTGCCCAGCTACAGGCTTCTGCCCATTCACAGGCTTCTGCCCATTCACAGGCTTCTGCCCAGCGACAGGCTTCTGCACAGCTACAGGCTTCTGCCCGTTCACAGGCTTCTGCCCAGGTACAGGCTTCTGCCCATTCACAGGCTTCTGCCCAGCTACAGGCTTCTGCCCAGCTACAGGCTTCTGCCCATTCACAGGCTTCTGCCCAGCTACAGGCTTCTGCCCAGCTACAGGCTTCTGCCCATTCACAGGCTTCTGCCCAGGTACAGGCTTCTGTCCATTCACAGGCTTCTGCCCAGCTACAGGCTTCTGCCCAGCTACAGGCTTCTGCCCATTCACAGGCTTCTGCCCAGCTACAGGCTTCTGCCCAGCTACAGGCTTCTGCCCATTCACAGGCTTCTGCCCAGCTACAGTTTTCTGCTCAGGTACAGGCTTCTGTCCATTCACAGGCTTCTGCCCACCTACAGGCTTCTGCCCAGCTACAGGCTTCTGCCCGTTCACAGGCTTCTGCCCAGGTACAGGCTTCTGCCCATTCACAGGCTTCTGCCCAGCTACAGGCTTCTGCCCAGCTACAGGCTTCTGCCCATTCACAGGCTTCTGCGCAGCTACAGGCTTCTGCCCAGCTACAGGCTTCTGCCCATTCACAGGCTTCTGCCCAGGTACAGGCTTCTGTCCATTCACAGGCTTCTGCCCAGATACAGGCTTCTGCCCAGCTACAGGCTTCTGCCCATTCACAGGCTTCTGCCCAGCTACAGGCTTCTGCCCAGCTACAGGCTTCTGCTCATTCACAGGCTTCTGCCCAGCTACAGTTTTCTGCTCAGGTACAGGCTTCTGTCCATTCACAGGCTTCTGCCCACCTACAGGCTTCTGCCCAGCTACAGGCTTCTGCCCATTCACAGGCTTCTGCACAGCTACAGGCTTCTGCCCATTCACAGGCTTCTGCCCAGCTACAGACTTCTGCCCAGCTACAGGCTTCTGCCCATTCACAGACTTCTGCCCATTCACAGGCTTCTGCCCAGCTACAGGCTTCTGCCCATTCACAGGCTTCTGCCCAGCTACAGGCTTCTGCCCATTCACAGGCTTCTGCCCATTCACAGGCTTCTGCCCAGCTACAGGCTTCTGCCCATTCACAGACTTCTGCCCATTCACAGTTTTCTGCCCAGCTACAGGCTTCTGCCCATTCACAGGCTTCTGCCCAGCTACAGGCTTCTGCACAGCTACAGGCTTCTGCCCATTCACAGGCTTCTGCCCAGGTACAGGCTTCTGCCCATTCACAGGCTTCTGCTCAGCTACAGGCTTTTGCCCAGCAACAGGCTTTTGCCCATTCACCGGCTTCTGCATAGCTACAGGCTTCTGCCCAGCTACAGGCTTCTGCCCATTCACAGGCTTCTGCCCAGCTACAGGCTTCTGCCCATTCACAGGCTTCTGCCCATTCACAGGCTTCTGCCCAGCTACAGGCTTCTGCACAGCTACAGGCTTCTGCCCGTTCACCGGCTTCTGCCCAGGTACAGGCTTCTGCCCATTCACAGTCTTCTGCCCAGCTACAGGCTTCTGCCCAGCTACAGGCTTCTGCCCATTCACAGGCTTCTGTCCATTTACAGGCTTCTGCCCAGCTAGAGGCTTCTGCCCATTCACAGGCTTCTGCCCAGCTACAGGCTTCTGCCCAGCTACAGCCTTCTGCCCATTCACAGGCTTCTGCCCAGGTACAGGCTTCTGCCCATTCACAGGCTTCTGCCCATTCACAGGCTTCTGCCCAGCTACAGGCTTCTGCATAGCTACAGGCTTCTGCCCATTCACAGGCTTCTGCCCATGTACAGGGTTCTGTCCATTCACAGGCTTCTGCCCAGCTACAGGCTTCTGCCCAGCTACAGGCTTCTGCCCATTCACAGGCATCTGCCCAGCTACAGGCTTCTGCCCAGCTACAGGCTTCTGCCCATTCACAGGCTTCTGCCCAGCTACAGTTTTCTGCCCAGGTACAGGCTTCTGTCCATTCACAGGCTTCTGCCCACCTACTGGCTTCTGCCCAGCTACAGGCTTCTGCCCATTCACAGGCTTCTGCCCAGCTACAGGCTTCTGCCCATTAACAGGCTTCTGCCCATTCACAGGCTTCTGCCCAGCTACAGGCTTCTGCACAGCTACAGGCTTCTGCCCGTTCACAGGCTTCTGCCCAGCTACAGGTTTCTGCCCATTCACAGGCTTCTGCCCAGCTACAGGCTTCTGCCCAGCTACAGGCTTCTGCCCATTCACAAGCTTCTGTCCATTTACAGGCTTCTGCCCAGCTAGAGGCTTCTGCCCATTCACAGGCTTCTGCCCAGCTACAGGCTTCTGCCCAGCTACAGGCTTCTGCCCATTCACAGGCTTCTGCCCAGCTACAGGTTTCTGCCCATTCACAGGCTTCTGCCCAGCTACAGGCTTCTGTACAGCTACAGGCTTCTGCCCATTCACAGGCTTCTGCCCATTCACAGGCTTCTGCCCAGCTACAGGCTTCTGCCCATTCACAGACTTCTGCCCAGCTACAGGCTTCTGCCCATTCACAGGCTTCTGCCCAGCTACAGGCTTCTGCCCAGCTACAGGCTTCAGCCCATTCACAGGCTTCTGTCCATTTACAGGCTTCTGCCCAGCTAGAGGCTTCTGCCCATTCACAGGCTTCTGCCCAGCTACAGTTTTCTGCTCAGGTACAGGCTTCTGTCCATTCACAGGCTTCTGCCCACCTACAGGCTTCTGCCCAGCTACAGGCTTCTGCCCATTCACAGGCTTCTGCACAGCTACAGGCTTCTGCCCATTCACAGGCTTCTGCCCAGCTACAGACTTCTGCCCAGCTACAGGCTTCTGCCCATTCACAGACTTCTGCCCATTCACAGGCTTCTGCCCAGCTACAGGCTTCTGCCCATTCACAGGCTTCTGCCCAGCTACAGGCTTCTGCCCATTCACAGGCTTCTGCCCATTCACAGGCTTCTGCCCAGCTACAGGCTTCTGCCCATTCACAGACTTCTGCCCATTCACAGTTTTCTGCCCAGCTACAGGCTTCTGCCCATTCACAGGCTTCTGCCCAGCTACAGGCTTCTGCACAGCTACAGGCTTCTGCCCATTCACAGGCTTCTGCCCAGGTACAGGCTTCTGCCCATTCACAGGCTTCTGCTCAGCTACAGGCTTTTGCCCAGCAACAGGCTTTTGCCCATTCACCGGCTTCTGCATAGCTACAGGCTTCTGCCCAGCTACAGGCTTCTGCCCATTCACAGGCTTCTGCCCAGCTACAGGCTTCTGCCCATTCACAGGCTTCTGCCCATTCACAGGCTTCTGCCCAGCTACAGGCTTCTGCACAGCTACAGGCTTCTGCCCGTTCACCGGCTTCTGCCCAGGTACAGGCTTCTGCCCATTCACAGTCTTCTGCCCAGCTACAGGCTTCTGCCCAGCTACAGGCTTCTGCCCATTCACAGGCTTCTGTCCATTTACAGGCTTCTGCCCAGCTAGAGGCTTCTGCCCATTCACAGGCTTCTGCCCAGCTACAGGCTTCTGCCCAGCTACAGCCTTCTGCCCATTCACAGGCTTCTGCCCAGGTACAGGCTTCTGCCCATTCACAGGCTTCTGCCCATTCACAGGCTTCTGCCCAGCTACAGGCTTCTGCATAGCTACAGGCTTCTGCCCATTCACAGGCTTCTGCCCATGTACAGGGTTCTGTCCATTCACAGGCTTCTGCCCAGCTACAGGCTTCTGCCCAGCTACAGGCTTCTGCCCATTCACAGGCATCTGCCCAGCTACAGGCTTCTGCCCAGCTACAGGCTTCTGCCCATTCACAGGCTTCTGCCCAGCTACAGTTTTCTGCCCAGGTACAGGCTTCTGTCCATTCACAGGCTTCTGCCCACCTACTGGCTTCTGCCCAGCTACAGGCTTCTGCCCATTCACAGGCTTCTGCCCAGCTACAGGCTTCTGCCCATTAACAGGCTTCTGCCCATTCACAGGCTTCTGCCCAGCTACAGGCTTCTGCACAGCTACAGGCTTCTGCCCGTTCACAGGCTTCTGCCCAGCTACAGGTTTCTGCCCATTCACAGGCTTCTGCCCAGCTACAGGCTTCTGCCCAGCTACAGGCTTCTGCCCATTCACAAGCTTCTGTCCATTTACAGGCTTCTGCCCAGCTAGAGGCTTCTGCCCATTCACAGGCTTCTGCCCAGCTACAGGCTTCTGCCCAGCTACAGGCTTCTGCCCATTCACAGGCTTCTGCCCAGCTACAGGTTTCTGCCCATTCACAGGCTTCTGCCCAGCTACAGGCTTCTGTACAGCTACAGGCTTCTGCCCATTCACAGGCTTCTGCCCATTCACAGGCTTCTGCCCAGCTACAGGCTTCTGCCCATTCACAGACTTCTGCCCAGCTACAGGCTTCTGCCCATTCACAGGCTTCTGCCCAGCTACAGGCTTCTGCCCAGCTACAGGCTTCAGCCCATTCACAGGCTTCTGTCCATTTACAGGCTTCTGCCCAGCTAGAGGCTTCTGCCCATTCACAGGCTTCTGCCCAGCTACAGGCTTCTGCCCATTCACAGGCTTCTGCCCATTCACAGGCTTCTGCCCAGCTACAGGCTTCTGCACAGCTACAGGCTTCTGCCCGTTCACAGGCTTCTGCCCAGGTACAGGCTTCTGCCCATTCACAGGCTTCTGCTCAGCTACAGGCTTCTGCCCATTCACAGGCTTCTGCCCAGCTACAGTTTTCTGCCCAGCTACAGGCTTCTGCCCATTCACAGGCTTCTGCCCAGCTACAGGCTTCTGCCCAGCTACAGGCTTCTGCCCATTCACAGGCTTCTGCCCAGCTACAGGTTTTTGCCCAGCAACAGGCTTCTGCCCAGCTACAGGCTTCTGCCCATTCACAGGCTTCTGCCCAGCTACAGGCTTCTGCCCAGCTACAGGCTTCTGCCCATTCACAGGCTTCTGCCCAGCTACAGGCTTCTGCCAATTCACAGGCTTCTGCCCAGGTACACGCTTCTGTCCATTCACAGGCTTCTTCCCAGCTACAGGCTTCTGCCCAGCTACAGGCTTCTGCCCATTCACAGGGTTCTGCCCAGCTACAGGCTTCTGCCCAGCTACAGGCTTCTGCCCAGCTACAGGCTTCTGCCCATTCACAGGCTTCTGCCCGGCTACAGGCTTTTGCCCATTCACAGGCTTCTGCCCAGCTACAGGCTTTTGCCCAGCAACAGGCTTTTGCCCATTCACCGGCTTCTGCATAGCTACAGGCTTCTGCCCATTCACAGGCTTCTGCCCAGGTACAGGGTTCTGTCCATTCACAGGCTTCTGCCCAGCTACAGGCTTCTGCCCAGCTACAGGCTTCTGCCCATTCACAGGCATCTGCCCAGCTACAGGCTTCTGCCCAGCTACAGGCTTCTGCCCATTCACAGGCTTCTGCCCAGCTACAGTTTTCTGCCCAGGTACAGGCTTCTGTCCATTCACAGGCTTCTGCCCACCTACTGGCTTCTGCCCAGCTACAGGCTTCTGCCCATTCACAGGCTTCTGCCCAGCTACAGGCTTCTGCCCATTCACAGGCTTCTGCCCATTCACAGGCTTCTGCCCAGCTACAGGCTTCTGCACAGCTACAGGCTTCTGCCCGTTCACAGGCTTCTGCCCAGCTACAGGTTTCTGCCCATTCACAGGCTTCTGCCCAGCTACAGGCTTCTGCCCAGCTACAGGCTTCTGCCCATTCACAAGCTTCTGTCCATTTACAGGCTTCTGCCCAGCTAGAGGCTTCTGCCCATTCACAGGCTTCTGCCCAGCTACAGGCTTCTGCCCAGCTACAGGCTTCTGCCCATTCACAGGCTTCTGCCCAGCTACAGGCTTCTGCCCATTCACAGGCTTCTGCCCATTCACAGGCTTCTGCCCAGCTACAGGCTTCTGTACAGCTACAGGTTTCTGCCCATTCACAGGCTTCTGCCCATTCACAGGCTTCTTCCCAGCTACAGGCTTCTGCCCATTCACAGACTTCTGCCCAGCTACAGGCTTCTGCCCATTCACAGGCTTCTGCCCAGCTACAGGCTTCTGCCCAGCTACAGGCTTCAGCCCATTCACAGGCTTCTGTCCATTTACAGGCTTCTGCCCAGCTAGAGGCTTCTGCCCATTCACAGGCTTCTGCCCAGCTACAGGCTTCTGCCCATTCACAGGCTTCTGCCCATTCACAGGCTTCTGCCCAGCTACAGGCTTCTGCACAGCTACAGGCTTCTGCCCGTTCACAGGCTTCTGCCCAGGTACAGGCTTCTGCCCATTCACAGGCTTCTGCTCAGCTACAGGCTTCTGCCCATTCACAGGCTTCTGCCCAGCTACAGTTTTCTGCCCAGCTACAGGCTTCTGCCCATTCACAGGCTTCTGCCCAGCTACAGGCTTCTGCCCAGCTACAGGCTTCTGCCCATTCACAGGCTTCTGCCCAGCTACAGGTTTTTGCCCAGCAACAGGCTTCTGCCCAGCTACAGGCTTCTGCCCATTCACAGGCTTCTGCCCAGCTACAGGCTTCTGCCCAGCTACAGGCTTCTGCCCATTCACAGGCTTCTGCCCAGCTACAGGCTTCTGCCCAGCTACAGGCTTCTGCCCAGCTACAGGCTTCTGCCCATTCACAGGCTTCTGCCCAGGTACACGCTTCTGTCCATTCACAGGCTTCTTCCCAGCTACAGGCTTCTGCCCAGCTACAGGCTTCTGCCCATTCACAGGCTTCTGCCCAGCTACAGGCTTCTGCCCAGCTACAGGCTTCTGCCCATTCACAGGCTTCTGCCCGGCTACAGGCTTTTGCCCATTCACAGGCTTCTGCCCAGCTACAGGCTTTTGCCCAGCAACAGGCTTTTGCCCATTCACCGGCTTCTGCATAGCTACAGGCTTCTGCCCAGCTACAGGCTTCTGCCCATTCACAGGCTTCTGCCCAGCTACAGGCTTCTGCCCATTCACACGCTTCTGCCCATTCACAGGCTTCTGCCCAGCTACAGGCTTCTGCACAGCTACAGGCTTCTGCCCGTTCACCGGCTTCTGCCCAGGTACAGGCTTCTGCCCATTCACAGTCTTCTGCCCAGCTACAGGCTTCTGCCCAGCTACAGGCTTCTGCCCATTCACAGGCTTCTGCCCAGCTACAGGCTTCTGCCCAGCTACAGGCTTCTGCCCATTCACAGACTTCTGCCCAGCTACAGTTTTCTGCCCAGGTACAGGCTTCTGTCCATTCACAGGCTTCTGCCCACCTACAGGCTTCTGCCCAGCTACAGGCTTCTGCCCATTCACAGGCTTCTGCCCAGCTACAGGCTTCTGCCCATTCACAGGCTTCTGCCCATTCACAGGCTTCTGCCCAGCTACAGGCTTCTGCACAGCTACAGGCTTCTGCCCGTTCACAGGCTTCTGCCCAGCTACAGGCTTCTGCCCATTCACAGGCTTCTGCCCAGCTACAGGCTTCTGCCCAGCTACAGGCTTCTGCCCATTCACAGGCTTCTGCCCAGGTAAAGGCTTCTGTCCATTCACAGGCCTCTGCCCAGCTACAGGCTTCTGCCCAGCTACATGCTTCTGCCCATTCACAGGCTTCTGCCCATCTACAGTTTTCTGCCCAGGTACAGGCTTCTGCCCATTCACAGGCTTCTTCCCAGCTACAGGCTTCTGCCCAGCTACAGGCTTCTGCCCATTCACAGGCTTCTGCCCAGCTACAGGCTTCTGCCCAGCTACAGGCTTCTGCCCATTCACAGGCTTCTGCCCGGCTACAGGCTTTTGCCCATTCACAGGCTTCTGCCCAGCTACAGGCTTTTGCCCAGCAACAGGCTTTTGCCCATTCACCGGCTTCTGCATAGCTACAGGCTTCTGCCCAGCTACAGGCTTCTGCCCATTCACAGGCTTATGCCCAGCTACAGGCTTCTGCCCATTCACAGGCTTCTGCCCATTCACAGGCTTCTGTCTAGCTACAGGCTTCTGCACAGCTACAGGCTTCTGCCCGTTCACCGGCTTCTGCCCAGGTACAGGCTTCTGCCCATTCACAGTCTTCTGCCCAGCTACAGGCTTCTGCCCAGCTACAGGCTTCTGCCCATTCACAGGCTGCTGCATAGCTACAGGCTTCTGCCCAGCTACAGGCTTCTGCCCATTCACAGGCTTCTGCCCAGCTACAGGCTTCTGCCCATTCACAGGCTTCTGCCCATTCACAGGCTTCTGCCTAGCTACAGGCTTCTGCACAGCTACAGGCTTCTGCCCGTTCACCGGCTTCTGCCCAGGTACAGGCTTCTGCCCATTCACAGGCTTCTGCCCATCTACAGTTTTCTGCCCAGGTACAGGCTTCTGTCCATTCACAGGCTTCTGCCCAGCTACAGGCTTCTGCCCATTCACAGGCTTCTGCCCAGCTACAGGCTTCTGCCCATTCACAGGCTTCTGCCCATTCACAGGCTTCTGCCCAGCTACAGGCTTCTGCACAGCTACAGGCTTCTGCCCGTTCACAGGCTTCTGCCCAGCTACAGGCTTCTGCCCATTCACAGGCTTCTGCCCAGCTACAGGCTTCTGCCCAGCTACAGGCTTCTGCCCATTCACAGGCTTCTGCCCAGGTAAAGGCTTCTGTCCATTCACAGGCCTCTGCCCAGCTACAGGCTTCTGCCCAGCTACATGCTTCTGCCCATTCACAGGCTTCTGCCCATCTACAGTTTTCTGCCCAGGTACAGGCTTCTGCCCATTCACAGGCTTCTGCCCAGCTACAGGCTTCTGCCCAGCTACAGGCTTCTGCCCATTCACAGGCTTCTGCCCAGGTACAGGCTTCTGTCCGTTCACAGGCTTCTTCCCAGCTACAGGCTTCTGCCCAGCTACAGGCTTCTGCCCATTCACAGGCTTCTGCCCAGCTACAGGCTTCTGCCCAGCTACAGGCTTCTGCCCATTCACAGGCTTCTGCCCGGCTACAGGCTTTTGCCCATTCACAGGCTTCTGCCCAGCTACAGGCTTTTGCCCAGCAACAGGCTTTTGCCCATTCACCGGCTTCTGCATAGCTACAGGCTTCTGCCCAGCTACAGGCTTCTGCCCATTCACAGGCTTATGCCCAGCTACAGGCTTCTGCCCATTCACAGGCTTCTGCCCATTCACAGGCTTCTGTCTAGCTACAGGCTTCTGCACAGCTACAGGCTTCTGCCCGTTCACCGGCTTCTGCCCAGGTACAGGCTTCTGCCCATTCACAGTCTTCTGCCCAGCTACAGGCTTCTGCCCAGCTACAGGCTTCTGCCCATTCACAGGCTGCTGCATAGCTACAGGCTTCTGCCCAGCTACAGGCTTCTGCCCATTCACAGGCTTCTGCCCAGCTACAGGCTTCTGCCCATTCACAGGCTTCTGCCCATTCACAGGCTTCTGCCTAGCTACAGGCTTCTGCACAGCTACAGGCTTCTGCCCGTTCACCGGCTTCTGCCCAGGTACAGGCTTCTGCCCATTCACAGGCTTCTGCCCAGCTACAGTTTTCTGCCCAGGTACAGGCTTCTGTCCATTCACAGGCTTCTGCCCAGCTACAGGCTTCTGCCCATTCACAGGCTTCTGCCCAGCTACAGGCTTCTGCCCATTCACAGGCTTCTGCCCTTTCACAGGCTTCTGCCCAGCTACAGGCTTCTGCCCAGCTACAGGCTTCTGCCCATTCACAGACTTCTGCCCAGCTACAGGCTTCTGCCCATTCACAGGCTTCTGCCCAGCTACAGGATTCTGCCCAGCTACAGGCTTCAGCCCATTCACAGGCTTCTGTCCATTTACAGGCTTCTGCCCAGCTAGAGGCTTCTGCCCATTCACAGGCTTCTGCCCAGCTACAGGCTTCTGCCCAGCTACAGGCTTCTGCCCATTCACAGGCTTCTGCCCAGCTACAGGCTTCTGCCCATTCACAGGCTTCTGCCCATTCACAGGCTTCTGCCCATTCACAGGCTTCTGCCCAGCTACAGGCTTCTGCACAGCTACAGGCTTCTGCCCATTCACAGGCTTCTGCCCATTCACAGGCTTCTGCCCAGCAACAGGCTTCTGCCCATTCACAGACTTCTGCCCAGCTACAGGCTTCTGCCCAGCTACAGGCTTCTGCCCAGCTACAGGCTTCTGCCCATTCACAGGCTTCTGCCCAGCTACAGGCTTCTGCCCAGCTACAGGCTTCTGCCCATTCACAGGCTTCTGCCCAGCTACAGGCTTCTGCCCAGCTACAGGCTTCTGCCCATTCACAGGCTTCTGCCCAGCTACAGGCTTCTGCCCATTCACAGGCTTCTGTCCATTTACAGGCTTCTGCCCAGCTACAGGCTTCTGCCCAGCTACAGGCTTCTGCCCATTCACAGGCTTCTGTCCATTTACAGGCTTCTGCCCAGCTAGAGGCTTCTGCCGATTCACAGGCTTCTGCCCAGCTACAGGCTTCTGCCCAGCTACAGGCTTCTGCCCATTCACAGGCTTCTGCCCAGGTACAGGTTTCTGCCCATTCACAGGCTTCTGCCCATTCACAGGCTTCTGCCCAGCTACAGGCTTCTGCATAGCTACAGGCTTCTGCCCATTCACAGGCTTCTGCCCAGGTACAGGGTTCTGTCCATTCACAGGCTTCTGCCCAGCTACAGGCTTCTGCCCAGCTAGAGGCTTCTGCCCATTCACAGGCTTCTGCCCAGCTACAGGCTTCTGCCCAGCTACAGGCTTCTGCCCAGCTACAGGCTTCTGCCCAGGTACAGGCTTCTGCCCATTCACAGGCTTCTGCCCATTCACAGGCTTCTGCCCAGCTACAGGCTTCTGCATAGCTACAGGCTTCTGCCCATTCACAGGCTTCTGCCCAGGTACAGGGTTCTGTCCATTCACAGGCTTCTGCCCAGCTACAGGCTTCTGCCCAGCTACAGGCTTCTG
Organism: Astyanax mexicanus; assembly: GCF_023375975.1. Lineage (NCBI taxonomy): Eukaryota > Metazoa > Chordata > Actinopteri > Characiformes > Acestrorhamphidae > Astyanax > Astyanax mexicanus. Next base: position 37,113,981 of record NC_064412.1, read on the forward strand.
CCCATTCACAGGCTTCTGCCCAGCTACAGGCTTCTGCCCAGCTACAGGCTTCTGCCCATTCAAAGGCTTCTGCCCAGCTACAGTTTTCTGCCCAGGTACAGGCTTCTGTCCATTCACAGGCTTCTGCCCACCTACTGGCTTCTGCCCAGCTACAGGCTTCTGCCCATTCACAGGCTTCTGCGCAGCTACAGGCTTCTGCCCATTCACAGGCTTCTGCCCATTCACAGGCTTCTGCCCAGCTACAGGCTTCTGCACAGCTACAGGCTTCTGCCCGTTCACAGGCTTCTGCCCAGCTACAGGCTTCAGCCCATTCACAGGCTTCTGCCCAGCTACAGGATTCTGCCCAGCTACAGGCTTCAGCCCATTCACAGGCTTCTGCCCAGCTACAGGCTTCTGCCCAGCTACAGGCTTTAGCCCATTCACAGGCTTCTGTCCAATTACAGGCTTCTGCCCAGCTAGAGGCTTCTGCCCATTCACAGGCTTCTGCCCAGCTACAGGCTTCTGCCCATTCACAGGCTTCTGCTCAGCTACAGGCTTTTGCCCATTCACATGCTTCTGCCCAGCTACAGTTTTCTGCCCAGCTACAGGCTTCTGCCCATTCACAGGCTTCTGCCCAGCTACAGGCTTCTGCCCAGCTACAGGCTTCTTCCCATTCACAGGCTTCTGCCCAGCTACAGGTTTTTGCCCAGCAACAGGCTTCTGCCCAGCTACAGGCTTCTGCCCATTCACAGGCTTCTGCCCAGCTACAGGCTTCTGCCCAGCTACAGGCTTCTGCTCATTCACAGGCTTCTGCCCTGCTACAGGCTTCTGCCCAGCTACAGGCTTCTGCCCATTCACAGGCTTCTGCCCAGGTACAGGCTTCTGTCCATTCACAGGCTTCTTCCCAGCTACAGGCTTCTGCCCAGCTACAGGCTTCTGCCCATTCACAGGCTTCTGCCCAGCTACAGGCTTCTGCCCAGCTACAGGCTTCTGCCCATTCACAGGCTTCTGCCCGGCTACAGGCTTTTGCCCATTCACAGGCTTCTGCCCAGCTACAGGCTTTTGCCCAGCAACAGGCTTTTGCCCATTCACCGGCTTCTGCATAGCTACAGGCTTCTGCCCAGCTACAGGCTTCTGCCCATTCACAGGCTTCTGCCCAGCTACAGGCTTCTGCCCATTCACAGGCTTCTGCCCATTCACAGGCTTCTGCCCAGCTACAGGCTTCTGCACAGCTACAGGCTTCTGCCCGTTCACCGGCTTCTGCCCAGGTACAGGCTTCTGCCCATTCACAGTCTTCTGCCCAGCTACAGGCTTCTACCCAGCTACAGGCTTCTGCCCATTCACAGGCTTCTGCCCAGCTACAGGCTTCTGCCCAGCTACAGGCTTCTGCCCATTCACAGGCTTCTGCCCAGCTACAGTTTTCTGCCCAGGTACAGGCTTCTGTCCATTCACAGGCTTCTGCCCACCTACAGGCTTCTGCCCAGCTACAGGCTTCTGCCCATTCACAGGCTTCTGCCCAGCTACAGGCTTCTGCCCATTCACAGGCTTCTGCCCATTCACAGGCTTCTGCCCAGCTACAGGCTTCTGCACAGCTACAGGCTTCTGCCCGTTCACAGGCTTCTGCCCAGCTACAGGCTTCTGCCCATTCACAGGCTTCTGCCCAGCTACAGGCTTCTGCCCAGCTACAGGCTTCTGCCCATTCACAGGCTTCTGCCCAGGTACAGGCTTCTGTCCATTCACAGGCTTCTGCCCAGCTACAGGCTTCTGCCCAGCTACAGGCTTCTGCCCATTCACAGGCTTCTGCCCAGCTACAGTTTTCTGCCCAGGTACAGGCTTCTGCCCATTCACAGGCTTCTGCCCAGCTACAGGCTTCTGCCCAGCTACAGGCTTCTGCCCATTCACAGGCTTCTGCCCAGGTACAGGCTTCTGTCCATTCACAGGCTTCTTCCCAGCTACAGGCTTCTGCCCAGCTACAGGCTTCTGCCCATTCACAGGCTTCTGCCCAGCTACAGGCTTCTGCCCAGCTATAGGCTTCTGCCCATTCACAGGCTTCTGCCCAGCTACAGGCTTCTGTACAGCTACAGGCTTCTGCCCATTCACAGGCTTCTGCCCATTCACAGGCTTCTGCCCAGCTACAGGCTTCTGCCCATTCACAGACTTCTGCCCAGCTACAGGCTTCAGCCCATTCACAGGCTTTTGCCCATTCACCGGCTTCTGCATAGCTACAGGCTTCTGCCCAGCTACAGGCTTCTGCCCATTCACAGGCTTCTGCCCAGCTACAGGCTTCTGCCCATTCACAGGCTTCTGCCCATTCACAGGCTTCTGCCCAGCTACAGGCTTCTGCACAGCTACAGGCTTCTGCCCGTTCACCGGCTTCTGCCCAGGTACAGGCTTCTGCCCATTCACAGTCTTCTGCCCAGCTACAGGCTTCTACCCAGCTACAGGCTTCTGCCCATTCACAGGCTTCTGCCCAGCTACAGGCTTCTGCCCAGCTACAGGCTTCTGCCCATTCACAGGCTTCTGCCCAGCTACAGTTTTCTGCCCAGGTACAGGCTTCTGTCCATTCACAGGCTTCTGCCCACCTACAGGCTTCTGCCCAGCTACAGGCTTCTGCCCATTCACAGGCTTCTGCCCAGCTACAGGCTTCTGCCCATTCACAGGCTTCTGCCCATTCACAGGCTTCTGCCCAGCTACAGGCTTCTGCACAGCTACAGGCTTCTGCCCGTTCACAGGCTTCTGCCCAGCTACAGGCTTCTGCCCATTCACAGGCTTCTGCCCAGCTACAGGCTTCTGCCCAGCTACAGGCTTCTGCCCATTCACAGGCTTCTGCCCAGGTACAGGCTTCTGTCCATTCACAGGCTTCTGCCCAGCTACAGGCTTCTGCCCAGCTACAGGCTTCTGCCCATTCACAGGCTTCTGCCCAGCTACAGTTTTCTGCCCAGGTACAGGCTTCTGCCCATTCACAGGCTTCTGCCCAGCTACAGGCTTCTGCCCAGCTACAGGCTTCTGCCCATTCACAGGCTTCTGCCCAGGTACAGGCTTCTGTCCATTCACAGGCTTCTTCCCAGCTACAGGCTTCTGCCCAGCTACAGGCTTCTGCCCATTCACAGGCTTCTGCCCAGCTACAGGCTTCTGCCCAGCTATAGGCTTCTGCCCATTCACAGGCTTCTGCCCAGCTACAGGCTTCTGTACAGCTACAGGCTTCTGCCCATTCACAGGCTTCTGCCCATTCACAGGCTTCTGCCCAGCTACAGGCTTCTGCCCATTCACAGACTTCTGCCCAGCTACAGGCTTCAGCCCATTCACAGGCTTCTGCCCAGCTACAGGCTTCTGCCCAGCTACAGGCTTCAGCCCATTCACAGGCTTCTGTCCATTTACAGGCTTCTGCCCAGCTAGAGGCTTCTGCCCATTCACAGGCTTCTGCCCAGCTACAGGCTTCTGCCCATTCACAGGCTTCTGCCCATTCACAGGCTTCTGCCCAGCTACAGGCTTCTGCACAGCTACAGGCTTCTGCCCAGGTACAGGCTTCTGCCCATTCACAGGCTTCTGCTCAGCTACAGGCTTCTGCCCATTCACAGGCTTCTGCCCAGCTACAGTTTTCTGCCCAGCTACAGGCTTCTGCCCATTCACAGGCTTCTGCCCAGCTACAGGCTTCTGCCCAGCTACAGGCTTCTTCCCATTCACAGGCTTCTGCCCAGCTACAGGTTTTTGCCCAGCAACAGGCTTCTGCCCAGCTACAGGCTTCTGCCCAGCTACAGGCTTCTGCCCATTCACAGGCTTCTGCCCAGCTACAGGTTTCTGCCCAGCTACAGGCTTCTGCTCATTCACAGGCTTCTGCCCTGCTACAGGCTTCTGCCCAGCTACAGGCTTCTGCCCATTCACAGGCTTCTGCCCAGGTACAGGCTTCTGTCCATTCACAGGCTTCTTCCCAGCTACAGGCTTCTGCCCAGCTACAGGCTTCTGCCCATTCACAGGCTTCTGCCCAGCTACAGGCTTCTGCCCAGCTACAGGCTTCTGCCCATTCACAGGCTTCTGCCCGGCTACAGGCTTTTGCCCATTCACAGGCTTCTGCCCAGCTACAGGCTTTTGCCCAGCAACAGGCTTTTGCCCATTCACCGGCTTCTGCATAGCTACAGGCTTCTGCCCAGCTACAGGCTTCTGCCCATTCACAGGCTTCTGCCCAGCTACAGGCTTCTGCCCATTCACAGGCTTCTGCCCATTCACAGGCTTCTGCCCAGCTACAGGCTTCTGCATAGCTACAGGCTTCTGCCCGTTCACCGGCTTCTGCCCAGGTACAGGCTTCTGCCCATTCACAGTCTTCTGCCCAGCTACAGGCTTCTGCCCAGCTACAGGCTTCTGCCCATTCACAGGCTTCTGCCCAGCTACAGGCTTCTGCCCAGCTACAGGCTTCTGCCCATTCACAGGCTTCTGCCCAGCTACAGTTTTCTGCCCAGGTACAGGCTTCTGTCCATTCACAGGCTTCTGCCCATCTACAGGCTTCTGCCCAGCTACAGGCTTCTGCCCATTCACAGGCTTCTGCCCAGCTACAGGCTTCTGCCCATTCACAGGCTTCTGCCCATTCACAGGCTTCTGCCCAGCTACAGGCTTCTGCACAGCTACAGGCTTCTGCCCGTTCACAGGCTTCTGCCCAGCTACAGGCTTCTGCCCATTCACAGGCTTCTGCCCAGCTACAGGCTTCTGCCCAGCTACAGGCTTCTGCCCATTCACAGGCTTCTGCCCAGGTACAGGCTTCTGTCCATTCACAGGCTTCTGCCCAGCTACAGGCTTCTGCCCAGCTACAGGCTTCTGCCCATTCACAGGCTTCTGCCCAGCTACAGTTTTCTGCCCAGGTACAGGCTTCTGCCCATTCACAGGCTTCTGCCCAGCTACAGGCTTCTGCCCAGCTACAGGCTTCTGCCCATTCACAGGCTTCTGCCCAGGTACAGGCTTCTGTCCATTCACAGGCTTCTTCCCAGCTACAGGCTTCTGCCCAGCTACAGGCTTCTGCCCATTCACAGGCTTCTGCCCAGCTACAGGCTTCTGCCCAGCTATAGGCTTCTGCCCATTCACAGGCTTCTGCCCGGCTACAGGCTTTTGCCCATTCACAGGCTTCTGCCCAGCTACAGGCTTTTGCCCAGCAACAGGCTTTTGCCCATTCACCGGCTTCTGCATAGCTACAGGCTTCTGCCCAGCTACAGGCTTCTGCCCATTCACAGGCTTCTGCCCAGCTACAGGCTTCTGCCCATTCACAGGCTTCTGCCCAGCTACAGGCTTCTGCCCAGCTACAGGCTTCTGCCCATTCACAGGCTTCTGCCCATTCACAGGCTTCTGCCCAGCTACAGGCTTCTGCACAGCTACAGGCTTCTGCCCGTTCACCGGCTTCTGCCCAGGTACAGGCTTCTGCCCATTCATAGTCTTCTGCCCAGCTACAGGCTTCTGCCCATTCACAGGCTTCTGCCCAGCTACAGGCTTCTGCCCAGCTACAGGCTTCTGCCCATTCACAGGCTTCTGCCCTTTCACAGGCTTCTGCCCAGCTACAGGCTTCTGCACAGCTACAGGCTTCTGCCCATTCACAGGCTTCTGCCCATTCACAGGCTTCTGCCCAGCTACAGGCTTCTGCCCATTCACAGGCTTCTGCACAGTTACAGGCTTCTGCCCAGCTACAGGCTTCTGCCCATTCACAGGCTTCTGCCCAGCTACAGGCTTCTGCCCAGCTACAGGCTTCTGCCCATTCACAGGCTTCTGCCCAGCTACAGGCTTCTGCCCATTCACAGGCTTCTGTCCATTTACAGGCTTCTGCCCAGCTACAGGCTTCTGCCCATTCACAGGCTTCTGCCCAGCTACAGGCTTCTGCCCATTCACAGGCTTCTGTCCATTTACAGGCTTCTGCCCAGCTAGAGGCTTCTGCCCATTCACAGGCTTCTGCCCAGCTACAGGCTTCTGCCCAGCTACAGGCTTCTGCCCATTCACAGGCTTCTGTCCATTTACAGGCTTCTGCCCAGCTAGAGGCTTCTGCCGATTGACAGGCTTCTGCCCAGCTACAGGCTTCTGCCCAGCTACAGGCTTCTGCCCATTCACAGGCTTCTGCCCAGGTACAGGTTTCTGCCCATTCACAGGCTTCTGCCCATTCACAGGCTTCTGCCCAGCTACAGGCTTCTGCATAGCTACAGGCTTCTGCCCATTCACAGGCTTCTGCCCAGGTACAGGGTTCTGTCCATTCACAGGCTTCTGCCCAGCTACAGGCTTCTGCCCAGCTACAGGCTTCTGCCCATTCACAGGCATCTGCGCAGCTACAGGCTTCTGCCCAGCTACAGGCTTCTGCCCAGCTACAGGCTTCTGTCCATTTACAGGCTTCTGCCCAGCTAGAGGCTTCTGCCCATTCACAGGCTTCTGCCCAGCTACAGGCTTCTGCCCAGCTACAGGCTTCTGCCCAGCTACAGGCTTCTGCCCAGGTACAGGCTTCTGCCCATTCACAGGCTTCTGCCCATTCACAGGCTTCTGCCCAGCTACAGGCTTCTGCATAGCTACAGGCTTCTGCCCATTCACAGGCTTCTGCCCAGGTACAGGGTTCTGTCCATTCACAGGCTTCTGCCCAGCTACAGGCTTCTGCCCAGCTACAGGCTTCTGCCCATTCACAGGCTTCTGCCCAGCTACAGGCTTCTGCCCAGCTACAGGCTTCTGCCCATTCAAAGGCTTCTGCCCAGCTACAGTTTTCTGCCCAGGTACAGGCTTCTGTCCATTCACAGGCTTCTGCCCACCTACTGGCTTCTGCCCAGCTACAGGCTTCTGCCCATTCACAGGCTTCTGCCCAGCTACAGGCTTCTGCCCATTCACAGGCTTCTGCCCATTCACAGGCTTCTGCCCAGCTACAGGCTTCTGCACAGCTACAGGCTTCTGCCCGTTCACAGGCTTCTGCCCAGGTACAGGCTTCTGCCCATTCACAGGCTTCTGCCCAGCTACAGGCTTCTGCCCAGCTACATGCTTCTGCCCATTCACAGGCTTCTGCCCAGCTACAGGCTTCTGCCCTGCTACAGGCTTCTGCCCATTCACAGGCTTCTGCCCAGCTACAGTTTTCTGCCCAGGTACAGGCTTCTGTCCATTCACAGGCTTCTGCCCACCTACAGGCTTCTGCCCAGCTACAGGCTTCTGCCCATTCACAGGCTTCTGCCCAGCTACAGGCTTCTGCCCATTCACAGGCTTCTGCCCATTCACAGGCTTCTGCCCAGCTACAGGCTTCTGCATAGCTACAGGCTTCTGCCCGTTCACAGGCTTCTGCCCAGGTACAGGCTTCTGCCCATTCACAGGCTTCTGCTCAGCTACAGGCTTCTGCCCATTCACAGGCTTCTGCCCAGCTACAGTTTTCTGCCCAGCTACAGGCTTCTGCCCATTCACAGGCTTCTGCCCAGCTACAGGCTTCTGCCCAGCTACAGGCTTCTGCCCATTCACAGGCTTCTGCCCAGCTACAGGCTTCTGCCCAGCTACAGGCTTCTGCCCATTCACAGGCTTCTGCCCCAGCTACAGGCTTCTGCCCATTCACAGGCTTCTGCCCAGCTACAGGCTTCTGCCCATTCACAGGCTTCTGCCCAGCTACAGGCTTCTGCCCATTCACAGGCTTCTGCTCAGCTACAGGCTTCTGCCCAGGTACAGGCTTCTGCCCATTAACAGGCTTCTGCCCAGCTACAGGCTTCTGCCCATTCACAGGCTTCTGCCCATTCACAGGCTTCTGCCCAGCTACAGGCTTCTGCACAGCTACAGGATTCTGCCCATTCACAGGCTTCTTTCCATTCACAGGCTTCTGCCCATTCACAGGCTTCTGCCCAGCTACAGGCTTCTGCCCATTCACAGGCTTCTGCCCATTCACAGGCTTCTGCATATTCACAGGCTTCTGCCCAGCTACAGGCTTCTGCCCATTCACAGGCTTCTGTCCATTTACATGCTTCTGCCCAGCTAGAGGCTTCTGCCCATTCACAGGCTTCTGCCCAGCTACAGGCTTCTGCCCATTCACAGGCTTCTGCCCAGCTACAGTTTTCTGCCCAGGTACAGGCTTCTGTCCATTCACAGGCTTCTGCCCATTCACAGGCTTCTGGCCAGGTACAGGTTTCTGGCCAGGTACAGGCTTCTGCCCATTCACAGGCTTCTGCCCATTCACAGGCTGCTGCATAGCTACAGGCTTCTGCCCAGCTACAGGCTTCTGCCCATTCACAGGCTTCTGCCCAGCTACAGGCTTCTGCCCATTCACAGGCTTCTGCCCATTCACAGGCTTCTGCCTAGCTACAGGCTTCTGCACAGCTACAGGCTTCTGCCCGTTCACCGGCTTCTGCCCAGGTACAGGCTTCTGCCCATTCACAGGCTTCTGCCCAGCTACAGTTTTCTGCCCAGGTACAGGCTTCTGTCCATTCACAGGCTTCTGCCCAGCTACAGGCTTCTGCCCATTCACAGGCTTCTGCCCAGCTACAGGCTTCTGCCCATTCACAGGCTTCTGCCCGGCTACAGGCTTTTGCCCATTCACAGGCTTCTGCCCAGCTACAGGCTTTTGCCCAGCAACAGGCTTTTGCCCATTCACCGGCTTCTGCATAGCTACAGGCTTCTGCCCAGCTACAGGCTTCTGCCCATTCACAGGCTTATGCCCAGCTACAGGCTTCTGCCCAGCTACAGGCTTCTGCCCATTCACAGGCTTCTGCCCAGCTACAGGCTTCTGCCCATTCACAGGCTTCTGCCCATTCACAGGCTTCTGCCCAGCTACAGGCTTCTGCACAGCTACAGGCTTCTGCCCGTTCACCGGCTTCTGCCCAGGTACAGGCTTCTGCCCATTCACAGTCTTCTGCCCAGCTACAGGCTTCTACCCAGCTACAGGCTTCTGCCCATTCACAGGCTTCTGCCCAGCTACAGGCTTCTGCCCAGCTACAGGCTTCTGCCCATTCACAGGCTTCTGCCCAGCTACAGTTTTCTGCCCAGGTACAGGCTTCTGTCCATTCACAGGCTTCTGCCCACCTACAGGCTTCTGCCCAGCTACAGGCTTCTGCCCATTCACAGGCTTCTGCCCAGCTACAGGCTTCTGCCCATTCACAGGCTTCTGCCCATTCACAGGCTTCTGCCCAGCTACAGGCTTCTGCACAGCTACAGGCTTCTGCCCGTTCACAGGCTTCTGCCCAGCTACAGGCTTCTGCCCATTCACAGGCTTCTGCCCAGCTACAGGCTTCTGCCCAGCTACAGGCTTCTGCCCATTCACAGGCTTCTGCCCAGGTACAGGCTTCTGTCCATTCACAGGCTTCTGCCCAGCTACAGGCTTCTGCCCAGCTACAGGCTTCTGCCCATTCACAGGCTTCTGCCCAGCTACAGTTTTCTGCCCAGGTACAGGCTTCTGCCCATTCACAGGCTTCTGCCCAGCTACAGGCTTCTGCCCAGCTACAGGCTTCTGCCCATTCACAGGCTTCTGCCCAGGTACAGGCTTCTGTCCATTCACAGGCTTCTTCCCAGCTACAGGCTTCTGCCCAGCTACAGGCTTCTGCCCATTCACAGGCTTCTGCCCAGCTACAGGCTTCTGCCCAGCTATAGGCTTCTGCCCATTCACAGGCTTCTGCCCAGCTACAGGCTTCTGTACAGCTACAGGCTTCTGCCCATTCACAGGCTTCTGCCCATTCACAGGCTTCTGCCCAGCTACAGGCTTCTGCCCATTCACAGACTTCTGCCCAGCTACAGGCTTCAGCCCATTCACAGGCTTCTGCCCAGCTACAGGCTTCTGCCCAGCTACAGGCTTCAGCCCATTCACAGGCTTCTGTCCATTTACAGGCTTCTGCCCAGCTAGAGGCTTCTGCCCATTCACAGGCTTCTGCCCAGCTACAGGCTTCTGCCCATTCACAGGCTTCTGCCCATTCACAGGCTTCTGCCCAGCTACAGGCTTCTGCACAGCTACAGGCTTCTGCCCAGGTACAGGCTTCTGCCCATTCACAGGCTTCTGCTCAGCTACAGGCTTCTGCCCATTCACAGGCTTCTGCCCAGCTACAGTTTTCTGCCCAGCTACAGGCTTCTGCCCATTCACAGGCTTCTGCCCAGCTACAGGCTTCTGCCCAGCTACAGGCTTCTTCCCATTCACAGGCTTCTGCCCAGCTACAGGTTTTTGCCCAGCAACAGGCTTCTGCCCAGCTACAGGCTTCTGCCCAGCTACAGGCTTCTGCCCATTCACAGGCTTCTGCCCAGCTACAGGTTTCTGCCCAGCTACAGGCTTCTGCTCATTCACAGGCTTCTGCCCTGCTACAGGCTTCTGCCCAGCTACAGGCTTCTGCCCATTCACAGGCTTCTGCCCAGGTACAGGCTTCTGTCCATTCACAGGCTTCTTCCCAGCTACAGGCTTCTGCCCAGCTACAGGCTTCTGCCCATTCACAGGCTTCTGCCCAGCTACAGGCTTCTGCCCAGCTACAGGCTTCTGCCCATTCACAGGCTTCTGCCCGGCTACAGGCTTTTGCCCATTCACAGGCTTCTGCCCAGCTACAGGCTTTTGCCCAGCAACAGGCTTTTGCCCATTCACCGGCTTCTGCATAGCTACAGGCTTCTGCCCAGCTACAGGCTTCTGCCCATTCACAGGCTTCTGCCCAGCTACAGGCTTCTGCCCATTCACAGGCTTCTGCCCATTCACAGGCTTCTGCCCAGCTACAGGCTTCTGCATAGCTACAGGCTTCTGCCCGTTCACCGGCTTCTGCCCAGGTACAGGCTTCTGCCCATTCACAGTCTTCTGCGCAGCTACAGGCTTCTGCCCAGCTACAGGCTTCTGCCCATTCACAGGCTTCTGCCCAGCTACAGGCTTCTGCCCAGCTACAGGCTTCTGCCCATTCACAGGCTTCTGCCCAGCTACAGTTTTCTGCCCAGGTACAGGCTTCTGTCCATTCACAGGCTTCTGCCCATCTACAGGCTTCTGCCCAGCTACAGGCTTCTGCCCATTCACAGGCTTCTGCCCAGCTACAGGCTTCTGCCCATTCACAGGCTTCTGCCCATTCACAGGCTTCTGCCCAGCTACAGGCTTCTGCACAGCTACAGGCTTCTGCCCGTTCACAGGCTTCTGCCCAGCTACAGGCTTCTGCCCATTCACAGGCTTCTGCCCAGCTACAGGCTTCTGCCCAGCTACAGGCTTCTGCCCATTCACAGGCTTCTGCCCAGGTACAGGCTTCTGTCCATTCACAGGCTTCTGCCCAGCTACAGGCTTCTGCCCAGCTACAGGCTTCTGCCCATTCACAGGCTTCTGCCCAGCTACAGTTTTCTGCCCAGGTACAGGCTTCTGCCCATTCACAGGCTTCTGCCCAGCTACAGGCTTCTGCCCAGCTACAGGCTTCTGCCCATTCACAGGCTTCTGCCCAGGTACAGGCTTCTGTCCATTCACAGGCTTCTTCCCAGCTACAGGCTTCTGCCCAGCTACAGGCTTCTGCCCATTCACAGGCTTCTGCCCAGCTACAGGCTTCTGCCCAGCTATAGGCTTCTGCCCATTCACAGGCTTCTGCCCGGCTACAGGCTTTTGCCCATTCACAGGCTTCTGCCCAGCTACAGGCTTTTGCCCAGCAACAGGCTTTTGCCCATTCACCGGCTTCTGCATAGCTACAGGCTTCTGCCCAGCTACAGGCTTCTGCCCATTCACAGGCTTCTGCCCAGCTACAGGCTTCTGCCCATTCACAGGCTTCTGCCCAGCTACAGGCTTCTGCCCAGCTACAGGCTTCTGCCCATTCACAGGCTTCTGCCCATTCACAGGCTTCTGCCCAGCTACAGGCTTCTGCACAGCTACAGGCTTCTGCCCGTTCACCGGCTTCTGCCCAGGTACAGGCTTCTGCCCATTCACAGTCTTCTGCCCAGCTACAGGCTTCTGCCCATTCACAGGCTTCTGCCCAGCTACAGGCTTCTGCCCAGCTACAGGCTTCTGCCCATTCACAGGCTTCTGCCCTTTCACAGGCTTCTGCCCAGCTACAGGCTTCTGCACAGCTACAGGCTTCTGCCCATTCACAGGCTTCTGCCCATTCACAGGCTTCTGCCCAGCTACAGGCTTCTGCCCATTCACAGGCTTCTGCACAGTTACAGGCTTCTGCCCAGCTACAGGCTTCTGCCCATTCACAGGCTTCTGCCCAGCTACAGGCTTCTGCCCAGCTACAGGCTTCTGCCCATTCACAGGCTTCTGCCCAGCTACAGGCTTCTGCCCATTCACAGGCTTCTGTCCATTTACAGGCTTCTGCCCAGCTACAGGCTTCTGCCCATTCACAGGCTTCTGCCCAGCTACAGGCTTCTGCCCATTCACAGGCTTCTGTCCATTTACAGGCTTCTGCCCAGCTAGAGGCTTCTGCCCATTCACAGGCTTCTGCCCAGCTACAGGCTTCTGCCCAGCTACAGGCTTCTGCCCATTCACAGGCTTCTGTCCATTTACAGGCTTCTGCCCAGCTAGAGGCTTCTGCCGATTGACAGGCTTCTGCCCAGCTACAGGCTTCTGCCCAGCTACAGGCTTCTGCCCATTCACAGGCTTCTGCCCATTCACAGGCTTCTGCCCAGGTACAGGTTTCTGCCCATTCACAGGCTTCTGCCCATTCACAGGCTTCTGCCCAGCTACAGGCTTCTGCATAGCTACAGGCTTCTGCCCATTCACAGGCTTCTGCCCAGGTACAGGGTTCTGTCCATTCACAGGCTTCTGCCCAGCTACAGGCTTCTGCCCAGCTACAGGCTTCTGCCCATTCACAGGCATCTGCGCAGCTACAGGCTTCTGCCCAGCTACAGGCTTCTGCCCAGCTACAGGCTTCTGTCCATTTACAGGCTTCTGCCCAGCTAGAGGCTTCTGCCCATTCACAGGCTTCTGCCCAGCTACAGGCTTCTGCCCAGCTACAGGCTTCTGCCCAGCTACAGGCTTCTGCCCAGGTACAGGCTTCTGCCCATTCACAGGCTTCTGCCCATTCACAGGCTTCTGCCCAGCTACAGGCTTCTGCATAGCTACAGGCTTCTGCCCATTCACAGGCTTCTGCCCAGGTACAGGGTTCTGTCCATTCACAGGCTTCTGCCCAGCTACAGGCTTCTGCCCAGCTACAGGCTTCTGCCCATTCACAGGCTTCTGCCCAGCTACAGGCTTCTGCCCAGCTACAGGCTTCTGCCCATTCAAAGGCTTCTGCCCAGCTACAGTTTTCTGCCCAGGTACAGGCTTCTGTCCATTCACAGGCTTCTGCCCACCTACTGGCTTCTGCCCAGCTACAGGCTTCTGCCCATTCACAGGCTTCTGCCCAGCTACAGGCTTCTGCCCATTCACAGGCTTCTGCCCATTCACAGGCTTCTGCCCAGCTACAGGCTTCTGCACAGCTACAGGCTTCTGCCCGTTCACAGGCTTCTGCAGAGGTACAGGCTTCTGCCCATTCACAGGCTTCTGCCCATCTACAGGCTTCTGCCCAGCTACATGCTTCTGCCCATTCACAGGCTTCTGCCCAGCTACAGGCTTCTGCCCTGCTACAGGCTTCTGCCCATTCACAGGCTTCTGCCCAGCTACAGTTTTCTGCCCAGGTACAGGCTTCTGTCCATTCACAGGCTTCTGCCCACCTACAGGCTTCTGCCCAGCTACAGGCTTCTGCCCATTCACAGGCTTCTGCCCAGCTACAGGCTTCTGCCCATTCACAGGCTTCTGCCCATTCACAGGCTTCTGCCCAGCTACAGGCTTCTGCATAGCTACAGGCTTCTGCCCGTTCACAGGCTTCTGCCCAGGTACAGGCTTCTGCCCATTCACAGGCTTCTGCTCAGCTACAGGCTTCTGCCCATTCACAGGCTTCTGCCCAGCTACAGTTTTCTGCCCAGCTACAGGCTTCTGCCCATTCACAGGCTTCTGCCCAGCTACAGGCTTCTGCCCAGCTACAGGCTTCTGCCCATTCACAGGCTTCTGCCCAGCTACAGGCTTCTGCCCAGCTACAGGCTTCTGCCCATTCACAGGCTTCTGCCCCAGCTACAGGCTTCTGCCCATTCACAGGCTTCTGCCCAGCTACAGGCTTCTGCCCATTCACAGGCTTCTGCCCAGCTACAGGCTTCTGCCCATTCACAGGCTTCTGCTCAGCTACAGGCTTCTGCCCAGGTACAGGCTTCTGCCCATTAACAGGCTTCTGCCCAGCTACAGGCTTCTGCCCATTCACAGGCTTCTGCCCATTCACAGGCTTCTGCCCAGCTACAGGCTTCTGCACAGCTACAGGCTTCTGCCCATTCACAGGCTTCTTTCCATTCACAGGCTTCTGCCCATTCACAGGCTTCTGCCCAGCTACAGGCTTCTGCCCATTCACAGGCTTCTGCCCATTCACAGGCTTCTGCATATTCACAGGCTTCTGCCCAGCTACAGGCTTCTGCCCATTCACAGGCTTCTGTCCATTTACATGCTTCTGCCCAGCTAGAGGCTTCTGCCCATTCACAGGCTTCTGCCCAGCTACAGGCTTCTGCCCATTCACAGGCTTCTGCCCAGCTACAGTTTTCTGCCCAGGTAAAGGCTTCTGTCCATTCACAGGCTTCTGCCCATTCACAGGCTTCTGGCCAGGTACAGGTTTCTGGCCAGGTACAGGCTTCTGCCCATTCACAGGCTTCTGCCCATTCACAGGCTGCTGCATAGCTACAGGCTTCTGCCCAGCTACAGGCTTCTGCCCATTCACAGGCTTCTGCCCAGCTACAGGCTTCTGCCCATTCACAGGCTTCTGCCCATTCACAGGCTTCTGCCTAGCTACAGGCTTCTGCACAGCTACAGGCTTCTGCCCGTTCACCGGCTTCTGCCCAGGTACAGGCTTCTGCCCATTCACAGGCTTCTGCCCAGCTACAGTTTTCTGCCCAGGTACAGGCTTCTGTCCATTCACAGGCTTCTGCCCAGCTACAGGCTTCTGCCCATTCACAGGCTTCTGCCCAGCTACAGGCTTCTGCCCATTCACAGGCTTCTGCCCATTCACAGGCTTCTGCCCAGCTACAGGCTTCTGCACAGCTACAGGCTTCTGCCCGTTCACAGGCTTCTGCCCAGCTACAGGCTTCTGCCCATTCACAGGCTTCTGCCCAGCTACAGGCTTCTGCCCAGCTACAGGCTTCTGCCCATTCACAGGCTTCTGCCCAGGTAAAGGCTTCTGTCCATTCACAGGCCTCTGCCCAGCTACAGGCTTCTGCCCAGCTACATGCTTCTGCCCATTCACAGGCTTCTGCCCATCTACAGTTTTCTGCCCAGGTACAGGCTTCTGCCCATTCACAGGCTTCTGCCCAGCTACAGGCTTCTGCCCAGCTACAGGCTTCTGCCCATTCACAGGCTTCTGCCCAGGTACAGGCTTCTGTCCATTAACAGGCTTCTTCCCAGCTACAGGCTTCTGCCCAGCTACAGGCTTCTGCCCATTCACAGGCTTCTGCCCAGCTACAGGCTTCTGCCCAGCTACAGGCTTCTGCCCATTCACAGGCTTCTGCCCGGCTACAGGCTTTTGCCCATTCACAGGCTTCTGCCCAGCTACAGGCTTTTGCCCAGCAACAGGCTTTTGCCCATTCACCGGCTTCTGCATAGCTACAGGCTTCTGCCCAGCTACAGGCTTCTGCCCATTCACAGGCTTATGCCCAGCTACAGGCTTCTGCCCATTCACAGGCTTCTGCCCATTCACAGGCTTCTGTCTAGCTACAGGCTTCTGCACAGCTACAGGCTTCTGCCCGTTCACCGGCTTCTGCCCAGGTACAGGCTTCTGCCCATTCACAGTCTTCTGCCCAGCTACAGGCTTCTGCCCAGCTACAGGCTTCTGCCCATTCACAGGCTGCTGCATAGCTACAGGCTTCTGCCCAGCTACAGGCTTCTGCCCATTCACAGGCTTCTGCCCAGCTACAGGCTTCTGCCCATTCACAGGCTTCTGCCCATTCACAGGCTTCTGCCTAGCTACAGGCTTCTGCACAGCTACAGGCTTCTGCCCGTTCACCGGCTTCTGCCCAGGTACAGGCTTCTGCCCATTCACAGGCTTCTGCCCAGCTACAGTTTTCTGCCCAGGTACAGGCTTCTGTCCATTCACAGGCTTCTGCCCAGCTACAGGCTTCTGCCCATTCACAGGCTTCTGCCCAGCTACAGGCTTCTGCCCATTCACAGGCTTCTGCCCTTTCTACAGGCTTCTGCCCATTCACAGGCTTCTGCCCAGCTACAGGCTTCTGCCCATTCACAGGCTTCTGCCCATTCACAGGCTTCTGCCCAGCTACAGGCTTCTGCACAGCTACAGGCTTCTGCCCATTCACAGGCTTCTGCCCATTCACAGGCTTCTGCCCAGCAACAGGCTTCTGCCCATTCACAGGCTTCTGCCCAGCTACAGGCTTCTGCCCAGCTACAGGCTTCTGCCCAGCTACAGGCTTCTGCCCATTCACAGGCTTCTGCCCAGCTACAGGCTTCTGCCCAGCTACAGGCTTCTGCCCATTCACAGGCTTCTGCCCAGCTACAGGCTTCTGCCCAGCTACAGGCTTCTGCCCATTCACAGGCTTCTGCCCAGCTACAGGCTTCTGCCCATTCACAGGCTTCTGTCCATTTACAGGCTTCTGCCCAGCTACAGGCTTCTGCCCAGCTACAGGCTTCTGCCCATTCACAGGCTTCTGTCCATTTACAGGCTTCTGCCCAGCTAGAGGCTTCTGCCGATTCACAGGCTTCTGCCCAGCTACAGGCTTCTGCCCAGCTACAGGCTTCTGCCCATTCACAGGCTTCTGCCCAGGTACAGGTTTCTGCCCATTCACAGGCTTCTGCCCATTCACAGGCTTCTGCCCAGCTACAGGCTTCTGCATAGCTACAGGCTTCTGCCCATTCACAGGCTTCTGCCCAGGTACAGGGTTCTGTCCATTCACAGGCTTCTGCCCAGCTACAGGCTTCTGCCCAGCTAGAGGCTTCTGCCCATTCACAGGCTTCTGCCCAGCTACAGGCTTCTGCCCAGCTACAGGCTTCTGCCCAGCTACAGGCTTCTGCCCAGGTACAGGCTTCTGCCCATTCACAGGCTTCTGCCCATTCACAGGCTTCTGCCCAGCTACAGGCTTCTGCATAGCTACAGGCTTCTGCCCATTCACAGGCTTCTGCCCAGGTACAGGGTTCTGTCCATTCACAGGCTTCTGCCCAGCTACAGGCTTCTGCCCAGCTACAGGCTTCTGCCCATTCAAAGGCTTCTGCCCACCTACTGGCTTCTGCCCAGCTACAGTTTTCTGCCCAGGTACAGGCTTCTGTCCATTCACAGGCTTCTGCCCACCTACTGGCTTCTGCCCAGCTACAGGCTTCTGCCCATTCACAGGCTTCTGCCCAGCTACAGGCTTCTGCCCATTCACAGGCTTCTGCCCATTCACAGGCTTCTGCCCAGCTACAGGCTTCTGCACAGCTACAGGCTTCTGCCCGTTCACAGGCTTCTGCCCAGGTACAGTCTTCTGCCCATTCACAGGCTTCTGCCCAGCTACAGGCTTCTGCCCAGCTACAGGCTTCTGCCCATTCACAGGCTTCTGCCCAGCTACAGGCTTCTGCCCTGCTACAGGCTTCTGCCCATTCACAGGCTTCTGCCCAGCTACAGGCTTCTGTACAGCTACAGGCTTCTGCCCATTCACAGGCTTCTGCCCATTCACAGGCTTCTGCCCAGCTACAGGCTTCTGCCCATTCACAGACTTCTGCCCAGCTACAGGCTTCAGCCCATTCACAGGCTTCTGCCCAGCTACAGGCTTCTGCCCAGCTACAGGCTTCAGCCCATTCACAGGCTTCTGCCCAGCTACAGGCTTCTGCCCAGCTACAGGCTTCAGCCCATTCACAGGCTTCTGTCCATTTACAGGCTTCTGCCCAGCTAGAGGCTTCTGCCCATTCACAGGCTTCTGCCCAGCTACAGGCTTCTGCCCATTCACAGGCTTCTGCCCATTCACAGGCTTCTGCCCAGCTACAGGCTTCTGCACAGCTACAGGCTTCTGCCCATTCACAGGCTTCTGCCCAGGTACAGGCTTCTGCCCATTCACAGGCTTCTGCTCAGCTACAGGCTTTTGCCCATTCACATGCTTCTGCCCAGCTACAGTTTTCTGCCCAGCTACAGGCTTCTGCCCATTCACAGGCTTCTGCCCAGCTACAGGCTTCTGCCCAGCTACAGGCTTCTTCCCATTCACAGGCTTCTACCCAGCTACAGGTTTTTGCCCAGCAACAGGCTTCTGCCCAGCTACAGGCTTCTGCCCATTCACAGGCTTCTGCCCAGCTACAGGCTTCTGCCCAGCTACAGGCTTCTGCTCATTCACAGGCTTCTGCCCTGCTACAGGCTTCTGCCCAGCTACAGGCTTTTGCCCATTCACATGCTTCTGCCCAGCTACAGTTTTCTGCCCAGCTACAGGCTTCTGCCCATTCACAGGCTTCTGCCCAGCTACAGGCTTCTGCCCAGCTACAGGCTTCTTCCCATTCACAGGCTTCTACCCAGCTACAGGTTTTTGCCCAGCAACAGGCTTCTGCCCAGCTACAGGCTTCTGCCCATTCACAGGCTTCTGCCCAGCTACAGGCTTCTGCCCAGCTACAGGCTTCTGCCCATTCACAGGCTTATGCCCAGCTACAGGCTTCTGCCCAGCTACAGGCTTCTGCCCATTCACAGGCTTCTGCCCAGCTACAGGCTTCTGCCCATTCACAGGCTTCTGCCCATTCACAGGCTTCTGCCCAGCTACAGGCTTCTGCACAGCTACAGGCTTCTGCCCGTTCACCGGCTTCTGCCCAGGTACAGGCTTCTGCCCATTCACAGTCTTCTGCCCAGCTACAGGCTTCTACCCAGCTACAGGCTTCTGCCCATTCACAGGCTTCTGCCCAGCTACAGGCTTCTGCCCAGCTACAGGCTTCTGCCCATTCACAGGCTTCTGCCCAGCTACAGTTTTCTGCCCAGGTACAGGCTTCTGTCCATTCACAGGCTTCTGCCCACCTACAGGCTTCTGCCCAGCTACAGGCTTCTGCCCATTCACAGGCTTCTGCCCAGCTACAGGCTTCTGCCCATTCACAGGCTTCTGCCCATTCACAGGCTTCTGCCCAGCTACAGGCTTCTGCACAGCTACAGGCTTCTGCCCGTTCACAGGCTTCTGCCCAGCTACAGGCTTCTGCCCATTCACAGGCTTCTGCCCAGCTACAGGCTTCTGCCCAGCTACAGGCTTCTGCCCATTCACAGGCTTCTGCCCAGGTACAGGCTTCTGTCCATTCACAGGCTTCTGCCCAGCTACAGGCTTCTGCCCAGCTACAGGCTTCTGCCCATTCACAGGCTTCTGCCCAGCTACAGTTTTCTGCCCAGGTACAGGCTTCTGCCCATTCACAGGCTTCTGCCCAGCTACAGGCTTCTGCCCAGCTACAGGCTTCTGCCCATTCACAGGCTTCTGCCCAGGTACAGGCTTCTGTCCATTCACAGGCTTCTTCCCAGCTACAGGCTTCTGCCCAGCTACAGGCTTCTGCCCATTCACAGGCTTCTGCCCAGCTACAGGCTTCTGCCCAGCTATAGGCTTCTGCCCATTCACAGGCTTCTGCCCAGCTACAGGCTTCTGTACAGCTACAGGCTTCTGCCCATTCACAGGCTTCTGCCCATTCACAGGCTTCTGCCCAGCTACAGGCTTCTGCCCATTCACAGACTTCTGCCCAGCTACAGGCTTCAGCCCATTCACAGGCTTCTGCCCAGCTACAGGCTTCTGCCCAGCTACAGGCTTCAGCCCATTCACAGGCTTCTGTCCATTTACAGGCTTCTGCCCAGCTAGAGGCTTCTGCCCATTCACAGGCTTCTGCCCAGCTACAGGCTTCTGCCCATTCACAGGCTTCTGCCCATTCACAGGCTTCTGCCCAGCTACAGGCTTCTGCACAGCTACAGGCTTCTGCCCAGGTACAGGCTTCTGCCCATTCACAGGCTTCTGCTCAGCTACAGGCTTCTGCCCATTCACAGGCTTCTGCCCAGCTACAGTTTTCTGCCCAGCTACAGGCTTCTGCCCATTCACAGGCTTCTGCCCAGCTACAGGCTTCTGCCCAGCTACAGGCTTCTTCCCATTCACAGGCTTCTGCCCAGCTACAGGTTTTTGCCCAGCAACAGGCTTCTGCCCAGCTACAGGCTTCTGCCCAGCTACAGGCTTCTGCCCATTCACAGGCTTCTGCCCAGCTACAGGTTTCTGCCCAGCTACAGGCTTCTGCTCATTCACAGGCTTCTGCCCTGCTACAGGCTTCTGCCCAGCTACAGGCTTCTGCCCATTCACAGGCTTCTGCCCAGGTACAGGCTTCTGTCCATTCACAGGCTTCTTCCCAGCTACAGGCTTCTGCCCAGCTACAGGCTTCTGCCCATTCACAGGCTTCTGCCCAGCTACAGGCTTCTGCCCAGCTACAGGCTTCTGCCCATTCACAGGCTTCTGCCCGGCTACAGGCTTTTGCCCATTCACAGGCTTCTGCCCAGCTACAGGCTTTTGCCCAGCAACAGGCTTTTGCCCATTCACCGGCTTCTGCATAGCTACAGGCTTCTGCCCAGCTACAGGCTTCTGCCCATTCACAGGCTTCTGCCCAGCTACAGGCTTCTGCCCATTCACAGGCTTCTGCCCATTCACAGGCTTCTGCCCAGCTACAGGCTTCTGCATAGCTACAGGCTTCTGCCCGTTCACCGGCTTCTGCCCAGGTACAGGCTTCTGCCCATTCACAGTCTTCTGCGCAGCTACAGGCTTCTGCCCAGCTACAGGCTTCTGCCCATTCACAGGCTTCTGCCCAGCTACAGGCTTCTGCCCAGCTACAGGCTTCTGCCCATTCACAGGCTTCTGCCCAGCTACAGTTTTCTGCCCAGGTACAGGCTTCTGTCCATTCACAGGCTTCTGCCCATCTACAGGCTTCTGCCCAGCTACAGGCTTCTGCCCATTCACAGGCTTCTGCCCAGCTACAGGCTTCTGCCCATTCACAGGCTTCTGCCCATTCACAGGCTTCTGCCCAGCTACAGGCTTCTGCACAGCTACAGGCTTCTGCCCGTTCACAGGCTTCTGCCCAGCTACAGGCTTCTGCCCATTCACAGGCTTCTGCCCAGCTACAGGCTTCTGCCCAGCTACAGGCTTCTGCCCATTCACAGGCTTCTGCCCAGGTACAGGCTTCTGTCCATTCACAGGCTTCTGCCCAGCTACAGGCTTCTGCCCAGCTACAGGCTTCTGCCCATTCACAGGCTTCTGCCCAGCTACAGTTTTCTGCCCAGGTACAGGCTTCTGCCCATTCACAGGCTTCTGCCCAGCTACAGGCTTCTGCCCAGCTACAGGCTTCTGCCCATTCACAGGCTTCTGCCCAGGTACAGGCTTCTGTCCATTCACAGGCTTCTTCCCAGCTACAGGCTTCTGCCCAGCTACAGGCTTCTGCCCATTCACAGGCTTCTGCCCAGCTACAGGCTTCTGCCCAGCTATAGGCTTCTGCCCATTCACAGGCTTCTGCCCGGCTACAGGCTTTTGCCCATTCACAGGCTTCTGCCCAGCTACAGGCTTTTGCCCAGCAACAGGCTTTTGCCCATTCACCGGCTTCTGCATAGCTACAGGCTTCTGCCCAGCTACAGGCTTCTGCCCATTCACAGGCTTCTGCCCAGCTACAGGCTTCTGCCCATTCACAGGCTTCTGCCCAGCTACAGGCTTCTGCCCAGCTACAGGCTTCTGCCCATTCACAGGCTTCTGCCCATTCACAGGCTTCTGCCCAGCTACAGGCTTCTGCACAGCTACAGGCTTCTGCCCGTTCACCGGCTTCTGCCCAGGTACAGGCTTCTGCCCATTCACAGTCTTCTGCCCAGCTACAGGCTTCTGCCCATTCACAGGCTTCTGCCCAGCTACAGGCTTCTGCCCAGCTACAGGCTTCTGCCCATTCACAGGCTTCTGCCCTTTCACAGGCTTCTGCCCAGCTACAGGCTTCTGCACAGCTACAGGCTTCTGCCCATTCACAGGCTTCTGCCCATTCACAGGCTTCTGCCCAGCTACAGGCTTCTGCCCATTCACAGGCTTCTGCACAGTTACAGGCTTCTGCCCAGCTACAGGCTTCTGCCCATTCACAGGCTTCTGCCCAGCTACAGGCTTCTGCCCAGCTACAGGCTTCTGCCCATTCACAGGCTTCTGCCCAGCTACAGGCTTCTGCCCATTCACAGGCTTCTGTCCATTTACAGGCTTCTGCCCAGCTACAGGCTTCTGCCCATTCACAGGCTTCTGCCCAGCTACAGGCTTCTGCCCATTCACAGGCTTCTGTCCATTTACAGGCTTCTGCCCAGCTAGAGGCTTCTGCCCATTCACAGGCTTCTGCCCAGCTACAGGCTTCTGCCCAGCTACAGGCTTCTGCCCATTCACAGGCTTCTGTCCATTTACAGGCTTCTGCCCAGCTAGAGGCTTCTGCCGATTGACAGGCTTCTGCCCAGCTACAGGCTTCTGCCCAGCTACAGGCTTCTGCCCATTCACAGGCTTCTGCCCATTCACAGGCTTCTGCCCAGGTACAGGTTTCTGCCCATTCACAGGCTTCTGCCCATTCACAGGCTTCTGCCCAGCTACAGGCTTCTGCATAGCTACAGGCTTCTGCCCATTCACAGGCTTCTGCCCAGGTACAGGGTTCTGTCCATTCACAGGCTTCTGCCCAGCTACAGGCTTCTGCCCAGCTACAGGCTTCTGCCCATTCACAGGCATCTGCGCAGCTACAGGCTTCTGCCCAGCTACAGGCTTCTGCCCAGCTACAGGCTTCTGTCCATTTACAGGCTTCTGCCCAGCTAGAGGCTTCTGCCCATTCACAGGCTTCTGCCCAGCTACAGGCTTCTGCCCAGCTACAGGCTTCTGCCCAGCTACAGGCTTCTGCCCAGGTACAGGCTTCTGCCCATTCACAGGCTTCTGCCCATTCACAGGCTTCTGCCCAGCTACAGGCTTCTGCATAGCTACAGGCTTCTGCCCATTCACAGGCTTCTGCCCAGGTACAGGGTTCTGTCCATTCACAGGCTTCTGCCCAGCTACAGGCTTCTGCCCAGCTACAGGCTTCTGCCCATTCACAGGCTTCTGCCCAGCTACAGGCTTCTGCCCAGCTACAGGCTTCTGCCCATTCAAAGGCTTCTGCCCAGCTACAGTTTTCTGCCCAGGTACAGGCTTCTGTCCATTCACAGGCTTCTGCCCACCTACTGGCTTCTGCCCAGCTACAGGCTTCTGCCCATTCACAGGCTTCTGCCCAGCTACAGGCTTCTGCCCATTCACAGGCTTCTGCCCATTCACAGGCTTCTGCCCAGCTACAGGCTTCTGCACAGCTACAGGCTTCTGCCCGTTCACAGGCTTCTGCAGAGGTACAGGCTTCTGCCCATTCACAGGCTTCTGCCCATCTACAGGCTTCTGCCCAGCTACATGCTTCTGCCCATTCACAGGCTTCTGCCCAGCTACAGGCTTCTGCCCTGCTACAGGCTTCTGCCCATTCACAGGCTTCTGCCCAGCTACAGTTTTCTGCCCAGGTACAGGCTTCTGTCCATTCACAGGCTTCTGCCCACCTACAGGCTTCTGCCCAGCTACAGGCTTCTGCCCATTCACAGGCTTCTGCCCAGCTACAGGCTTCTGCCCATTCACAGGCTTCTGCCCATTCACAGGCTTCTGCCCAGCTACAGGCTTCTGCATAGCTACAGGCTTCTGCCCGTTCACAGGCTTCTGCCCAGGTACAGGCTTCTGCCCATTCACAGGCTTCTGCTCAGCTACAGGCTTCTGCCCATTCACAGGCTTCTGCCCAGCTACAGTTTTCTGCCCAGCTACAGGCTTCTGCCCATTCACAGGCTTCTGCCCAGCTACAGGCTTCTGCCCAGCTACAGGCTTCTGCCCATTCACAGGCTTCTGCCCAGCTACAGGCTTCTGCCCAGCTACAGGCTTCTGCCCATTCACAGGCTTCTGCCCCAGCTACAGGCTTCTGCCCATTCACAGGCTTCTGCCCAGCTACAGGCTTCTGCCCATTCACAGGCTTCTGCCCAGCTACAGGCTTCTGCCCATTCACAGGCTTCTGCTCAGCTACAGGCTTCTGCCCAGGTACAGGCTTCTGCCCATTAACAGGCTTCTGCCCAGCTACAGGCTTCTGCCCATTCACAGGCTTCTGCCCATTCACAGGCTTCTGCCCAGCTACAGGCTTCTGCACAGCTACAGGCTTCTGCCCATTCACAGGCTTCTTTCCATTCACAGGCTTCTGCCCATTCACAGGCTTCTGCCCAGCTACAGGCTTCTGCCCATTCACAGGCTTCTGCCCATTCACAGGCTTCTGCATATTCACAGGCTTCTGCCCAGCTACAGGCTTCTGCCCATTCACAGGCTTCTGTCCATTTACATGCTTCTGCCCAGCTAGAGGCTTCTGCCCATTCACAGGCTTCTGCCCAGCTACAGGCTTCTGCCCATTCACAGGCTTCTGCCCAGCTACAGTTTTCTGCCCAGGTAAAGGCTTCTGTCCATTCACAGGCTTCTGCCCATTCACAGGCTTCTGGCCAGGTACAGGTTTCTGGCCAGGTACAGGCTTCTGCCCATTCACAGGCTTCTGCCCATTCACAGGCTGCTGCATAGCTACAGGCTTCTGCCCAGCTACAGGCTTCTGCCCATTCACAGGCTTCTGCCCAGCTACAGGCTTCTGCCCATTCACAGGCTTCTGCCCATTCACAGGCTTCTGCCTAGCTACAGGCTTCTGCACAGCTACAGGCTTCTGCCCGTTCACCGGCTTCTGCCCAGGTACAGGCTTCTGCCCATTCACAGGCTTCTGCCCAGCTACAGTTTTCTGCCCAGGTACAGGCTTCTGTCCATTCACAGGCTTCTGCCCAGCTACAGGCTTCTGCCCATTCACAGGCTTCTGCCCAGCTACAGGCTTCTGCCCATTCACAGGCTTCTGCCCATTCACAGGCTTCTGCCCAGCTACAGGCTTCTGCACAGCTACAGGCTTCTGCCCGTTCACAGGCTTCTGCCCAGCTACAGGCTTCTGCCCATTCACAGGCTTCTGCCCAGCTACAGGCTTCTGCCCAGCTACAGGCTTCTGCCCATTCACAGGCTTCTGCCCAGGTAAAGGCTTCTGCCCATTCACAGGCTTCTGCCCAGCTACAGGCTTCTGCCCAGCTACAGGCTTCTGCCCAGCTACAGGCTTCTGCCCATTCACAGGCTTCTGCCCAGCTACAGGCTTCTGCCCAGCTACAGGCTTCTGCCCATTCACAGGCTTCTGCCCAGCTACAGGCTTCTGCCCAGCTACAGGCTTCTGCCCATTCACAGGCTTCTGCCCAGCTACAGGCTTCTGCCCATTCACAGGCTTCTGTCCATTTACAGGCTTCTGCCCAGCTACAGGCTTCTGCCCAGCTACAGGCTTCTGCCCATTCACAGGCTTCTGTCCATTTACAGGCTTCTGCCCAGCTAGAGGCTTCTGCCGATTCACAGGCTTCTGCCCAGCTACAGGCTTCTGCCCAGCTACAGGCTTCTGCCCATTCACAGGCTTCTGCCCAGGTACAGGTTTCTGCCCATTCACAGGCTTCTGCCCATTCACAGGCTTCTGCCCAGCTACAGGCTTCTGCATAGCTACAGGCTTCTGCCCATTCACAGGCTTCTGCCCAGGTACAGGGTTCTGTCCATTCACAGGCTTCTGCCCAGCTACAGGCTTCTGCCCAGCTAGAGGCTTCTGCCCATTCACAGGCTTCTGCCCAGATACAGGCTTCTGCCCAGCTACAGGCTTCTGCCCAGCTACAGGCTTCTGCCCAGGTACAGGCTTCTGCCCATTCACAGGCTTCTGCCCATTCACAGGCTTCTGCCCAGCTACAGGCTTCTGCATAGCTACAGGCTTCTGCCCATTCACAGGCTTCTGCCCAGGTACAGGGTTCTGTCCATTCACAGGCTTCTGCCCAGCTACAGGCTTCTGCCCAGCTACAGGCTTCTGCCCATTCAAAGGCTTCTGCCCACCTACTGGCTTCTGCCCAGCTACAGTTTTCTGCCCAGGTACAGGCTTCTGTCCATTCACAGGCTTCTGCCCACCTACTGGCTTCTGCCCAGCTACAGGCTTCTGCCCATTCACAGGCTTCTGCCCAGCTACAGGCTTCTGCCCATTCACAGGCTTCTGCCCATTCACAGGCTTCTGCCCAGCTACAGGCTTCTGCACAGCTACAGGCTTCTGCCCGTTCACAGGCTTCTGCCCAGGTACAGTCTTCTGCCCATTCACAGGCTTCTGCCCAGCTACAGGCTTCTGCCCAGCTACAGGCTTCTGCCCATTCACAGGCTTCTGCCCAGCTACAGGCTTCTGCCCTGCTACAGGCTTCTGCCCATTCACAGGCTTCTGCCCAGCTACAGGCTTCTGTACAGCTACAGGCTTCTGCCCATTCACAGGCTTCTGCCCATTCACAGGCTTCTGCCCAGCTACAGGCTTCTGCCCATTCACAGACTTCTGCCCAGCTACAGGCTTCAGCCCATTCACAGGCTTCTGCCCAGCTACAGGCTTCTGCCCAGCTACAGGCTTCAGCCCATTCACAGGCTTCTGCCCAGCTACAGGCTTCTGCCCAGCTACAGGCTTCAGCCCATTCACAGGCTTCTGTCCATTTACAGGCTTCTGCCCAGCTAGAGGCTTCTGCCCATTCACAGGCTTCTGCCCAGCTACAGGCTTCTGCCCATTCACAGGCTTCTGCCCATTCACAGGCTTCTGCCCAGCTACAGGCTTCTGCACAGCTACAGGCTTCTGCCCATTCACAGGCTTCTGCCCAGGTACAGGCTTCTGCCCATTCACAGGCTTCTGCTCAGCTACAGGCTTTTGCCCATTCACATGCTTCTGCCCAGCTACAGTTTTCTGCCCAGCTACAGGCTTCTGCCCATTCACAGGCTTCTGCCCAGCTACAGGCTTCTGCCCAGCTACAGGCTTCTTCCCATTCACAGGCTTCTACCCAGCTACAGGTTTTTGCCCAGCAACAGGCTTCTGCCCAGCTACAGGCTTCTGCCCATTCACAGGCTTCTGCCCAGCTACAGGCTTCTGCCCAGCTACAGGCTTCTGCTCATTCACAGGCTTCTGCCCTGCTACAGGCTTCTGCCCAGCTACAGGCTTCTGCCCATTCACAGGCTTCTGCCCAGGTACAGGCTTCTGTCCATTCACAGGCTTCTTCCCAGCTACAGGCTTCTGCCCAGCTACAGGCTTCTGCCCATTCACAGGCTTCTGCCCAGCTACAGGCTTCTGCCCAGCTACAGGCTTCTGCCCATTCACAGGCTTCTGCCCGGCTACAGGCTTTTGCCCATTCACAGGCTTCTGCCCAGCTACAGGCTTTTGCCCAGCAACAGGCTTTTGCCCATTCACCGGCTTCTGCATAGCTACAGGCTTCTACCCAGCTACAGGCTTCTGCCCATTCACAGGCTTCTGCCCAGCTACAGGCTTCTGCCCATTCACAGGCTTCTGCCCATTCACAGGCTTCTGCCCAGCTACAGGCTTCTGCACAGCTACAGGCTTCTGCCCGTTCACCGGCTTCTGCCCAGGTACAGGCTTCTGCCCATTCACAGTCTTCTGCCCAGCTACAGGCTTCTGCCCAGCTACAGGCTTCTGCCCATTCACAGGCTTCTGCCCAGCTACAGTTTTCTGCCCAGGTACAGGCTTCTGTCCATTCACAGGCTTCTGCCCACCTACAGGCTTCTGCCCAGCTACAGGCTTCTGCCCATTCACAGGCTTCTGCCCAGCTACAGGCTTCTGCCCATTCACAGGCTTCTGCCCATTCACAGGCTTCTGCCCAGCTACAGGCTTCTGCACAGCTACAGGCTTCTGCCCGTTCACAGGCTTCTGCCCAGCTACAGGCTTCTGCGCATTCACAGGCTTCTGCCCAGCTACAGGCTTCTGCCCAGCTACAGGCTTCTGCCCATTCACAGGCTTCTGCCCAGGTACAGGCTTCTGTCCATTCACAGGCTTCTGCCCAGCTACAGGCTTCTGCCCAGCTACAGGCTTCTGCCCATTCACAGGCTTCTGCCCAGCTACAGTTTTCTGCCCAGGTACAGGCTTCTGCCCATTCACAGGCTTCTGCCCAGCTACAGGCTTCTGCCCAGCTACAGGCTTCTGCCCATTCACAGGCTTCTGCCCAGGTACAGGCTTCTGTCCATTCACAGGCTTCTTCCCAGCTACAGGCTTCTACCCAGCTACAGGCTTCTGCCCAGCTATAGGCTTCTGCCCATTCACAGGCTTCTGCCCAGCTATAGGCTTCTGCCCATTCACAGGCTTCTGCCCAGCTACAGGCTTCTGTACAGCTACAGGCTTCTGCCCATTCACAGGCTTCTGCCCATTCACAGGCTTCTGCCCAGCTACAGGCTTCTGCCCATTCACAGACTTCTGCCCAGCTACAGGCTTCAGCCCATTCACAGGCTTCTGCCCAGCTACAGGCTTCTGCCCAGCTACAGGCTTCAGCCCATTCACAGGCTTCTGTCCATTTACAGGCTTCTGCCCAGCTAGAGGCTTCTGCCCATTCACAGGCTTCTGCCCAGCTACAGGCTTCTGCCCATTCACAGGCTTCTGCCCATTCACAGGCTTCTGCCCAGCTACAGGCTTCTGCACAGCTACAGGCTTCTGCCCAGGTACAGGCTTCTGCCCATTCACAGGCTTCTGCTCAGCTACAGGCTTCTGCCCATTCACAGGCTTCTGCCCAGCTACAGTTTTCTGCCCAGCTACAGGCTTCTGCCCATTCACAGGCTTCTGCCCAGCTACAGGCTTCTGCCCAGCTACAGGCTTCTTCCCATTCACAGGCTTCTGCCCAGCTACAGGTTTTTGCCCAACAACAGGCTTCTGCCCAGCTACAGGCTTCTGCCCAGCTACAGGCTTCTGCCCATTCACAGGCTTCTGCCCAGCTACAGGTTTCTGCCCAGCTACAGGCTTCTGCTCATTCACAGGCTTCTGCCCTGCTACAGGCTTCTGCCCAGCTACAGGCTTCTGCCCATTCACAGGCTTCTGCCCAGGTACAGGCTTCTGTCCATTCACAGGCTTCTTCCCAGCTACAGGCTTCTGCCCAGCTACAGGCTTCTGCCCATTCACAGGCTTCTGCCCAGCTACAGGCTTCTGCCCAGCTACAGGCTTCTGCCCATTCACAGGCTTCTGCCTGGCTACAGGCTTTTGCCCATTCACAGGCTTCTGCCCAGCTACAGGCTTTTGCCCAGCAACAGGCTTTTGCCCATTCACCGGCTTCTGCATAGCTACAGGCTTCTGCCCAGCTACAGGCTTCTGCCCATTCACAGGCTTCTGCCCAGCTACAGGCTTCTGCCCATTCACAGGCTTCTGCCCATTCACAGGCTTCTGCCCAGCTACAGGCTTCTGCATAGCTACAGGCTTCTGCCCGTTCACCGGCTTCTGCCCAGGTACAGGCTTCTGCCCATTCACAGTCTTCTGCCCAGCTACAGGCTTCTGCCCAGCTACAGGCTTCTGCCCATTCACAGGCTTCTGCCCAGCTACAGGCTTCTGCCCAGCTACAGGCTTCTGCCCATTCACAGGCTTCTGCCCAGCTACAGTTTTCTGCCCAGGTACAGGCTTCTGTCCATTCACAGGCTTCTGCCCACCTACAGGCTTCTGCCCAGCTACAGGCTTCTGCCCATTCACAGGCTTCTGCCCAGCTACAGGCTTCTGCCCATTCACAGGCTTCTGCCCATTCACAGGCTTCTGCCCAGCTACAGGCTTCTGCACAGCTACAGGCTTCTGCCCGTTCACAGGCTTCTGCCCAGCTACAGGCTTCTGCCCATTCACAGGCTTCTGCCCAGCTACAGGCTTCTGCCCAGCTACAGGCTTCTGCCCATTCACAGGCTTCTGCCCAGGTACAGGCTTCTGTCCATTCACAGGCTTCTGCCCAGCTACAGGCTTCTGCCCAGCTACAGGCTTCTGCCCATTCACAGGCTTCTGCCCAGCTACAGTTTTCTGCCCAGGTACAGGCTTCTGCCCATTCACAGGCTTCTGCCCAGCTACAGGCTTCTGCCCAGCTACAGGCTTCTGCCCATTCACAGGCTTCTGCCCAGGTACAGGCTTCTGTCCATTCACAGGCTTCTTCCCAGCTACAGGCTTCTGCCCAGCTACAGGCTTCTGCCCATTCACAGGCTTCTGCCCAGCTACAGGCTTCTGCCCAGCTATAGGCTTCTGCCCATTCACAGGCTTCTGCCCGGCTACAGGCTTTTGCCCATTCACAGGCTTCTGCCCAGCTACAGGCTTTTGCCCAGCAACAGGCTTTTGCCCATTCACCGGCTTCTGCATAGCTACAGGCTTCTGCCCAGCTACAGGCTTCTGCCCATTCACAGGCTTCTGCCCAGCTACAGGCTTCTGCCCATTCACAGGCTTCTGCCCAGCTACAGGCTTCTGCCCAGCTACAGGCTTCTGCCCATTCACAGGCTTCTGCCCATTCACAGGCTTCTGCCCAGCTACAGGCTTCTGCACAGCTACAGGCTTCTGCCCGTTCACCGGCTTCTGCCCAGGTACAGGCTTCTGCCCATTCACAGTCTTCTGCCCAGCTACAGGCTTCTGCCCATTCACAGGCTTCTGCCCAGCTACAGGCTTCTGCCCAGCTACAGGCTTCTGCCCATTCACAGGCTTCTGCCCTTTCACAGGCTTCTGCCCAGCTACAGGCTTCTGCACAGCTACAGGCTTCTGCCCATTCACAGGCTTCTGCCCATTCACAGGCTTCTGCCCAGCTACAGGCTTCTGCCCATTCACAGGCTTCTGCACAGTTACAGGCTTCTGCCCAGCTACAGGCTTCTGCCCATTCACAGGCTTCTGCCCAGCTACAGGCTTCTGCCCAGCTACAGGCTTCTGCCCATTCACAGGCTTCTGCCCAGCTACAGGCTTCTGCCCATTCACAGGCTTCTGTCCATTTACAGGCTTCTGCCCAGCTAGAGGCTTCTGCCCATTCACAGGCTTCTGCCCAGCTACAGGCTTCTGCCCAGCTACAGGCTTCTGCCCATTCACAGGCTTCTGTCCATTTACAGGCTTCTGCCCAGCTAGAGGCTTCTGCCGATTGACAGGCTTCTGCCCAGCTACAGGCTTCTGCCCAGCTACAGGCTTCTGCCCATTCACAGGCTTCTGCCCAGGTACAGGTTTCTGCCCATTCACAGGCTTCTGCCCATTCACAGGCTTCTGCCCAGCTACAGGCTTCTGCATAGCTACAGGCTTCTGCCCATTCACAGGCTTCTGCCCAGGTACAGGGTTCTGTCCATTCACAGGCTTCTGCCCAGCTACAGGCTTCTGCCCAGCTACAGGCTTCTGCCCATTCACAGGCATCTGCGCAGCTACAGGCTTCTGCCCAGCTACAGGCTTCTGCCCAGCTACAGGCTTCTGTCCATTTACAGGCTTCTGCCCAGCTAGAGGCTTCTGCCCATTCACAGGCTTCTGCCCAGCTACAGGCTTCTGCCCAGCTACAGGCTTCTGCCCAGCTACAGGCTTCTGCCCAGGTACAGGCTTCTGCCCATTCACAGGCTTCTGCCCATTCACAGGCTTCTGCCCAGCTACAGGCTTCTGCATAGCTACAGGCTTCTGCCCATTCACAGGCTTCTGCCCAGGTACAGGGTTCTGTCCATTCACAGGCTTCTGCCCAGCTACAGGCTTCTGCCCAGCTACAGGCTTCTGCCCATTCACAGGCTTCTGCCCAGCTACAGGCTTCTGCCCAGCTACAGGCTTCTGCCCATTCAAAGGCTTCTGCCCAGCTACAGTTTTCTGCCCAGGTACAGGCTTCTGTCCATTCACAGGCTTCTGCCCACCTACTGGCTTCTGCCCAGCTACAGGCTTCTGCCCATTCACAGGCTTCTGCCCAGCTACAGGCTTCTGCCCATTCACAGGCTTCTGCCCATTCACAGGCTTCTGCCCAGCTACAGGCTTCTGCACAGCTACAGGCTTCTGCCCGTTCACAGGCTTCTGCCCAGGTACAGGCTTCTGCCCATTCACAGGCTTCTGCCCAGCTACAGGCTTCTGCCCAGCTACATGCTTCTGCCCATTCACAGGCTTCTGCCCAGCTACAGGCTTCTGCCCTGCTACAGGCTTCTGCCCATTCACAGGCTTCTGCCCAGCTACAGTTTTCTGCCCAGGTACAGGCTTCTGTCCATTCACAGGCTTCTGCCCACCTACAGGCTTCTGCCCAGCTACAGGCTTCTGCCCATTCACAGGCTTCTGCCCAGCTACAGGCTTCTGCCCATTCACAGGCTTCTGCCCATTCACAGGCTTCTGCCCAGCTACAGGCTTCTGCATAGCTACAGGCTTCTGCCCGTTCACAGGCTTCTGCCCAGGTACAGGCTTCTGCCCATTCACAGGCTTCTGCTCAGCTACAGGCTTCTGCCCATTCACAGGCTTCTGCCCAGCTACAGTTTTCTGCCCAGCTACAGGCTTCTGCCCATTCACAGGCTTCTGCCCAGCTACAGGCTTCTGCCCAGCTACAGGCTTCTGCCCATTCACAGGCTTCTGCCCAGCTACAGGCTTCTGCCCAGCTACAGGCTTCTGCCCATTCACAGGCTTCTGCCCCAGCTACAGGCTTCTGCCCATTCACAGGCTTCTGCCCAGCTACAGGCTTCTGCCCATTCACAGGCTTCTGCCCAGCTACAGGCTTCTGCCCATTCACAGGCTTCTGCTCAGCTACAGGCTTCTGCCCAGGTACAGGCTTCTGCCCATTAACAGGCTTCTGCCCAGCTACAGGCTTCTGCCCATTCACAGGCTTCTGCCCATTCACAGGCTTCTGCCCAGCTACAGGCTTCTGCACAGCTACAGGCTTCTGCCCATTCACAGGCTTCTTTCCATTCACAGGCTTCTGCCCATTCACAGGCTTCTGCCCAGCTACAGGCTTCTGCCCATTCACAGGCTTCTGCCCATTCACAGGCTTCTGCATATTCACAGGCTTCTGCCCAGCTACAGGCTTCTGCCCATTCACAGGCTTCTGTCCATTTACATGCTTCTGCCCAGCTAGAGGCTTCTGCCCATTCACAGGCTTCTGCCCAGCTACAGGCTTCTGCCCATTCACAGGCTTCTGCCCAGCTACAGTTTTCTGCCCAGGTACAGGCTTCTGTCCATTCACAGGCTTCTGCCCATTCACAGGCTTCTGGCCAGGTACAGGTTTCTGGCCAGGTACAGGCTTCTGCCCATTCACAGGCTTCTGCCCATTCACAGGCTTCTGCCCAGCTACAGGCTTCTGCATAGCTACAGGCTTCTGCCCATTCACAGGCTTCTGCCCAGCTACAGGGTTCTGCATAGCTACAGGCTTCTGCCCATTCACAGGCTTCTGCCCAGGTACAGGCTTCTGTCCATTCACAGGCTTCTGCCCAGCTACAGGCTTCTGCCCAGCTACAGGCTTCTGCCCATTCACAGGCTTCTGCCCAGCTACAGGCTTCTGCCCAGTTACAGGCTTCTGCCCATTCACAGGCTTCTGCCCAGCTACAGTTTTCTGCCCAGGTACAGGCTTCTGTCCATTCACAGGCTTCTGCCCATTCACAGGCTTCTGCCCAGCTACAGGCTTCTGCCCAGCTACAGGCTTCTGCCCATTCACAGGCTTCTGCCCATTCACAGGCTTCTGCCCATTCACAGGCTTCTGCCCAGCTACAGGCTTCTGCCCATTCACAGGCTTCTGTCCATTTACAGGCTTCTGCCCAGCTAGAGGCTTCTGCCCATTCACAGGCTTCTGCCCAGCTACAGGCTTCTGCCCATTCACAGGCTTCTGCCCAGCTACAGTTTTCTTCCCAGCTACAGGCTTCTGCCCATTCACAGGCTTCTGCCCAGCTACAGGCTTCTGCCCAGCTACAGGCTTCTGCCCATTCACAGGCTTCTGCCCAGCTACAGGCTTCTGCCCATTCACAGGCTTCTGCTCAGCTACATGCTTCTGCCCAGGTACAGGCTTCTGCCCATTAACAGGCTTCTGCCCAGCTACAGGCTTCTGCCCATTCACAGGCTTCTGCCCATTCACAGGCTTCTGCCCAGCTACAGGCTTCTGCACAGCTACAGGCTTCTGCCCATTCACAGGCTTCTGCCCATTCACCGGCTTCTGCCCATTCACAGGCTTCTGCCCAGCTACAGGCTTCTGCACAGCTACAGGCTTCTGCCCATTCACAGGCTTCTGCATATTCACAGGCTTCTGCCCAGCTACAGGCTTCTGCCCATTCACAGGCTTCTGTCCATTTACAGGCTTCTGCCCAGCTAGAGGCTTCTGCCTATTCACAGGCTTCTGCCCAGCTACAGGCTTCTGCCCATTCACAGGCTTCTGCCCAGCTACAGTTTTCTGCCCAGGTACAGGCTTCTGTCCATTCACAGGCTTCTGCCCATTCACAGGCTTCTGCCCAGCTACAGGCTTCTGCATAGCTACAGGCTTCTGCCCATTCACAGGCTTCTGCCCAGGTACAGGCTTCTGTCCATTCACAGGCTTCTGCCCAGCTACAGGCTTCTGACCAGCTACAGGCTTCTGCCCATTCACAGGCTTCTGCCCAGCTACAGGCTTCTGCCCAGCTACAGGCTTCTGCCCATTCACAGGCTTCTGCCCAGCTACAGTTTTCTGCCCAGGTACAGGCTTCTGTCCATTCACAGGCTTCTGCCCATTCACAGGCTTCTGCCCAGCTACAGGCTTCTGTCCATTCACAGGCTTCTGCCCATTCACAGGCTTCTGCCCAGCTACAGGCTTCTGCCCAGCTACAGGCTTCTGCCCAGCTACAGGCTTCTGCCCATTCACAGGCTTCTGCCCAGCTACAGGCTTCTGCCCAGCTACAGGCTTCTGCCCATTCACAGGCTTCTGTCCATTTACAGGCTTCTGCCCAGCTAGAGGCTTCTGCTCATTCA
Source organism: Astyanax mexicanus (assembly GCF_023375975.1). Lineage (NCBI taxonomy): Eukaryota > Metazoa > Chordata > Actinopteri > Characiformes > Acestrorhamphidae > Astyanax > Astyanax mexicanus. Next base: position 37,148,626 of record NC_064412.1, read on the forward strand.
CAGGCTTCTGCCCAGCTACAGGCTTCTGCCCAGCTACAGGCTTCTGCCCATTCACAGGCTTCTGCCCAGGTACAGGCTTCTGCCCATTCACAGGCTTCTGCCCATTCACAGGCTTCTGCCCAGCTACAGGCTTCTGCATAGCTACAGGCTTCTGCCCATTCACAGGCTTCTGCCCAGGTACAGGCTTCTGCCCATTCACAGGCTTCTGCCCATTCACAGGCTTCTGCCCAGCTACAGGCTTCTGCATAGCTACAGGCTTCTGCCCATTCACAGGCTTCTGCCCAGGTACAGGCTTCTGTCCATTCACAGGCTTCTGCCCAGCTACAGGCTTCTGCCCAGCTACAGGTTTCTGCCCATTCACAGGCTTCTGCCCAGCTACAGGCTTCTGCCCAGCTACAGGCTTCTGCCCATTCACAGGCTTCTGCCCAGCTACAGTTTTCTGCCCAGGTACAGGCTTCTGTCCATTCACAGGCTTCTGCCCACCTACAGGCTTCTGCCCAGCTACAGGCTTCTGCCCATTCACAGGCTTCTGCCCAGCTACAGGCTTCTGCCCATTCACAGGCTTCTGCACAGCTACAGGTTTTTGCCCAGCAACAGGCTTTTGCCCAGCTACAGACTTCTGCCCAGCTACAGGCTTCTGCCCATTCACAGGCTTCTGTCCATTTACAGGCTTCTGCCCAGCTAGAGGCTTCTGCCCATTCACAGGCTTCTGCCCAGCTACAGGCTTCTGCCCAGCTACAGGCTTCTGCCCATTCACAGGCTTCTGCCCAGCTACAGGCTTCTGCCCATTCACAGGCTTCTGCCCATTCACAGGCTTCTGCCCAGCTACAGGCTTCTGCACAGCTACAGGTTTCTGCCCGTTCACAGGCTTCTGCCCAGGTACAGGCTTCTGCCCATTCACAGGCTTCTGCCCAGCTACAGTTTTCTGCCCAGGTACAGGCTTCTGTACATTCACAGGCTTCTGCCCACCTACAGGCTTCTGCCCAGCTACAGGCTTCTGCCCATTCACAGGCTTCTGCCCATTCACAGGCTTCTGCCCAGCTACAGGCTTCTGCCCATTCACAGGCTTCTGCCCAGCTACAGGCTTCTGCCCATTCACAGGCTTCTGCCCATTCACAGGCTTCTGCCCAGCTACAGGCTTCTGCACAGCTACAGGTTTCTGCCCGTTCACAGGCTTCTGCCCAGGTACAGGCTTCTGCCCATTCACAGGCTTCTGCCCAGCTACAGTTTTCTGCCCAGGTACAGGCTTCTGTACATTCACAGGCTTCTGCCCACCTACAGGCTTCTGCCCAGCTACAGGCTTCTGCCCATTCACAGGCTTCTGCCCAGCTACAGGCTTCTGCCCATTCACAGGCTTCTGCCCAGCTACAGGTTTTTGCCCAGCAACAGGCTTTTGCCCAGCTACAGGCTTCTGCCCAGCTACAGGCTTCTGCCCATTCACAGGCTTCTGTCCATTTACAGGCTTCTGCCCAGCTAGAGGCTTCTGCCCATTCACAGGCTTCTGCCCAGCTACAGGCTTCTGCCCAGCTACAGGCTTCTGCCCATTCACAGGCTTCTGCCCATTCACAGGCTTCTGCCCAGCTACAGGCTTCTGCCCAGCTACAGGCTTCTGCCCATTCACAGGCTTCTGCCCAGCTACAGGCTTCTGCCCAGCTACAGGCTTCTGCCCATTCACAGACTTCTGCCCATTCACAGGTTTCTGCCCAGCTACAGGCTTCTGCCCATTCACAGGCTTCTGCCCAGCTACAGGCTTCTGCACAGCTACAGGCTTCTGCCCATTCACAGGCTTCTGCCCAGCTACAGGCTTCTGCACAGCTACAGGCTTCTGCCCATTCACAGGCTTCTGCCCAGGTACAGGCTTCTGCCCATTCACAGGCTTCTGCCCATTCACAGGCTTCTGCCCAGCTACAGGCTTCTGCATAGCTACAGGCTTCTGCCCATTCACAGGCTTCTGCCCAGCTACAGGCTTCTGCCCAGCTACAGGCTTCTGCCCATTCACAGGCTTCTGCCCAGCTACAGTTTTCTGCCCAGGTACAGGCTTCTGTCCATTCACAGGCTTCTGCCCACCTACAGGCTTCTGCCCAGCTACAGGCTTCTGCTTATTCACAGGCTTCTGCCCAGCTACAGGCTTCTGCCCATTCACAGGCTTCTGCCCATTCACAGGCTTCTGCACAGCTACAGGCTTCTGCCCGTTCACAGGCTTCTGCCCAGGTACAGGCTTCTGCCCATTCACAGGCTTCTGCCCAGCTACAGGCTTCTGCCCATTCACAGGCTTCTGCCCAGCTACAGGCTTCTGCCCAGCTACAGGCTTCTGCCCATTCCCAGGCTTCTGCCCAGCTACAGGCTTCTGCCCAGCTACAGGCTTCTGCCCATTCACAGGCTTCTGCCCAGGTACAGGCTTCTGCCCATTCACAGGCTTCTGCCCACCTACAGGCTTCTGCCCAGCTACAGGCTTCTGCCCATTCACAGGCTTCTGCCCAGCTACAGGCTTCTGCCCATTCACAGGCTTCTGCCCAGCTACAGGCTTCTGCCCAGCTACAGGCTTCTGCCCATTCACAGACTTCTGCCCATTCACAGGTTTCTGCCCAGCTACAGGCTTCTGCCCATTCACAGGCTTCTGCCCAGCTACAGGCTTCTGCACAGCTACAGGCTTCTGCCCATTCACAGGCTTCTGCCCAGGTACAGGCTTCTGCCCATTCACAGGCTTCTGCTCAGCTACAGGCTTCTGCCCATTCACAGGCTTCTACCCAGCTACAGTTTTCTGCCCAGGTATAGGCTTCTGTACATTCACAGGATTCTGCCCAGATACAGGCTTCTGCCCAGCTACAGGCTTCTGCCCATTCACAGGCTTCTGCCCAGCTACAGGCTTCTGCCCATTCACAGGCTTCTGCCCAATTCACAGGCTTCTGCCCGGCTACAGGCTTTTGCCCATTCACAGGCTTCTGCCCAGCTACAGACTTTTGCCCATTCACCGGCTTCTGCATAGCTACAGCCTTCTGCCCAGCTACAGGCTTCTGCCCATTAACAGGCTTCTGCCCAGCTACAGGCTTCTGCCCATTCACAGGCTTCTGCCCAGCTACAGGCTTTTGCCCAGCAACAGGCTTTTGCCCATTCACCGGCTTCTGCATAGCTACAGGCTTCTGCCCAGCTACAGGCTTCTGCCCATTCACAGGCTTCTGCCCAGCTACAGGCTTCTGCCCATTCACAGGCTTCTGCCCATTCACAGGCTTCTGCCCAGCTACAGGCTTCTGCACAGCTACAGGCTTCTGCCCAGGTACAGGCTTCTGCCCATTCACAGTCTTCTGCCCAGCTACAGGCTTCTGCCCAGCTACAGGCTTCTGCCCATTCACAGGCTTCTGCCCACCTACAGGCTTCTGCCCTGCTACAGGGCAGCTTCTGCTCAGCTACAGGCTTCTGCCCATTCACAGGCTTCTGCCCAGCTACAGGCTTCTGCCCAGCTACAGGCTTCTGCCCATTCACAGGCTTCTGCCCAGGTACAGGCTTCTGTCCATTCACAGGCTTCTGCCCACCTACAGGCTTCTGCCCAGCTACAGGCTTCTGCCCGTTCACAGGCTTCTGCCCAGGTACAGGCTTCTGCCCATTCACAGGCTTCTGCCCAGCTACAGGCTTCTGCTCAGCTACAGGCTTCTGCCCATTCACAGGCTTCTGCCCAGCTACAGGCTTCTGCCCAGCTACAGGCTTCTGCCCATTCACAGTTTTCTGCCCAGGTACAGGCTTCTGTCCATTCACAGGCTTCTGCCCAGCTACAGGCTTCTGCCCAGCTACAGGCTTCTGCCCATTCACAGGCTTCTGCCCAGCTACAGGCTTCTGCCCAGCTACAGGCTTCTGCCCATTCACAGGCTTCTGCCCAGCTACAGTTTTCTGCTCAGGTACAGGCTTCTGTCCATTCACAGGCTTCTGCCCACCTACAGGCTTCTGCCCAGCTACAGGCTTCTGCCCATTCACAGGCTTCTGCACAGCTACAGGCTTCTGCCCATTCACAGGCTTCTACCCATTCACAGGCTTCTGCCCAGCTACAGGCTTCTGCACAGCTACAGGCTTCTGCCCGTTCACAGGCTTCTGCCCAGCTACAGGTTTCTGCCCATTCACAGGCTTCTGCCCAGCTACAGGCTTCTGCCCAGCTACAGGCTTCTGCCCATTCACAAGCTTCTGTCCATTTACAGGCTTCTGCCCAGCTAGAGGCTTCTGCCCATTCACAGGCTTCTGCCCAGCTACAGGCTTCTGCCCATTCACAGGCCTCTGCCCATTCACAGGCTTCTGCCCAGCTACAGGCTTCTGCCCATTCACAGACTTCTGCCCATTCACAGTTTTCTGCCCAGCTACAGGCTTCTGCCTATTCACAGGCTTCTGCCCAGCTACAGGCTTCTGCACAGCTACAGGCTTCTGCCCATTCACAGGCTTCTGCCCAGGTACAGGCTTCTGCCCATTCACAGGCTTCTGCTCAGCTACAGGCTTTTACCCAGCAACAGGCTTTTGCCCATTCACCGGCTTCTGCATAGCTACAGGCTTCTGCCCAGCTACAGGCTTCTGCCCATTCACAGGCTTCTGCCCAGCTACAGGCTTCTGCCCATTCACAGGCTTCTGCCCATTCACAGGCTTCTGCCCAGCTACAGGCTTCTGCACAGCTACAGGCTTCTGCCCGTTCACCGGCTTCTGCCCAGGTACAGGCTTCTGCCCATTCACAGTCTTCTGCCCAGCTACAGGCTTCTGCCCAGCTACAGGCTTCTGCCCATTCACAGCTACAGGCTTCTGCCCATTCACAGGCTTCTGTCCATTTACAGGCTTCTGCCCAGCTAGAGGCTTCTGCCCATTCACAGGCTTCTGCCCAGCTACAGGCTTCTGTCCAGCTACAGCCTTCTGCCCATTCACAGGCTTCTGCCCAGGTACAGGCTTCTGCCCATTCACAGGCTTCTGCCCATTCACAGGCTTCTGCCCAGCTACATTCTTCTGCATAGCTACAGGCTTCTGCCCATTCACAGGCTTCTGCCCAGGTACAGGGTTCTGTCCATTCACAGGCTTCTGCCCAGCTACAGGCTTCTGCCCAGCTACAGGCTTCTGCCCATTCACAGGCATCTGCCCAGCTACAGGCTTCTGCCCAGCTACAGGCTTCTGCCCATTCACAGGCTTCTTCCCAGCTACAGTTTTCTGCCCAGGTACAGGCTTCTGTCCATTCACAGGCTTCTGCCCACCTACTGGCTTCTGCCCAGCTACAGGCTTCTGCCCATTCACAGGCTTCTGCCCAGCTACAGGCTTCTGCCCATTCACAGGCTTCTACCCATTCACAGGCTTCTGCCCAGCTACAGGCTTCTGCACAGCTACAGGCTTCTGCCCGTTCACAGGCTTCTGCCCAGCTACAGGTTTCTGCCCATTCACAGGCTTCTGCCCAGCTACAGGCTTCTGCCCAGCTACAGGCTTCTGCCCATTCACAAGCTTCTGTCCATTTACAGGCTTCTGCCCAGCTAGAGGCTTCTTCCCATTCACAGGCTTCTGCCCAGCTACAGGCTTCTGCCCAGCTACAGGCTTCTGCCCATTCACAGGCTTCTGCCCAGCTACAGGCTTCTGCCCATTCACAGGCTTCTGCCCATTCACAGGCTTCTGCCCAGCTACAGGCTTCTGTACAGCTACAGGCTTCTGCCCATTCACAGGCTTCTGCCCATTCACAGGCTTCTGCCCAGCTACAGGCTTCTGCCCATTCACATACTTCTGCTCAGCTACAGGCTTCTGCCCATTCACAGGCTTCTGCCCAGCTACAGGCTTCTGCCCAGCTACAGGCTTCAGCCCATTCACAGGCTTCTGTCCATTTACAGGCTTCTGCCCAGCTAGAGGCTTCTGCCCATTCACAGGCTTCTGCCCAGCTACAGGCTTCTGCCCATTCACAGGCTTCTGCCCAGCTACAGGCTTCTGCACAGCTACAGAGTTCTGCCCGTTCACCGGCTTCTGCCCAGGTACAGGCTTCTGCCCATTCACAGTCTTCTGCCCAGCCACAGGCTTCTGCCCAGCTACAGGCTTCTGCCCATTCACAGGCTTCTGTCCATTTACAGGCTTCTGCCCAGCTAGAGGCTTCTGCCCATTCACAGGCTTCTGCCCAGCTACAGGCTTCTGCCCAGCTACAGCCTTCTGCCCATTCACAGGCTTCTGCCCAGGTACAGGCTTCTGCCCATTCACAGGCTTCTGCCCATTCACAGGCTTCTGCCCAGCTACAGGCTTCTGCATAGCTACAGGCTTCTGCCCATTCACAGGCTTCTGCCCAGGTACAGGGTTCTGTCCATTCACAGGCTTCTGCCCAGCTACAGGCTTCTGCCCAGCTACAGGCTTCTGCCCATTCACAGGCATCTGCCCAGCTACAGGCTTCTGCCCAGCTACAGGCTTCTGCCCATTCACAGGCTTCTTCCCAGCTACAGTTTTCTGCCCAGGTACAGGCTTCTGTCCATTCACAGGCTTCTGCCCACCTACTGGCTTCTGCCCAGCTACAGGCTTCTGCCCATTCACAGGCTTCTGCCCAGCTACAGGCTTCTGCCCATTCACAGGCTTCTACCCATTCACAGGCTTCTGCCCAGCTACAGGCTTCTGCACAGCTACAGGCTTCTGCCCGTTCACAGGCTTCTGCCCAGCTACAGGTTTCTGCCCATTCACAGGCTTCTGCCCAGCTACAGGCTTCTGCCCAGCTACAGGCTTCTGCCCATTCACAAGCTTCTGTCCATTTACAGGCTTCTGCCCAGCTAGAGGCTTCTGCCCATTCACAGGCTTCTGCCCAGCTACAGGCTTCTGCCCAGCTACAGGCTTCTGCCCATTCACAGGCTTCTGCCCAGCTACAGGCTTCTGCCCATTCACAGGCTTCTGCCCAGCTACAGGCTTCTGTACAGCTACAGGCTTCTGCCCATTCACAGGCTTCTGCCCATTCACAGGCTTCTGCCCAGCTACAGGCTTCTGCCCATTCACAGACTTCTGCCCAGCTACAGGCTTCTGCCCAGCTACAGGCTTCTGCCCATTCACAGGCTTCTGCCCAGCTACAGGCTTCTGCCCAGCTACAGGCTTCAGCCCATTCACAGGCTTCTGTCCATTTACAGGCTTCTGCCCAGCTAGAGGCTTCTGCCCATTCACAGGCTTCTGCCCAGCTACAGGCTTCTGCCCATTCACAGGCTTCTGCCCATTCACAGGCTTCTGCCCAGCTACAGGCTTCTGCACAGCTACAGGCTTCTGCCCGTTCACAGGCTTCTGCCCAGGTACAGGCTTCTGCCCATTCACAGGCTTCTGCTCAGCTACAGGCTTCTGCCCATTCACAGGCTTCTGCCCAGCTACAGTTTTCTGCCCAGCTACAGGCTTCTGCCCATTCACAGGCTTCTGCCCAGCTACAGGCTTCTGCCCAGCTACAGGCTTCTGCCCATTCACAGGCTTCTGCCCACCTAAAGGTTTTTGCCCAGCAACAGGCTTCTGCCCAGCTACAGGCTTCTGCCCATTCACAGGCTTCTGCCCAGCTACAGGCTTCTGCCCAGCTACAGGCTTCTGCCCATTCACAGGCTTCTGCCCAGGTACAGGCTTCTGTCCATTCACAGGCTTCTTCCCAGCTACAGGCTTCTGCCCAGCTACAGGCTTCTGCCCATTCACAGGCTTCTGCCCAGCTACAGGCTTCTGCCCAGCTACATTCACAGGCTTCTGCCCAGGTACAGGCTTCTGTCCATTCACAGGCTTCTTCCCAGCTACAGGCTTCTGCCCAGCTACAGGCTTCTGCCCATTCACAGGCTTCTGCCCAGCTACAGGCTTCTGCCCAGCTACAGGCTTCTGCCCATTCACAGGCTTCTGCCCGGCTACAGGCTTTTGCCCATTCACAGGCTTCTGCCCAGCTACAGGCTTTTGCCCAGCAACAGGCTTTTGCCCATTCACCGGCTTCTGCCCAGCTACAGGCTTCTGCCCAGCTACAGGCTTCTGCCCATTCACAGGCTTCTGCCCAGCTACAGGCTTCTGCCCATTCACAGGCTTCTGCCCATTCACAGGCTTCTGCCCAGCTACAGGCTTCTGCACAGCTACAGGCTTCTGCCCGTTCACCGGCTTCTGCCCAGGTACAGGCTTCTGCCCATTCACATTCTTATGCCCAGCTACAGGCTTCTGCCCAGCTACAGGCTTCTGCCCATTCACAGGCTTCTGCCCAGCTACAGGCTTCTGCCCAGCTACAGGCTTCTGCCCATTCACAGGCTTCTGCCCAGCTACAGTTTTCTGCCCAGGTACAGGCTTCTGTCCATTCACAGGCTTCTGCCCACCTACAGGCTTCTGCCCAGCTACAGGCTTCTGCCCATTCACAGGCTTCTGCCCAGCTACAGGCTTCTGCCCATTCACAGGCTTCTGCCCATTCACAGGCTTCTGCCCAGCTACAGGCTTCTGCACAGCTACAGGCTTCTGCCCGTTCACAGGCTTCTGCCCAGCTACAGGCTTCTGCCCATTCACAGGCTTCTGCCCAGCTACAGGCTTCTGCCCAGCTACAGGCTTCTGCCCATTCACAGGCTTCTGCCCAGGTACAGATTTCTGTCCATTCACAGGCTTCTGCCCAGCTACATGCTTCTGCCCATTCACAGGCTTCTGCCCAGCTACAGTTTTCTGCCCAGGTACAGGCTTCTGCCCATTCACAGGCTTCTGCCCAGCTACAGGCTTCTGCCCAGCTACAGGCTTCTGCCCAGCTACAGGCTTCTGCCCATTCACAGGCTTCTGCCCAGCTACAGGCTTCTGCCCAGCTACAGGCTTCTGCCCATTCACAGGCTTCTGCCCAGCTACAGTTTTCTGCCCAGGTACAGGCTTCTGTCCATTCACAGGCTTCTGCCCAGCTACAGGCTTCTGCCCATTCACAGGCTTCTGCCCAGCTACAGGCTTCTGCCCATTCACAGGCTTCTGCCCTTTCACAGGCTTCTGCCCAGCTACAGGCTTCTGCCCAGCTACAGGCTTCTGCCCATTCACAGACTTCTGCCCAGCTACAGGCTTCTGCCCATTCACAGGCTTCTGCCCAGCTACAGGCTTCTGCCCAGCTACAGGCTTCAGCCCATTCACAGGCTTCTGTCCATTTACAGGCTTCTGCCCAGCTAGAGGCTTCTGCCCATTCACAGGCTTCTGCCCAGCTACAGGCTTCTGCCCAGCTACAGGCTTCTGCCCATTCACAGGCTTCTGCCCAGCTACAGGCTTCTGCCCATTCACAGGCTTCTGCCCAGCTACAGGCTTCTGCCCATTCACAGGCTTCTGCCCATTCACAGGCTTCTGCCCAGCTACAGGCTTCTGCACAGCTACAGGCTTCTGCCCATTCACAGGCTTCTGCCCATTCACAGGCTTCTGCCCAGCTACAGGCTTCTGCCCATTCACAGGCTTCTGCCCAGCTACAGGCTTCTGCCCAGCTACAGGCTTCTGCCCATTCACAGGCTTCTGCCCAGATACAGGCTTCTGCCCAATCACAGGCTTCTGCCCAGCTACAGGCTTCTGCCCAGCTACAGGCTTCTGCCCATTCACAGGCTTCTGTCCATTTACAGGCTTCTGCCCAGCTAGAGGCTTCTGCCCATTCACAGGCTTCTGCCCAGCTACAGGCTTCTGCCCAGCTACAGGCTTCTGCCCATTCACAGGCTTCTGTCCATTTACAGGCTTCTGCCCAGCTAGAGGCTTCTGCCGATTCACAGGCTTCTGCCCAGCTACAGGCTTCTGCCCAGCTACAGGCTTCTGCCCATTCACAGGCTTCTGCCCAGGTACAGGTTTCTGCCCATTCACAGGCTTCTGCCCATTCATAGGCTTCTGCTCAGCTACAGGCTTCTGCATAGCTACAGGCTTCTGCCCATTCACAGGCTTCTGCCCAGGTACAGGGTTCTGTCCATTCACAGGCTTCTGCCCAGCTACAGGCTTCTGCCCAGCTACAGGCTTCTGCCCATTCACAGGCATCTGCCCAGCTACAGGCTTCTGCCCAGCTACAGGCTTCTGCCCAGCTACAGGCTTCTGTCCATTTACAGGCTTCTGCCCAGCTAGAGGCTTCTGCCCATTCACAGGCTTCTGCCCAGCTACAGGCTTCTGCCCAGCTACAGGCTTCTGCCCAGCTACAGGCTTCTGCCCAGGTACAGGCTTCTGCCCATTCACAGGCTTCTGCCCATTCACAGGCTTCTGCCCAGCTACAGGCTTCTGCATAGCTACAGGCTTCTGCCCATTCACAGGCTTCTGCCCAGGTACAGGGTTCTGTCCATTCACAGGCTTCTGCCCAGCTACAGGCTTCTGCCCAGCTACAGGCTTCTGCCCATTCACAGGCTTCTGCCCATCTACAGGCTTCTGCCCAGCTACAGGCTTCTGCCCATTCAAAGGCTTCTGCCCAGCTACAGTTTTCTGCCCAGGTACAGGCTTCTGTCCATTCACAGGCTTCTGCCCACCTACTGGCTTCTGCCCAGCTACAGGCTTCTGCCCATTCACAGGCTTCTGCCCAGCTACAGGCTTCTGCCCATTCACAGGCTTCTGCCCATTCACAGGCTTCTGCCCAGCTACAGGCTTCTGCACAGCTACAGGCTTCTGCCCGTTCACAGGCTTCTGCCCAGGTACAGTCTTCTGCCCATTCACAGGCTTCTGCCCAGCTACAGGCTTCTGCCCAGCTACAGGCTTCTGCCCATTCACAGGCTTCTGCCCAGCTACAGGCTTCTGCCCTGCTACAGGCTTCTGCCCATTCACAGGCTTCTGCCCAGCTACAGGCTTCTGTACAGCTACAGGCTTCTGCCCATTCACAGGCTTCTGCCCATTCACAGGCTTCTGCCCAGCTACAGGCTTCTGCCCATTCACAGACTTCTGCCCAGCTACAGGCTTCTGCCCATTCACAGGCTTCTGCCCAGCTACAGGCTTCTGCCCAGCTACAGGCTTCAGCCCATTCACAGACTTCTGTCCATTTACAGGCTTCTGCCCAGCTAGAGGCTTCTGCCCATTCACAGGCTTCTGCCCAGCTACAGGCTTCTGCCCATTCACAGGCTTCTGCCCATTCACAGGCTTCTGCCCAGCTACAGGCTTCTTCCCATTCACAGGCTTCTGCCCAGCAACAGGTTTTTGCCCAGCAACAGGCTTCTGCCCAGCTACAGGCTTCTGCACAGCTACAGGCTTCTGCCCATTCACAGGCTTCTGCCCAGGTACAGGCTTCTGCCCATTCACAGGCTTCTGCTCAGCTACAGGCTTCTGCCCATTCACAGGCTTCTACCCAGCTACAGTTTTCTGCCCAGCTACAGGCTTCTGCCCATTCACAGGCTTCTGCCCAGCTACAGGCTTCTGCCCAGCTACAGTTTTCTTCCCATTCACAGGCTTCTGCCCAGCAACAGGTTTTTGCCCAGCAACAGGCTTCTGCCCAGCTACAGGCTTCTGCCCATTCACAGGCTTCTGCCCAGCTACAGGCTTCTGCCCAGCTACAGGCTTCTGCCCATTCACAGGCTTCTGCCCAGCTACAGGCTTCTGCCCAGCTACAGGCTTCTGCCCATTCACAGGCTTCTGCCCAGGTACAGGCTTCTGTCCATTCACAGGCTTCTTCCCAGCTACAGGCTTCTGCCCAGCTACAGGCTTCTGCCCATTCACAGGCTTCTGCCCAGCTACAGGCTTCTGCCCAGCTACAGGCTTCTGCCCATTCACAGGCTTCTGCCCGGCTACAGGCTTTTGCCCATTCACAGGCTTCTGCCCAGCTACAGGCTTTTGCCCAGCAACAGGCTTTTGCCCATTCACCGGCTTCTGCATAGCTACAGGCTTCTGCCCACCTACAGGCTTCTGCCCATTCACAGGCTTCTGCCCAGCTACAGGCTTCTGCCCATTCACAGGCTTCTGCCCATTCACAGGCTTCTGCCCAGCTACAGGCTTCTGCACAGCTACAGGCTTCTGCCCGTTCATCGGCTTCTGCCCAGGTACAGGCTTCTGCCCATTCACAGTCTTCTGCCCAGCTACAGGCTTCTGCCCAGCTACAGGCTTCTGCCCATTCACAGGCTTCTGCCCAGCTACAGGCTTCTGCCGAGCTACAGGCTTCTGCCCATTCACAGGCTTCTGCCCAGCTACAGTTTTCTGCCCAGGTACAGGCTTCTGTCCATTCACAGGCTTCTGCCCACCTACAGGCTTCTGCCCAGCTACAGGCTTCTGCCCATTCACAGGCTTCTGCCCAGCTACAGGCTTCTGCCCATTCACAGGCTTCTGCCCATTCACAGGCTTCTGCCCAGCTACAGGCTTCTGCACAGCTACAGGCTTCTGCCCGTTCACAGGCTTCTGCCCAGCTACAGGCTTCTGCCCATTCACAGGCTTCTGCCCAGCTACAGGCTTCTGCCCAGCTACAGGCTTCTGCCCCTTCACAGGCTTCTGCCCAGGTACAGGCTTCTGTCCATTCACAGGCTTCTGCCCAGCTACAGGCTTCTGCCCAGCTACAGGCTTCTGCCCATTCACAGGCTTCTGCCCAGCTACAGTTTTCTGCCCAGGTACAGGCTTCTGCCCATTCACAGGCTTCTGCCCAGCTACAGGCTTCTGCCCAGCTACAGGCTTCTGCCCATTCACAGGCTTCTGCCCAGCAACAGGCTTCTGTCCATTCACAGGCTTCTTCCCAGCTACAGGCTTCTGCCCAGCTACAGGCTTCTGCCCATTCACAGGCTTCTGCCCAGCTACAGGCTTCTGCCCAGCTACAGGCTTCTGCCCATTCACAGGCTTCTGCCCGGCTACAGGCTTTTGCCCATTCACAGGTTTCTGCCCAGCTACAGGCTTTTGCCCAGCAACAGGCTTTTGCCCATTCACCGGCTTCTGCATAGCTACAGGCTTCTGCCCAGCTACAGGCTTCTGCCCATTCACAGGCTTCTGCCCAGCTACAGGCTTCTGCCCATTCACAGGCTTCTGCCCATTCACAGGCTTCTGCCCAGCTACAGGCTTCTGCACAGCTACAGGCTTCTGCCCGTTCACCGGCTTCTGCCCAGGTACAGGCTTCTGCCCATTCACAGTCTTCTGCCCAGCTACAGGCTTCTGCCCAGCTACAGGCTTCTGCCCATTCACAGGCTTCTGCCCAGATACAGGCTTCTGCCCATTCACAGGCTTCTGCCCAGGTACAGGCTTCTGTCCATTCACAGGCTTCTTCCCAGCTACAGGCTTCTGCCCAGCTACAGGCTTCTGCCCATTCACAGGCTTCTGCCCAGCTACAGGCTTCTGCCCAGCTACAGGCTTCTGCCCATTCACAGGCTTCTGCCCGGCTACAGGCTTTTGCCCATTCACAGGCTTCTGCCCAGCTACAGGCTTTTGCCCAGCAACAGGCTTTTGCCCATTCACCGGCTTCTGCATAGCTACAGGCTTCTGCCCAGCTACAGGCTTCTGCCCATTCACAGGCTTCTGCCCAGCTACAGGCTTCTGCCCATTCACAGGCTTCTGCCCATTCACAGGCTTCTGCCCAGCTACAGGCTTCTGCACAGCTACAGGCTTCTGCCCGTTCACCGGCTTCTGCCCAGGTACAGGCTTCTGCCCATTCACAGTCTTCTGCCCAGCTACAGGCTTCTGCCCAGCTACAGGCTTCTGCCCATTCACAGGCTTCTGCCCAGCTACAGGCTTCTGCCCAGCTACAGGCTTCTGCCCATTCACAGGCTTCTGCCCAGCTACAGTTTTCTGCCCAGGTACAGGCTTCTGTCCATTCACAGGCTTCTGCCCAGCTACAGGCTTCTGCCCATTCACAGGCTTCTGCCCAGCTACAGGCTTCTGCCCATTCACAGGCTTCTGTCCATTTACAGGCTTCTGCCCAGCTAGAGGCTTCTGCCGATTGACAGGCTTCTGCCCAGCTACATGCTTCTGCCCAGCTACAGGCTTCTGCCCATTCACAGGCTTCTGCCCAGGTACAGGTTTCTGCCCATTCACAGGCTTCTGCCCATTCACAGGCTTCTGCCCAGCTACAGGCTTCTGCATAGCTACAGGCTTCTGCCCATTCACAGGCTTCTGCCCAGGTACAGGGTTCTGTCCATTCACAGGCTTCTGCCCAGCTACAGGCTTCTGCCCAGCTACAGGCTTCTGCCCATTCACAGGCATCTGCGCAGCTACAGGCTTCTGCCCAGCTACAGGCTTCTGCCCAGCTACAGGCTTCTGTCCATTTACAGGCTTCTGCCCAGCTAGAGGCTTCTGCCCATTCACAGGCTTCTGCCCAGCTACAGGCTTCTGCCCAGCTACAGGCTTCTGCCCAGCTACAGGCTTCTGCCCAGGTACAGGCTTCTGCCCATTCACAGGCTTCTGCCCATTCACAGGCTTCTGCCCAGCTACAGGCTTCTGCATAGCTACAGGCTTCTGCCCATTCACAGGCTTCTGCCCAGCTACAGGCTTCTGTCCATTTACAGGCTTCTGCCCAGCTAGAGGCTTCTGCCCATTCACAGGCTTCTGCCCAGCTACAGGCTTCTGCCCAGCTACAGGCTTCTGCCCAGCTACAGGCTTCTGCCCATTCACAGGCTTCTGCCCAGCTACAGGCTTCTGCCCATTCACAGGCTTCTGTCCATTTACAGGCTTCTGCCCAGCTAGAGGCTTCTGCCGATTGACAGGCTTCTGCCCAGCTACATGCTTCTGCCCAGCTACAGGCTTCTGCCCATTCACAGGCTTCTGCCCAGGTACAGGTTTCTGCCCATTCACAGGCTTCTGCCCATTCACAGGCTTCTGCCCAGCTACAGGCTTCTGCATAGCTACAGGCTTCTGCCCATTCACAGGCTTCTGCCCAGGTACAGGGTTCTGTCCATTCACAGGCTTCTGCCCAGCTACAGGCTTCTGCCCAGCTACAGGCTTCTGCCCATTCACAGGCATCTGCGCAGCTACAGGCTTCTGCCCAGCTACAGGCTTCTGCCCAGCTACAGGCTTCTGTCCATTTACAGGCTTCTGCCCAGCTAGAGGCTTCTGCCCATTCACAGGCTTCTGCCCAGCTACAGGCTTCTGCCCAGCTACAGGCTTCTGCCCAGCTACAGGCTTCTGCCCAGGTACAGGCTTCTGCCCATTCACAGGCTTCTGCCCATTCACAGGCTTCTGCCCAGCTACAGGCTTCTGCATAGCTACAGGCTTCTGCCCATTCACAGGCTTCTGCCCAGGTACAGGGTTCTGTCCATTCACAGGCTTCTGCCCAGCTACAGGCTTCTGCCAAGCTACAGGCTTCTGCCCATTCACAGGCTTCTGCCCAGCTACAGGCTTCTGCCCATTCACAGGCTTCTGCCCAGCTACAGGCTTCTGCCCATTCAAAGGCTTCTGCCCAGCTACAGTTTTCTGCCCAGGTACAGGCTTCTGTCCATTCACAGGCTTCTGCCCACCTACTGGCTTCTGCCCAGCTACAGGCTTCTGCCCATTCACAGGCTTCTGCCCAGCTACAGGCTTCTGCCCATTCACAGGCTTCTGCCCATTCACAGGCTTCTGCCCAGCTACAGGCTTCTGCACAGCTACAGGCTTCTGCCTGTTCACAGGCTTCTGCCCAGGTACAGGCTTCTGCCCATTCACAGGCTTCTGCCCAGCTACAGGCTTCTGCCCAGCTACATGCTTCTGCCCATTCACAGGCTTCTGCCCAGCTACAGGCTTCTGCCCTGCTACAGGCTTCTGCCCATTCACAGGCTTCTGCCCAGCTACAGTTTTCTGCCCAGGTACAGGCTTCTGTCCATTCACAGGCTTCTGCCCAGCTACAGGCTTCTGCATAGCTACAGGCTTCTGCCCGTTCACAGGCTTCTGCCCAGGTACAGGCTTCTGCATAGCTACAGGCTTCTGCCCGTTCACAGGCTTCTGCCCAGGTACAGGCTTCTGCCCATTCACAGGCTTCTGCTCAGCTACAGGCTTCTGCCCATTCACAGGCTTCTGCCCAGCTACAGTTTTCTGCCCAGCTACAGGCTTCTGCCCATTCACAGGCTTCTGCCCAGCTACAGGCTTCTGCCCAGCTACAGGCTTCTGCCTATTCACAGGCTTCTGCCCCAGCTACAGGCTTCTGCCCATTCACAGGCTTCTGCCCAGCTACAGGCTTCTGCCCATTCACAGGCTTCTGCCCAGCTACAGGCTTCTGCACAGCTACAGGCTTCTGCCCGTTCACCGGCTTCTGCCCAGGTACAGGCTTCTGCCCATTCACAGTCTTCTGCCCAGCTACAGGCTTCTGCCCAGCTACAGGCTTCTGCCCATTCACAGGCTTCTGCCCAGCTACAGGCTTCTGCCCAGCTACAGGCTTCTGCCCATTCACAGGCTTCTGCCCAGCTACAGTTTTCTGCCCAGGTACAGGCTTCTGTCCATTCACAGGCTTCTGCCCAGCTACAGGCTTCTGCCCAGCTACAGGCTTCTGCCCATTCACAGGCTTCTGCCCAGCTACAGGCTTCTGCCCATTCACAGGCTTCTGTCCATTTACAGGCTTCTGCCCAGCTAGAGGCTTCTGCCGATTGACAGGCTTCTGCCCAGCTACATGCTTCTGCCCAGCTACAGGCTTCTGCCCAGCTACAGGCTTCTGCCCATTCACAGGCTTCTGCCCAGCTACAGTTTTCTGCCCAGGTACAGGCTTCTGTCCATTCACAGGCTTCTGCCCAGCTACAGGCTTCTGCCCAGCTACAGGCTTCTGCCCATTCACAGGCTTCTGCCCAGCTACAGGCTTCTGCCCATTCACAGGCTTCTGTCCATTTACAGGCTTCTGCCCAGCTAGAGGCTTCTGCCGATTGACAGGCTTCTGCCCAGCTACATGCTTCTGCCCAGCTACAGGCTTCTGCCCATTCACAGGCTTCTGCCCAGGTACAGGTTTCTGCCCATTCACAGGCTTCTGCCCATTCACAGGCTTTTGCCCAGCTACAGGCTTCTGCATAGCTACAGGCTTCTGCCCATTCACAGGCTTCTGCCCAGGTACAGGGTTCTGTCCATTCACAGGCTTCTGCCCAGCTACAGGCTTCTGCCCAGCTACAGGCTTCTGCCCATTCACAGTCATCTGCGCAGCTACAGGCTTCTGCCCAGCTACAGGCTTCTGCCCAGCTACAGGCTTCTGTCCATTTACAGGCTTCTGCCCAGCTAGAGGCTTCTGCCCATTCACAGGCTTCTGCCCAGCTACAGGCTTCTGCCCAGCTACAGGCTTCTGCCCAGCTACAGGCTTCTGCCCAGGTACAGGCTTCTGCCCATTCACAGGCTTCTGCCCATTCACAGGCTTCTGCCCAGCTACAGGCTTCTGCATAGCTACAGGCTTCTGCCCATTCACAGGCTTCTGCCCAGGTACAGGGTTCTGTCCATTCACAGGCTTCTGCCCAGCTACAGGCTTCTGCCCAGCTACAGGCTTCTGCCCATTCACAGGCTTCTGCCCAGCTACAGGCTTCTGCCCATTCACAGGCTTCTGCCCAGCTACAGGCTTCTGCCCATTCAAAGGCTTCTGCCCAGCTACAGTTTTCTGCCCAGGTACAGGCTTCTGTCCATTCACAGGCTTCTGCCCACCTACTGGCTTCTGCCCAGCTACAGGCTTCTGCCCATTCACAGGCTTCTGCCCAGCTACAGGCTTCTGCCCATTCATAGGCTTCTGCCCATTCACAGGCTTCTGCCCAGCTACAGGCTTCTGCACAGCTACAGGCTTCTGCCCGTTCACAGGCTTCTGCCCAGGTACAGGCTTCTGCCCATTCACAGGCTTCTGCCCAGCTACAGGCTTCTGCCCAGCTACATGCTTCTGCCCATTCACAGGCTTCTGCCCAGCTACAGGCTTCTGCCCTGCTACAGGCTTCTGCCCATTCACAGGCTTCTGCCCAGCTACAGTTTTCTGCCCAGGTACAGGCTTCTGTCCATTCACAGGCTTCTGCCCACCTACAGGCTTCTGCCCAGCTACAGGCTTCTGCCCATTCACAGGCTTCTGCCCAGCTACAGGCTTCTGCATAGCTACAGGCTTCTGCCCGTTCACAGGCTTCTGCCCAGGTACAGGCTTCTGCCCATTCACAGGCTTCTGCTCAGCTACAGGCTTCTGCCCATTCACAGGCTTCTGCCCAGCTACAGTTTTCTGCCCAGCTACAGGCTTCTGCCCATTCACAGGCTTCTGCCCAGCTACAGGCTTCTGCCCAGCTACAGGCTTCTGCCCATTCACAGGCTTCTGCCCCAGCTACAGGCTTCTGCCCATTCACAGGCTTCTGCCCAGCTACAGGCTTCTGCCCATTCACAGGCTTCTGCCCAGCTACAGGCTTCTGCCCATTCACAGGCTTCTGCTCAGCTACAGGCTTCTGCCCAGGTACAGGCTTCTGCCCATTAACAGGCTTCTGCCCAGCTACAGGCTTCTGCCCATTCACAGGCTTCTGCCCATTCACAGGCTTCTGCCCAGCTACAGGCTTCTGCACAGCTACAGGCTTCTGCCCATTCACAGGCTTCTGCCCATTCACAGGCTTCTGCCCATTCACAGGCTTCTGCCCATTCACAGGCTTCTGCCCAGCTACAGGCTTCTGCACAGCTACAGGCTTCTGCCCATTCACAGGCTTCTGCATATTCACAGGCTTCTGCCCAGCTACAGGCTTCTGCCCATTCACAGGCTTCTGTCCATTTACAGGCTTCTGCCCAGCTAGAGGCTTCTGCCCATTCACAGGCTTCTGCCCAGCTACAGGCTTCTGCCCATTCTCAGGCTTCTGCCCAGCTACAGTTTTCTGCCCAGGTACAGGCTTCTGTCTATTCACAGGCTTCTGCCCATTCACAGGCTTCTGGCCAGGTACAGGTTTCTGGCCAGGTACAGGCTTCTGCCCATTCACAGGCTTCTGCCCATTCACAGGCTTCTGCCCAGCTACAGGCTTCTGCATAGCTACAGGCTTCTGCCCATTCACAGGCTTCTGCCCAGGTACAGGCTTCTGTCCATTCACAGGCTTCTGCCCAGCTACAGGCTTCTGCCCAGCTACAGGCTTCTGCCCATTCACAGGCTTCTGCCCAGCTACAGGCTTCTGCCCAGATACAGGCTTCTGCCCATTCACAGGCTTCTGCCCAGCTACAGTTTTCTGCCCAGGTACAGGCTTCTGTCCATTCACAGGCTTCTGCCCATTCACAGGCTTCTGCCCAGCTACAGGCTTCTGCCCAGCTACAGGCTTCTGCCCAGCTACAGGCTTCTGCCCATTCACAGGCTTCTGCCCAGCTACAGGCTTCTGCCCAGCTACAGGCTTCTGCCCATTCACAGGTTTCTGTCCATTTACAGGCTTCTGCCCAGCTAGAGGCTTCTGCTCATTCACAGGCTTCTGCCCAGCTACAGGCTTCTGCCCAGCTACAGGCTTCTGCCCATTCACAGGCTTCTGCCCAGGTACAGGCTTCTGCCCATTCACAGGCTTCTGCCCATTCACAGGCTTCTGCCCAGCTACAGGCTTCTGCATAGCTACAGGCTTCTGCCCATTCACAGGCTTCTGCCCAGGTACAGGCTTCTGTCCATTCACAGGCTTCTGCCCAGCTACAGGCTTCTGCCCAGCTACAGGCTTTTGCCCATTTACAGGCTTCTGCCCAGCTACAGGCTTCTGCCCAGCTACAGGCTTCTGCCCATTCACAGGCTTCTGCCCAGCTACAGTTTTCTGCCCCGGTACAGGCTTCTGTCCATTCACAGGCTTCTGCCCACCTACAGGCTTCTGCCCAGCTACAGGCTTCTAACCATTCACAGGCTTCTGCCCAGCTACAGGCTTCTGCCCATTCACAGGCTTCTGCACAGCTACAGGTTTTTGCCCAGCAACAGGCTTTTGCCCAGCTACAGGCTTCTGCCCAGCTACAGGCTCTTGCCCATTCACAGGCTTCTGTCCATTTACAGGCTTCTGCCCAGCTAGAGGCTTCTGCCCATTAACAGGCTTCTGCCCAGCTACAGGCTTCTGCCCAGCTACAGGCTTCTGCCCATTCACAGGCTTCTGCCCATTCACAGGCTTCTGCCCAGCTACAGGCTTCTGCACAGCTACAGGTTTCTGCCCGTTCACAGGCTTCTGCCCAGGTACAGGCTTCTGCCCATTCACAGGCTTCTGCCCAGCTACAGTTTTCTGCCCAGGTACAGGCTTCTGTACATTCACAGGCTTCTGCCCACCTACAGGCTTCTGCCCAGCTACAGGCTTCTGCCCATTCACAGGCTTCTGCCCAGCTACAGGCTTCTGCCCTTTCACAGGCTTCTGCCCATTCACAGGCTTCTGCCCAGCTACAGGCTTCTGCCCATTCACAGGCTTCTGCCCAGCTACAGGCTTCTGCCCATTCACAGGCTTCTGCCCAGCAACAGGTTTTTGCCCAGCAACAGGCTTTTGCCCAGCTACAGGCTTCTGCCCAGCTACAGGCTTCTGCCCATTCACAGGCTTCTGTCCATTTACAGGCTTCTGCCCAGCTAGAGGCTTCTGCCCATTCACAGGCTTCTGCCCAGCTACAGGCTTCTGCCCAGCTACAGGCTTCTGCCCATTCACAGGCTTCTGCCCAGCTACAGGCTTCTGCCCATTCACAGGCTTCTGCCCATTCACAGGTTTCTGCCCAGTTACAGGCTTCTGCACAGCTACAGGCTTCTGCACAGCTACAGGCTTCTACCCGTTCACTGGCTTCTGCCCAGGTACAGGCTTCTGCCCATTCACAGTCTTCTGCCCAGCTACAGGCTTCTGCTCAGCTACAGGCTTCTGCCCATTCACAGGCTTCTGCCCATTCACAGGCTTCTGCCCATTCACAGGCTTCTGCCCATTCACAGGCTTCTGCCCAGCTACAGGCTTCTGCCCATTCACAGGCTTCTGTCCATTTACAGGCTTCTGCCCAGCTAGAGGCTTCTGCCCATTCACAGGCTTCTGCCCAGCTACAGGCTTCTGCCCATTCACAGGCTTCTGCCCAGCTACAGTTTTCTGCCCAGCTACAGGCTTCTGCCCATTCACAGGCTTCTGCCCAGCTACAGGCTTCTGCCCAGCTACAGGCTTCTGCCCATTCACAGGCTTCTGCCCAGCTACAGGCTTCTGCCCATTCACAGGCTTCTGCTCAGCTACAGGCTTCTGCCCAGCTACATTCTTCTGCCCATTCACAGGCTTCTGCCCAGCTACAGGCTTCTGCCCATTCACAGGCTTCTGCTCAGCTACAGGCTTCTGCCCAGGTACAGGCTTCTGCCCAGGTACAGGCTTCTGCCCATTAACAGGCTTCTGCCCATTAACAGGCTTCTGCCCAGCTACAGGCTTCTGCCCATTCACAGGCTTCTGCCCAGCTACAGGCTTCTGCACAGCTACAGGCTTCTGCCCATTCACAGGCTTCTGCCCATTCACAGGCTTCTGCCCAGCTACAGGCTTCTGCACAGCTACAGGCTTCTGCCCAGCTAGAGGCTTCTGCCCATTCACAGGCTTCTGCCCAGCTACAGGCTTCTGCCCATTCACAGGCTTCTGCCCAGCTACAGTTTTCTGCCCAGCTACAGGCTTCTGCCCATTCACAGGCTTCTGCCCAGCTACAGGCTTCTGCCCAGCTACAGGCTTCTGCCCATTCACAGGCTTCTGCCCAGCTACAGGCTTCTGCCCATTCACAGGCTTCTGCTCAGCTACAGGCTTCTGCCCAGCTACAGGCTTCTGCCCATTCACAGGCTTCTGCCCAGCTACAGGCTTCTGCCCATTCACAGGCTTCTGCTCAGCTACAGGCTTCTGCCCAGGTACAGGCTTCTGCCCAGGTACAGGCTTCTGCCCATTAACAGGCTTCTGCCCATTAACAGGCTTCTGCCCAGCTACAGGCTTCTGCCCATTCACAGGCTTCTGCCCAGCTACAGGCTTCTGCACAGCTACAGGCTTCTGCCCATTCACAGGCTTCTGCCCATTCACAGGCTTCTGCCCATTCACAGGCTTCTGCCCAGCTACAGGCTTCTGCACAGCTACAGGCTTCTGCCCATTCACAGGCTTCTGCATATTCACAGGCTTCTGCCCAGCTACAGGCTTCTGCCCATTCACAGGCTTCTGTCCATTTACAGGCTTCTGCCCAGCTAGAGGCTTCTGCCCAGCTAGAGGCTTCTGCCCATTCACAGGCTTCTGCCCAGCTACAGGCTTCTGCCCAGCTACAGTTTTCTGCCCAGGTACAGGCTTCTGTCCATTCACAGGCTTCTGCCCATTCACAGGCTTCTGGCCAGGTACAGGTTTCTGGCCAGGTACAGGCTTCTGCCCATTCACAGGCTTCTGCCCATTCACAGGCTTCTGCCCAGCTACAGGCTTCTGCATAGCTACAGGTTTCTGCCCATTCACAGGCTTCTGCCCAGGTACAGGCTTCTGTCCATTCACAGGCTTCTGCCCAGCTACAGGCTTCTGCCCAGCTACAGGCTTCTGCCCATTCACAGGCTTCTGCCCAGCTACAGGCTTCTGCATAGCTACAGGCTTCTGTCCATTTACAGGCTTCTGCCCAGCTAGAGGCTTCTGCTCATTCACAGGCTTCTGCCCAGCTACAGGCTTCTGCCCAGCTACAGGCTTCTGCCCATTCACAGGCTTCTGCCCAGGTACAGGCTTCTGCCCATTCACAGGCTTCTGCCCATTCACAGGCTTCTGCCCAGCTACAGGCTTCTGCATAGCTACAGGCTTCTGCCCATTCACAGGCTTCTGCCCAGGTACAGGCTTCTGCCCATTCACAGGCTTCTGCCCATTCACAGGCTTCTGCCCAGCTACAGGCTTCTGCATAGCTACAGGCTTCTGCCCATTCACAGGCTTCTGCCCAGGTACAGGCTTCTGTCCATTCACAGGCTTCTGCCCAGCTACAGGCTTCTGCCCAGCTACAGGCTTCTGCCCATTCACAGGCTTCTGCCCAGCTACAGGCTTCTGCCCAGCTACAGGCTTCTGCCCATTCACAGGCTTCTGCCCAGCTACAGTTTTCTGCCCAGGTACAGGCTTCTGTCCATTCACAGGCTTCTGCCCACCTACAGGCTTCTGCCCAGCTACAGGCTTCTGCCCATTCACAGGCTTCTGCCCAGCTACAGGCTTCTGCCCATTCACAGGCTTCTGCACAGCTACAGGTTTTTGCCCAGCAACAGGATTTTGCCCAGCTACAGGCTTCTGCCCAGCTACAGGCTTCAGCCCATTCACAAGCTTCTGTCCATTTACAGGCTTCTGCCCAGCTAGAGGCTTCTGCCCATTCACAGGCTTCTGCCCAGCTACAGGCTTCTGCCCAGCTACAGGCTTCTGCCCATTCACAGGCTTCTGCCCAGCTACAGCCTTCTGCCCATTCACAGGCTTCTGCCCATTCACAGGCTTCTGCCCAGCTACAGGCTTCTGCACAGCTACAGGTTTCTGCCCGTTCACAGGCTTCTGCCCAGGTACAGGCTTCTGCCCATTCACAGGCTTCTGCCCAGCTACAGTTTTCTGCCCAGGTACAGGCTTCTGTACATTCACAGGCTTCTGCCCACCTACAGGCTTCTGCCCAGCTACAGGCTTCTGCCCATTCACAGGCTTCTGCCCAGCTACAGGCTTCTGCCCATTCACAGGCTTCTGCCCATTCACAGGCTTCTGCCCAGCTACAGGCATCTGCCCATTCACAGGCTTCTGCCCAGCTACAGGCTTCTGCCCATTCACAGGCTTCTGCCCAGCTACAGGTTTTTGCCCAGCTACAGGCTTTTGCCCAGCTACAGGCTTCTGCCCAGCTACAGGCTTCTGCCCATTCACAGGCTTCTGTCCATTTACAGGCTTCTGCCCAGCTAGAGGCTTCTGCCCATTCACAGGCTTCTGCCCAGCTACAGGCTTCTGCCCAGCTACAGGCTTCTGCCCATTCACAGGCTTCTGCCCAGCTACAGGCTTCTGCCCATTCACAGGCTTCTGCCCATTCACAGGCTTCTGCCCAGTTACAGGCTTCTGCACAGCTACAGGCTTCTGCACAGCTACAGGCTTCTGCCCGTTCACCGGCTTCTGCCCAGGTACAGGCTTCTGCCCATTCACAGTCTTCTGCCCAGCTACAGGCTTCTGCTCAGCCACAGGCTTCTGCCCATTCACAGGCTTCTGCCCAGCTACAGGCTTCTGCCCATTCACAGGCTTCTGCTCAGCTACAGGCTTCTGCCCAGCTACAGGCTTCTGCCCATTCACAGGCTTCTGCCCAGCTACAGGCTTCTGCCCATTCACAGGCTTCTGCTCAGCTACAGGCTTCTGCCCAGGTACAGGCTTCTGCCCAGGTACAGGCTTCTGCCCATTAACAGGCTTCTGCCCATTAACAGGCTTCTGCCCAGCTACAGGCTTCTGCCCATTCACAGGCTTCTGCCCAGCTACAGGCTTCTGCACAGCTACAGGCTTCTGCCCATTCACAGGCTTCTGCCCATTCACAGGCTTCTGCCCATTCACAGGCTTCTGCCCAGCTACAGGCTTCTGCACAGCTACAGGCTTCTGCCCATTCACAGGCTTCTGCATATTCACAGGCTTCTGCCCAGCTACAGGCTTCTGCCCATTCACAGGCTTCTGTCCATTTACAGGCTTCTGCCCAGCTAGAGGCTTCTGCCCAGCTAGAGGCTTCTGCCCATTCACAGGCTTCTGCCCAGCTACAGGCTTCTGCCCAGCTACAATTTTCTGCCCAGGTACAGGCTTCTGTCCATTCACAGGCTTCTGCCCATTCACAGGCTTCTGGCCAGGTACAGGTTTCTGGCCAGGTACAGGCTTCTGCCCATTCACAGGCTTCTGCCCATTCACAGGCTTCTGCCCAGCTACAGGCTTCTGCATAGCTACAGGTTTCTGCCCATTCACAGGCTTCTGCCCAGGTACAGGCTTCTGTCCATTCACAGGCTTCTGCCCAGCTACAGGCTTCTGCCCAGCTACAGGCTTCTGCCCATTCACAGGCTTCTGCCCAGCTACAGGCTTCTGCATAGCTACAGGCTTCTGTCCATTTACAGGCTTCTGCCCAGCTAGAGGCTTCTGCTCATTCACAGGCTTCTGCCCAGCTACAGGCTTCTGCCCAGCTACAGGCTTCTGCCCATTCACAGGCTTCTGCCCAGGTACAGGCTTCTGCCCATTCACAGGCTTCTGCCCATTCACAGGCTTCTGCCCAGCTACAGGCTTCTGCATAGCTACAGGCTTCTGCCCATTCACAGGCTTCTGCCCAGGTACAGGCTTCTGCCCATTCACAGGCTTCTGCCCATTCACAGGCTTCTGCCCAGCTACAGGCTTCTGCATAGCTACAGGCTTCTGCCCATTCACAGGCTTCTGCCCAGGTACAGGCTTCTGTCCATTCACAGGCTTCTGCCCAGCTACAGGCTTCTGCCCAGCTACAGGCTTCTGCCCATTCACAGGCTTCTGCCCAGCTACAGGCTTCTGCCCAGCTACAGGCTTCTGCCCATTCACAGGCTTCTGCCCAGCTACAGTTTTCTGCCCAGGTACAGGCTTCTGTCCATTCACAGGCTTCTGCCCACCTACAGGCTTCTGCCCAGCTACAGGCTTCTGCCCATTCACAGGCTTCTGCCCAGCTACAGGCTTCTGCCCATTCACAGGCTTCTGCACAGCTACAGGTTTTTGCCCAGCAACAGGATTTTGCCCAGCTACAGGCTTCTGCCCAGCTACAGGCTTCAGCCCATTCACAGGCTTCTGTCCATTTACAGGCTTCTGCCCAGCTAGAGGCTTCTGCCCATTCACAGGCTTCTGCCCAGCTACAGGCTTCTGCCCAGCTACAGGCTTCTGCCCAGCTACAGGCTTCTGCCCAGCTACAGCCTTCTGCCCATTCACAGGCTTCTGCCCATTCACAGGCTTCTGCCCAGCTACAGGCTTCTGCACAGCTACAGGTTTCTGCCCGTTCACAGGCTTCTGCCCAGGTACAGGCTTCTGCCCATTCACAGGCTTCTGCCCAGCTACAGTTTTCTGCCCAGGTACAGGCTTCTGTACATTCACAGGCTTCTGCCCACCTACAGGCTTCTGCCCAGCTACAGGCTTCTGCCCATTCACAGGCTTCTGCCCAGCTACAGGCTTCTGCCCATTCACAGGCTTCTGCCCATTCACAGGCTTCTGCCCAGCTACAGGCTTCTGCCCATTCACAGGCTTCTGCCCAGCTACAGGCTTCTGCCCATTCACAGGCTTCTGCCCAGCTACAGGTTTTTGCCCAGCTACAGGCTTTTGCCCAGCTACAGGCTTCTGCCCAGCTACAGGCTTCTGCCCATTCACAGGCTTCTGTCCATTTACAGGCTTCTGCCCAGCTAGAGGCTTCTGCCCATTCACAGGCTTCTGCCCAGCTACAGGCTTCTGCCCAGCTACAGGCTTCTGCCCATTCACAGGCTTCTGCCCAGCTACAGGCTTCTGCCCATTCACAGGCTTCTGCCCATTCACAGGCTTCTGCCCAGTTACAGGCTTCTGCACAGCTACAGGCTTCTGCACAGCTACAGGCTTCTGCCCGTTCACCGGCTTCTGCCCAGGTACAGGCTTCTGCCCATTCACAGTCTTCTGCCCAGCTACAGGCTTCTGCTCAGCCACAGGCTTCTGCCCATTCACAGGCTTCTGCCCATTCACAGGCTTCTGCCCAGCTACAGGCTTCTGCCCATTCACAGGCTTCTGTCCATTTACAGGCTTCTGCCCAGCTAGAGGCTTCTGCCCATTCACAGGATTCTGCCCAGCTACAGGCTTCTGCCCATTCACAGGCTTCTGCCCAGCTACAGTTTTCTGCCCAGGTACAGGCTTCTGTACATTCACAGGCTTCTGGCCAGGTACAGGCTTCTGCCCATTCACAGGCTTCTGGCCAGGTACAGGCTTCTGCCCATTCACAGGCTTCTGCCCAGCTACAGGCTTCTGCCAATTCACAGGCTTCTGCCCATTCACAGGCTTCTGCCCAGCTACAGGCTTCTGCACAGCTACAGGCTTCTGCCCGTTCACAGGCTTCTGCCCAGGTACAGGCTTCTGCCCATTCACAGGCTTCTGCCCAGCTACAGGCTTCTGCCCAGCTACAGGCTTCTGCCCATTCACAGGCTTCTGCCCATTCACAGGCTTCTGCCCAGCTACAGGCTTCTGCCCATTCACAGGCTTCTGCCCAGGTACAGGCTTCTGCCCATTCACAGGCTTCTGCCCATTCACAGGCTTCTGCCCACCTACAGGCTTCTGCCCATTCACAGGCTTCTGCCCAGCTACAGGCTTCTGCCCAGCTACAGGCTTCTGCCGATTCACAGACTTCTGCCCATTCACAGGTTTCTGCCCAGCTACAGGCTTCTGCCCAGCTACAGGCTTCTGCACAGCTACAGGCTTCTGCCCATTCACAGGCTTCTGCCCAGCTACAGGCTTCTGCACAGCTACAGGCTTCTGCCCATTCACAGGCTTCTGCCCAGGTACAGGCTTCTGCCCAGCTACAGGCTTCTGCCCATTCACAGGCTTCTGCCTAGCTACAGTTTTCTGCCCAGGTACAGGCTTCTGTCCATTCACAGGCTTCTGCCCACCTACAGGCTTCTGCCCAGCTACAGGCTTCTGCCCATTCACAGTCTTCTGCCCAGCTACAGGCTTCTGCCCATTCACAGGCTTCTGCCCATTCACAGGCTTCTGCCCACCTACAGGCTTCTGCCCATTCACAGGCTTCTGCCCAGCTACAGGCTTCTGCCCAGCTACAGGCTTCTGCCGATTCACAGACTTCTGCCCATTCACAGGTTTCTGCCCAGCTACAGGCTTCTGCCCAGCTACAGGCTTCTGCACAGCTACAGGCTTCTGCCCATTCACAGGCTTCTGCCCAGCTACAGGCTTCTGCATAGCTACAGGCTTCTGCCCATTCACAGGCTTCTGCCCAGCTACAGGCTTCTGCCCAGCTACAGGCTTCTGCCCATTCACAGGCTTCTGCCTAGCTACAGTTTTCTGCCCAGGTACAGGCTTCTGTCCATTCACAGGCTTCTGCCCACCTACAGGCTTCTGCCCAGCTACAGGCTTCTGCCCATTCACAGTCTTCTGCCCAGCTACAGGCTTCTGCCCATTCACAGGCTTCTGCCCATTCACAGGCTTCTGCCCAGCTACAGGCTTCTGCACAGCTACAGGCTTCTGCCCGTTCACAGGCTTCTGCCCAGGTACAGGCTTCTGCCCATTCACAGGCTTCTGCCCAGCTACAGGCTTCTGCCCAGCTACAGGCTTCTGCCCATTCACAGGCTTCTGCCCAGCTACAGGCTTCTGTCCAGCTACAGGCTTCTGCCCATTCACAGGCTTCTGCCCAGGTACAGGCTTCTGCCCATTCACAGGCTTCTGCCCACCTACAGGCTTTTGCCCAGCTACAGGCTTCTGCCCATTCACAGGCTTCTGCCCAGCTACAGGCTTCTGCCCATTCACAGGCTTCTGCCCAGCTACAGGCTTCTGCCCAGCTACAGGCTTCTGCCCATTCACAGACTTCTGCCCATTCACAGGTTTCTGCCCAGCTACAGGCTTCTGCCCATTCACAGGCTTCTGCCGAGCTACAGGCTTCTGCACAGCTACAGGCTTCTGCCCATTCACAGGCTTCTGCCCAGGTACAGGCTTCTGCCCATTCACAGGCTTCTGCTCAGCTACAGGCTTCTGCCCATTCACAGGCTTCTGCCCAGCTACAGTTTTCTGCCCAGGTACAGGCTTCTGTCCATTCACAGGCTTCTGCCCAGATACAGGCTTCTGCCCAGCTACAGGCTTCTGCCCATTCACAGGCTTCTGCCCAGCTACAGGCTTCTGCCCATTCACAGGCTTCTGCCCAATTCACAGGCTTCTGCCCGGCTACAGGCTTTTGCCCATTCACAGGCTTCTGCCCAGCTACAGGCTTTTGCCCATTCACCGGCTTCTGCATAGCTACAGGCTTCTGCCCAGCTACAGGCTTCTGCCCATTAACAGGCTTCTGCCCAGCTACAGGCTTCTGCCCATTCACAGGCTTCTGCCCAGCTACAGGCTTTTGCCCAGCAACAGGCTTTTGCCCATTCACCGGCTTCTGCATAGCTACAGGCTTCTGCCCAGCTACAGGCTTCTGCCCATTCACAGGCTTCTGCCCAGCTACAGGCTTCTGCCCATTCACAGGCTTCTGCCCATTCACAGGCTTCTGCCCAGCTACAGGCTTCTGCACAGCTACAGGCTTCTGCCCGTTCACCGGCTTCTGCCCAGGTACAGGCTTCTGCCCATTCACAGGCTTCTGCCCATTCACAGGCTTCTGCCCAGCTACAGGCTTCTGCATAGCTACAGGCTTCTGCCCATTCACAGGCTTCTGCCCAGCTACAGGCTTCTGCCCAGCTACAGGCTTCTGCCCATTCACAGGCTTCTGCCCAGCTACAGGCTTTTGCCCAGCAACAGGCTTTTGCCCATTCACCGGCTTCTGCATAGCTACAGGCTTCTGCCCAGCTACAGGCTTCTGCCCATTCACAGGCTTCTGCCCAGCTACAGGCTTCTGCCCATTCACAGGCTTCTGCCCATTCACAGGCTTCTGCCCAGCTACAGGCTTCTGCACAGCTACAGTTTTCTGCCCAGGTACAGGCTTCTGTCCATTCACAGGCTTCTGCCCACTTACAGGCTTCTGCCCAGCTACAGGCTTCTGCCCATTCACAGTCTTCTGCCCAGCTACAGGCTTCTGCCCATTCACAGGCTTCTGCCCATTCACAGGCTTCTGCCCAGCTACAGGCTTCTGCACAGCTACAGGCTTCTGCCCGTTCACAGGCTTCTGCCCAGGTACAGGCTTCTGCCCATTCACAGGCTTCTGCCCAGCTACAGGCTTCTGCCCAGCTACAGGCTTCTGCCCATTCACAGGCTTCTGCCCAGCTACAGGCTTCTGTCCAGCTACAGGCTTCTGCCCATTCACAGGCTTCTGCCCAGGTACAGGCTTCTGCCCATTCACAGGCTTCTGCCCACCTACAGGCTTCTGCCCAGCAACAGGCTTCTGCCCATTCACAGGCTTCTGCCCAGCTACAGGCTTCTGCCCATTTACAGGCTTCTGCCCAGCTACAGGCTTTGCCCAGCTACAGGCTTCTGCCCATTCACAGACTTCTGCCCATTCACAGGTTTCTGCCCAGCTACAGGCTTCTGCCCATTCACAGGCTTCTGCCGAGCTACAGGCTTCTGCACAGCTACAGGCTTCTGCCCATTCACAGGCTTCTGCCCAGGTACAGGCTTCTGCCCATTCACAGGCTTCTGCTCAGCTACAGGCTTCTGCCCATTCACAGGCTTCTGCCCAGCTACAGTTTTCTGCCCAGGTACAGGCTTCTGTCCATTCACAGGCTTCTGCCCAGATACAGGCTTCTGCCCAGCTACAGGCTTCTGCCCATTCACAGGCTTCTGCCCAGCTACAGGCTTCTGCCCATTCACAGGCTTCTGCCCAATTCACAGGCTTCTGCCCGGCTACAGGCTTTTGCCCATTCACAGGCTTCTGCCCAGCTACAGGCTTTTGCCCATTCACCGGCTTCTGCATAGCTACAGGCTTCTGCCCAGCTACAGGCTTCTGCCCATTAACAGGCTTCTGCCCAGCTACAGGCTTCTGCCCATTCACAGGCTTCTGCCCAGCTACAGGCTTCTGCCCATTCACAGGCTTCTGCCCAGCTACAGGCTTCTGCCCATTCACAGGCTTCTGCCCAGCTACAGGCTTCTGCACAGCTACAGGCTTCTGCCCGTTCACCGGCTTCTGCCCAGGTACAGGCTTCTGCCCATTCACAGGCTTCTGCCCATTCACAGGCTTCTGCCCAGCTACAGGCTTCTGCATAGCTACAGGCTTCTGCCCATTCACAGGCTTCTGCCCAGCTACAGGCTTCTGCCCATTCACAGGCTTCTGCCCAGCTACAGGCTTTTGCCCAGCAACAGGCTTTTGCCCATTCACCGGCTTCTGCATAGCTACAGGCTTCTGCCCAGCTACAGGCTTCTGCCCATTCACAGGCTTCTGCCCAGCTACAGGCTTCTGCCCATTCACAGGCTTCTGCCCATTCACAGGCTTCTGCCCAGCTACAGGCTTCTGCACAGCTACAGGCTTCTGCCCATTCACAGGCTTCTGCCCAGGTACAGGCTTCTGCCCATTCACAGGCTTCTGCCCATTCACAGGCTTCTGCCCAGCTACAGGCTTCTGCATAGCTACAGGCTTCTGCCCATTCACAGGCTTCTGCCCAGCTACAGGCTTCTGCCCAGCTACAGGCTTCTGCCCATTCACAGGCTTCTGCCCAGCTACAGTTTTCTGCCCAGGTACAGGCTTCTGTCCATTCACAGGCTTCTGCCCAGCTACAGGCTTCTGCATAGCTACAGGCTTCTGCCCATTCACAGGCTTCTGCCCAGCTACAGGCTTCTGCCCAGCTACAGGCTTCTGCCCATTCACAGGCTTCTGCCCAGCTACAGGCTTTTGCCCAGCAACAGGCTTTTGCCCATTCACCGGCTTCTGCATAGCTACAGGCTTCTGCCCAGCTACAGGCTTCTGCCCATTCACAGGCTTCTGCCCAGCTACAGGCTTCTGCCCATTCACAGGCTTCTGCCCATTCACAGGCTTCTGCCCAGCTACAGGCTTCTGCACAGCTACAGGCTTCTGCCCATTCACAGGCTTCTGCCCAGGTACAGGCTTCTGCCCATTCACAGGCTTCTGCCCATTCACAGGCTTCTGCCCAGCTACAGGCTTCTGCATAGCTACAGGCTTCTGCCCATTCACAGGCTTCTGCCCAGCTACAGGCTTCTGCCCAGCTACAGGCTTCTGCCCATTCACAGGCTTCTGCCCAGCTACAGTTTTCTGCCCAGGTACAGGCTTCTGTCCATTCACAGGCTTCTGCCCACCTACAGGCTTCTGCCCAGCTACAGGCTTCTGCCCATTCACAGGCTTCAAATCAAATCAAATTTATTTGTATAGCGCTTTTTACAACAGGTGTTGGCACAAAGCAGCTTTACAGAAACATGATTACAGGACAAAGAATCAGGCAAAACATTACACATAGAAAATACAGAATACAGAACCCCCAGTGAGCGCGGAGGCAAGGAAAAACTCCCTCAGAGCTGCAGGAGGAGGAAGAAACCTTGGGAGGACCAAGACTCACATTAAAGGGGGGACCATCCTACCACTGGTCAAACGGCTTTTAAATAGAAATTTAAAAAGTCTTTTATACATCTATATAGGTTTTATGTACTCAGGAGTGTAATAGCGCCATTAATGGCTTGGATGTAATCTGTAGTGGAGAGTAAGATGGTCGATGAGCAGCTGATCTGTGGTGGTGGTGGAGAAGAGCTGACTTCAGAAACTTCCATCAGTCTGGCCGGACAGGAGACGCGAGAGCCTGAGGGTCCAACATCGGTATCGGGTCAGACAGGTGGGCAGTCAGTAACTCGGAGGAAGGCAGAGAGATGGAATTAGTTTTGACTGGATTTATGCAAAACTGAGAATATTAAAACATTATCATAGTCTGGCTTCTGCCCAGCTACAGGCTTCTGCCCATTCACAGGCTTCTGCCCATTCACAGGCTTCTGCCCAGCTACAGGCTTCTGCACAGCTACAGGCTTCTGCCCGTTCACAGGCTTCTGCCCAGGTACAGGCTTCTGCCCATTCACAGGCTTCTGCCCAGCTACAGGCTTCTGCCCAGCTACAGGCTTCTGCCCATTCACAGGCTTCTGCCCAGCTACAGGCTTCTGCCCAGCTACAGGCTTCTGTCCATTCACAGGCTTCTGCCCAGCTACAGGCTTCTGCCCATTCACAGGCTTCTGCCCAGCTACAGTTTTCTGCCCAGCTACAGGCTTCTGCCCATTCACAGGCTTCTGCCCAGCTACAGGCTTCTGCACAGCTACAGGCTTCTGCCCATTCACAGGCTTCTGCCCAGCTACAGGCTTCTGCACAGCTACAGGCTTCTGCCCATTCACAGGCTTCTGCCCAGGTACAGGCTTCTGCCCATTCACAGGCTTCTGCCCATTCACAGGCTTCTGCCCAGCTACAGGCTTCTGCATAGCTACAGGCTTCTGCCCATTCACAGGCTTCTGCCCAGGTACAGGCTTCTGCCCATTCACAGGCTTCTGCCCACCTACAGGCTTCTGCCCAGCTACAGGCTTCTGCCCGTTCACCGGCTTCTGCCCAGGTACAGGCTTCTGCCCATTCACAGTCTTCTGCCCAGCTACAGGCTTCTGCCCATTCACAGGCTTCTGTCCATTTACAGGCTTCTGCACAGCTAGAGGCTTCTGCCCATTCACAGGCTTCTGCATAGCTACAGGCTTCTGCCCAGCTACAGGCTTCTGCCCATTCACAGGCTTCTGCCCAGCTACAGGCTTCTGCCCATTCACAGGCTTCTGCCCATTCACAGGCTTCTGCCCAGCTACAGGCTTCTGCACAGCTACAGGCTTCTGCCCGTTCACCGGCTTCTGCCCAGGTACAGGCTTCTGCCCATTCACAGTCTTCTGCCCAGATACAGGCTTCTGCCCAGCTACAGGCTTCTGCCCATTCACAGGCTTCTGCCCAGCTACAGTTTTCTGCCCAGGTACAGGCTTCTGTCCATTCACAGGCTTCTGCCCACCTACTGGCTTCTGCCCAGCTACAGTCTTCTGCCCATTCACAGGCTTCTGCCCAGCTACAGGCTTCTGCCCATTCACAGGCTTCTACCCATTCACAGGCTTCTGCCCAGCTACAGGCTTCTGCACAGCTACAGGCTTCTGCCCGTTCACAGGCTTCTGCCCAGCTACAGGTTTCTGCCCATTCACAGGCTTCTGCCCAGCTACAGGCTTCTGCCCAGCTACAGGCTTCTGCCCATTCACAAGCTTCTGTCCATTTACAGGCTTCTGCCCAGCTAGAGGCTTCTGCCCATTCACAGGCTTCTGCCCAGCTACAGGCTTCTGCCCAGCTACAGGCTTCTGCCCATTCACAGGCTTCTGCTCAGCTACAGGCTTCTGCCCAGCTACAGGCTTCTGCCCAGCTAAAGGCTTCTGCCCATTCACAGGCTTCTGTCCATTTACAGGCTTCTGCCCAGCTACAGGCTTCTGCCCATTCACAGGCTTCTGCCCAGCTACAGGCTTCTGCCCATTCACAGGCTTCTGCCCATTCACAGGCTTCTGCCCGGCTACAGGCTTTTGCCCATTCACAGGCTTCTGCCCACCTACAGGCTTTTGCCCATTCACCGGCTTCTGCATAGCTACAGGCTTCTGCCCAGCTACAGGCTTCTGCCCATTCACAGGCTTCTGCCCAGCTACAGGCTTCTGCCCATTCACAGGCTTCTGCCCAGCTACAGTTTTCTGCCCAGCTACAGGCTTCTGTCCATTCACAGGCTTCTGCCCACCTACAGGCTTCTGCCCAGCTACAGGCTTCTGCCCATTCACAGGCTTCTGCCCAGCTACAGGCTTCTGCCCATTCACAGGCTTCTGCCCATTCACAGGCTTCTGCCCAGCTACAGGCTTCTGCACAGCTACAGCATTCTGCCCGTTCACAGGCTTCTGCCCAGGTACAGGCTTCTGCCCATTCACAGGCTTCTGCCCAGCTACAGGCTTCTGCCCAGCTACAGGCTTCTGCCCATTCACAGGCTTCTGCCCAGCTACAGGCTTCTGCCCAGCTACAGGCTTCTGCCCATTCACAGGCTTCTGCCCAGGTACAGGCTTCTGCCCATTCACAGGCTTCTGCCCACCTACAGGCTTCTGCCCAGCTACAGGCTTCTGCCCATTCACAGGCTTCTGCCAAGCTACAGGCTTCTGCCCATTCACAGGCTTCTGCCCAGCTACAGGCTTCTGCCCAGCTACAGGCTTCTGCCCATTCACAGACTTCTGCCCATTCACAGGTTTCTGCCCAGCTACAGGCTTCTGCCCATTCACAGGCTTCTGCCCAGCTACAGGCTTCTGCACAGCTACAGGCTTCTGCCCATTCACAGGCTTCTGCCCAGGTACAGGCTTCTGCCCATTCACAGGCTTCTGCTCAGCTACAGGCTTCTGCCCATTCACAGGCTTCTACCCAGCTACAGTTTTCTGCCCAGGTATAGGCTTCTGTACATTCACAGGCTTCTGCCCAGATACAGGCTTCTGCCCAGCTACAGGCTTCTGCCCATTCACAGGCTTCTGCCCAGCTACAGGCTTCTGCCCATTCACAGGCTTCTGCCCAAATCACAGGCTTCTACCCGGCTACAGGCTTTTGCCCATTCACATGCTTCTGCCCAGCTACAGGCTTTTAACCATTCACCGGCTTCTGCATAGCTACAGGCTTCTGCCCAGCTACAGGCTTCTGCCCATTAACAGGCTTCTGCCCAGCTACAGGCTTCTGCCCATTCACAGGCTTCTGCCCAGCTACAGGCTTCTGCCCATTCACAGGCTTCTGCCCATTCATAGGCTTCTGCCCAGCTACAGGCATCTGCACAGCTACTGGCTTCTGCCCAGGCACAGGCTTCTGCCCATTCACAGTCTTCTGCCCAGCTACAGGCTTCTGCACAGCTATAGGCTTCTGCCCATTCACAGGCTTCTGCCCAGCTACAGGCTTCTGCCCAGCTACAGGCTTCTGCCCATTCACAGGCTTCTGCCCAGCTACAGGCTTTTGCCCAGCAACAGGCTTTTGCCCATTCACCGGCTTCTGCATAGCTACAGGCTTCTGCCCAGCTACAGGCTTCTGCCCATTCACAGGCTTCTGCCCAGCTACAGGCTTCTGCCCATTCACAGGCTTCTGCCCATTCACAGGCTTCTGCCCAGCTACAGGCTTCTGCACAGCTACAGGCTTCTGCCCAGGTACAGGCTTCTGCCCATTCACAGTCTTCTGCCCAGCTACAGGCTTCTGCCCAGCTACAGGCTTCTGCCCATTCACAGGCTTCTGCCCAGCTACAGGCTTCTGCCCAGCTACAGGCTTCTGCCCATTCACAGGCTTCTGCCCAGGTACAGGCTTCTGTCCATTCACAGGCTTCTGCCCAGCTACAGGCTTCTGCCCAGCTACAGGCTTCTGCCCATTCACAGGCTTCTGCCCAGCTACAGGCTTCTGCCCAGCTACAGGCTTCTGCCCATTCACAGGCTTCTGCCCAGCTACAGTTTTCTGCTCAGGTACAGGCTTCTGTCCATTCACAGGCTTCTGCCCACCTACAGGCTTCTGCCCAGCTACAGGCTTCTGTCCATTCACAGGCTTCTGCCCAGCTACAGGCTTCTGCCCATTCACAGGCTTCTGCCCAGCTACAGGCTTCTGCCCAGCTACAGGCTTCTGCCCATTCACAGGCTTCTGCCCAGCTACAGTTTTCTGCTCAGGTACAGGCTTCTGTCCATTCACAGGCTTCTACCCACCTACAGGCTTCTGCCCAGCTACAGGCTTCTGCCCAGCTACAGGCTTCTGCCCATTCACAGGCTTCTGCACAGCTACAGGCTTCTGCCCATTCACAGGCTTCTGCCCAGCTACAGACTTCTGCCCAGCTACAGGCTTCTGCCCATTCACAGACTTCTGCCCATTCACAGGCTTCTGCCCAGCTACAGGCTTCTGCCCATTCACAGGCTTCTGCCCAGCTACAGGCTTCTGCCCATTCACAGGCTTCTGCCCATTCACAGGCTTCTGCCCAGCTACAGGCTTCTGCCCATTCACAGACTTCTGCCCATTCACAGGTTTCTGCCCAGCTACAGGCTTCTGCCCATTCACAGGCTTCTGCCCAGCTACAGGCTTCTGCACAGCTACAGGCTTCTGCCCATTCACAGGCTTCTGCCCAGGTACAGGCTTCTGCCCATTCACTGGCTTCTGCTCAGCTACAGGCTTTTGCCCAGCAACAGGCTTTTGCCCATTCACCGGCTTCTGCATAGCTACAGGCTTCTGCCCAGCTACAGGCTTCTGCCCATTCACAGGCTTCTGCCCAGCTACAGGCTTCTGCCCATTCACAGGCTTCTGCCCATTCACAGGCTTCTGCCCAGCTACAGGCTTCTGCACAGCTACAGGCTTCTGCCCGTTCACCGGCTTCTGCCCAGGTACAGGCTTCTGCCCATTCACAGTCTTCTGCCCAGCTACAGGATTCTGCCCAGCTACAGGCTTCTGCCCATTCACAGGCTTCTGTCCATTTACAGGCTTCTGCCCAGCTAGAGGCTTCTGCCCATTCACAGGCTTCTGCCCAGCTACAGGCTTCTGCCCAGCTACAGGCTTCTGCCCAGCTACAGCCTTCTGCCCATTCACAGGCTTCTGCCCAGGTACAGGCTTCTGCCCATTCACAGGCTTCTGCCCATTCACAGGCTTCTGCCCATTCACAGGCTTCTGCCCAGGTACAGGGTTCTGTCCATTCACAGGCTTCTGCCCAGCTACAGGCTTCTGCCCAGCTACAGGCTTCTGCCCATTCACAGGCATCTGCCCAGCTACAGGCTTCTGCCCAGCTACAGGCTTCTGCCCATTCACAGGCTTCTACCCAGCTACAGTTTTCTGCCCAGGTACAGGCTTCTGTCCATTCACAGGCTTCTGCCCACCTACTGGCTTCTGCCCAGCTACAGGCTTCTGCCCATTCACAGGCTTCTGCCCAGCTAAAGGCTTCAGCCCATTCACAGGCTTCTACCCATTCACAGGCTTCTGCCCAGCTACAGGCTTCTGCACAGCTTCAGGCTTCTGCCCGTTCACAGGCTTCTGCCCAGCTACAGGTTTCTGCCCATTCACAGGCTTCTGCCCAGCTACAGGCTTCTGCCCAGCTACAGGCTTCTGCCCATTCACAAGCTTCTGTCCATTTACAGGCTTCTGCCCAGCTAGAGGCTTCTGCCCATTCACAGGCTTCTGCCCAGCTACAGGCTTCTGCCCAGCTACAGGCTTCTGCCCATTCACAGGCTTCTGCCCAGCTACAGGCTTCTGCCCATTCACAGGCTTCTGCCCATTCACAGGCTTCTGCCCAGCTACAGGCTTCTGCACAGCTACAGGCTTCTGCCCATTCACAGGCTTCTGCCCATTCACAGGCTTCTGCCCAGCTACAGGCTTCTGCCCATTCACAGGCTTCTGCCCAGCTACAGGCTTCTGCCCAGCTACAGGCTTCAGCCCATTCACAGGCTTCTGTCCATTTACAGGCTTCTGCCCAGCTAGAGGCTTCTGCCCATTCACAGGCTTCTGCCCAGCTACAGGCTTCTGCCCATTCACAGGCTTCTGCCCATTCACAGGCTTCTGCCCAGCTACAGGCTTCTGCACAGCTACAGGCTTCTGCCCGTTCACAGGCTTCTGCCCAGGTACAGGCTTCTGCCCATTCACAGGCTTCTGCTCAGCTACAGGCTTCTGCCCATTCACAGGCTTCTGCCCAGCTACAGTTTTCTGCCCAGCTACAGTTTTCTGCCCAGCTACAGGCTTCTGCCCATTCACAGGCTTCTGCCCAGCTACAGGCTTCTGCCCAGCTACAGGCTTCTGCCCATTCACAGGCTTCTGCCCAGCTACAGGTTTTTGCCCAGCAACAGGCTTCTGCCCAGCTACAGGCTTCTGCCCATTCAAAGGCTTCTGCCCAGCTACAGGCTTCTGCCCAGCTACAGGCTTCTGCCCATTCACAGGCTTCTGCCCAGCTACAGGCTTCTGCCCAGCTACAGGCTTCTGCCCATTCACAGGCTTCTGCCCAGGTACAGGCTTCTGTCCATTCACAGGCTTCTTCCCAGCTACAGGCTTCTGCCCAGCTACAGGCTTCTGCCCATTCACAGGCTTCTGCCCATTCACAGGCTTCTGCCCAGCTACAGGCTTCTGCCCATTCACAGGCTTCTGCCCAGCTACAGGCTTCTGCCCAGCTACAGGCTTCAGCCCATTCACAGGCTTCTGTCCATTTACAGGCTTCTGCCCAGCTAGAGGCTTCTGCCCATTCACAGGCTTCTGCCCAGCTACAGGCTTCTGCCCATTCACAGGCTTCTGCCCATTCACAGGCTTCTGCCCAGCTACAGGCTTCTGCCCAGCTACAGGCTTCTGCACAGCTACAGGCTTCTGCCCGTTCACAGGCTTCTGCCCAGGTACAGGCTTCTGCCCATTCACAGGCTTCTGCTCAGCTACAGGCTTCTGCCCATTCACAGGCTTCTGCCCAGCTACAGGCTTCTGCCCAGCTACAGGCTTCTGCCCATTCACAGGCTTCTGCCCAGCTACAGGTTTTTGCCCAGCAACAGGCTTCTGCCCAGCTACAGGCTTCTGCCCATTCAAAGGCTTCTGCCCAGCTACAGGCTTCTGCCCAGCTACAGGCTTCTGCCCATTCACAGGCTTCTGCCCAGCTACAGGCTTCTGCCCAGCTACAGGCTTCTGCCCATTCACAGGCTTCTGCCCAGGTACAGGCTTCTGTCCATTCACAGGCTTCTTCCCAGCTACAGGCTTCTGCCCAGCTACAGGCTTCTGCCCATTCACAGGCTTCTGCCCAGCTACAGGCTTCTGCTCAGCTACAGGCTTCTGCCCATTCACAGGCTTCTGCCCGGCTACAGGCTTTTGCCCATTCACAGGCTTCTGCCCAGCTACAGGCTTTTGCCCAGCAACAGGCTTTTGCCCATTCACCGGCTTCTGCATAGCTACAGGCTTCTGCCCAGCTACAGGCTTCTGCCCATTCACAGGCTTCTGCCCAGCTACAGGCTTCTGCCCATTCACAGGCTTCTGCCCATTCACAGGCTTCTGCACAGCTACAGGCTTCTGCACAGCTACAGGCTTCTGCCCGTTCACCGGCTTCTGCCCAGGTACAGGCTTCTGCCCATTCACAGTCTTCTGCCCAGCTACAGGCTTCTGCCCAGCTACAGGCTTCTGCCCATTCACAGGCTTCTGCCCAGCTACAGGCTTCTGCCCAGCTACAGGCTTCTGCCCATTCACAGGCTTCTGCCCAGCTACAGTTTTCTGCCCAGGTACAGGCTTCTGCCCATTCACAGTCTTCTGCCCAGCTACAGGCTTCTGCCCAGCTACAGGCTTCTGCCCATTCACAGGCTTCTGCCCAGCTACAGGCTTCTGCCCAGCTACAGGCTTCTGCCCATTCACAGGCTTCTGCCCAGCTACAGTTTTCTGCCCAGGTACAGGCTTCTGTCCATTCACAGGCTTCTGCCCAGCTACAGGCTTCTGCACAGCTACAGGCTTCTGCCCGTTCACAGGCTTCTGCCCAGCTACAGGCTTCTGCCCATTCACAGGCTTCTGCCCAGCTACAGGCTTCTGCCCAGCTACAGGCTTCTGCCCATTCACAGGCTTCTGCCCAGGTACAGGCTTCTGTCCATTCACAGGCTTCTGCCCAGCTACAGGCTTCTGCCCAGCTACAGGCTTCTGCCCATTCACAGGCTTCTGCCCAGCTACAGTTTTCTGCCCAGGTACAGGCTTCTGCCCATTCACAGGCTTCTGCCCAGCTACAGGCTTCTGCCCAGCTACAGGCTTCTGCCCAGCTACAGGCTTCTGCCCATTCACAGGCTTCTGCCCAGGTACAGGCTTCTGTCCATTCACAGGCTTCTTCCCAGCTACAGGCTTCTGCCCAGCTACAGGCTTCTGCCCATTCACAGGTTTCTGCCCAGCTACAGGCTTCTGCCCAGCTACAGGCTTCTGCCCATTCACAGGCTTCTGCCCGGCTACAGGCTTTTGCCCATTCACAGGCTTCTGCCCAGCTACAGGCTTTTGCCCAGCAACAGGCTTTTGCCCATTCACCGGCTTCTGCATAGCTACAGGCTTCTGCCCAGCTACAGGCTTCTGCCCATTCACAGGCTTCTGCCCAGCTACAGGCTTCTGCCCATTCACAGGCTTCTGCCCATTCACAGGCTTCTGCCCAGCTACAGGCTTCTGCACAGCTACAGGCTTCTGCCCGTTCACCGGCTTCTGCCCAGGTACAGGCTTCTGCCCATTCACAGTCTTCTGCCCAGCTACAGGCTTCTGCCCAGCTACAGGCTTCTGCCCATTCACAGGCTTCTGCCCAGCTACATTTTTCTGCCCAGGTACAGGCTTCTGTCCATTCACAGGCTTCTGCCCACCTACTGGCTTCTGCCCAGCTACAGTCTTCTGCCCACCTACTGGCTTCTGCCCAGCTACAGGCTTCTGCCCATTCACAGGCTTCTACCCATTCACAGGCTTCTGCCCAGCTACAGGCTTCTGCACAGCTACAGGCTTCTGCCCGTTCACAGGCTTCTGCCCAGCTACAGGTTTCTGCCCATTCACAGGCTTCTGCCCAGCTACAGGCTTCTGCCCAGCTACAGGCTTCTGCCCATTCACAAGCTTCTGTCCATTTACAGGCTTCTGCCCAGCTAGAGGCTTCTGCCCATTCACAGGCTTCTGCCCAGCTACAGGATTCTGCCCAGCTACAGGCTTCTGCCCATTCACAGGCTTCTGCTCAGCTACAGGCTTCTGCCCAGCTACAGGCTTCTGCCCAGCTACAGGCTTCTGCCCCTTCACAGGCTTCTGTCCATTTACAGGCTTCTGCCCAGCTAGAGGCTTCTGCCCATTCACAGGCTTCTGCCCAGCTACAGGCTTCTGCCCATTCACAGGCTTCTGCCCATTCACAGGCTTCTGCCCGGCTACAGGCTTTTGCCCATTCACAGTATTCTGCCCAGCTACAGGCTTTTGCCCATTCACCGGCTTCTGCATAGCTACAGGCTTCTGCCCAGCTACAGGCTTCTGCCCATTAACAGGCTTCTGCCCAGCTACAGGCTTCTGCCCATTCACAGGCTTCTGCCCAGCTACAGGCTTTTGCCCAGCAACAGGCTTTTGCCCATTCACCGGCTTCTGCATAGCTACAGGCTTCTGCCCAGCTACAGGCTTCTGCCCATTCACAGGCTTCTGCCCAGCTACAGGCTTCTGCCCATTCACAGGCTTCTGCCCATTCACAGGCTTCTGCCCAGCTACAGGCTTCTGCACAGCTACAGGCTTCTGCCCGTTCACCGGCTTCTGCCCAGGTACAGGCTTCTGCCCATTCACAGGCTTCTGCCCATTCACAGGCTTCTGCCCAGCTACAGGCTTCTGCATAGCTACAGGCTTCTGCCCATTCACAGGCTTCTGCCCAGCTACAGGCTTCTGCCCAGCTACAGGCTTCTGCCCATTCACAGGCTTCTGCCCAGCTACAGGCTTTTGCCCAGCAACAGGCTTTTGCCCATTCACCGGCTTCTGCATAGCTACAGGCTTCTGCCCAGCTACAGGCTTCTGCCCATTCACAGGCTTCTGCCCAGCTACAGGCTTCTGCCCATTCACAGGCTTCTGCCCATTCACAGGCTTCTGCCCAGCTACAGGCTTCTGCACAGCTACAGTTTTCTGCCCAGGTACAGGCTTCTGTCCATTCACAGGCTTCTGCCCACTTACAGGCTTCTGCCCAGCTACAGGCTTCTGCCCATTCACAGTCTTCTGCCCAGCTACAGGCTTCTGCCCATTCACAGGCTTCTGCCCATTCACAGGCTTCTGCCCAGCTACAGGCTTCTGCACAGCTACAGGCTTCTGCCCGTTCACAGGCTTCTGCCCAGGTACAGGCTTCTGCCCATTCACAGGCTTCTGCCCAGCTACAGGCTTCTGCCCAGCTACAGGCTTCTGCCCATTCACAGGCTTCTGCCCAGCTACAGGCTTCTGTCCAGCTACAGGCTTCTGCCCATTCACAGGCTTCTGCCCAGGTACAGGCTTCTGCCCATTCACAGGCTTCTGCCCACCTACAGGCTTCTGCCCAGCAACAGGCTTCTGCCCATTCACAGGCTTCTGCCCAGCTACAGGCTTCTGCCCATTTACAGGCTTCTGCCCAGCTACAGGCTTTGCCCAGCTACAGGCTTCTGCCCATTCACAGACTTCTGCCCATTCACAGGTTTCTGCCCAGCTACAGGCTTCTGCCCATTCACAGGCTTCTGCCGAGCTACAGGCTTCTGCACAGCTACAGGCTTCTGCCCATTCACAGGCTTCTGCCCAGGTACAGGCTTCTGCCCATTCACAGGCTTCTGCTCAGCTACAGGCTTCTGCCCATTCACAGGCTTCTGCCCAGCTACAGTTTTCTGCCCAGGTACAGGCTTCTGTCCATTCACAGGCTTCTGCCCAGATACAGGCTTCTGCCCAGCTACAGGCTTCTGCCCATTCACAGGCTTCTGCCCAGCTACAGGCTTCTGCCCATTCACAGGCTTCTGCCCAATTCACAGGCTTCTGCCCGGCTACAGGCTTTTGCCCATTCACAGGCTTCTGCCCAGCTACAGGCTTTTGCCCATTCACCGGCTTCTGCATAGCTACAGGCTTCTGCCCAGCTACAGGCTTCTGCCCATTAACAGGCTTCTGCCCAGCTACAGGCTTCTGCCCATTCACAGGCTTCTGCCCAGCTACAGGCTTCTGCCCATTCACAGGCTTCTGCCCAGCTACAGGCTTCTGCCCATTCACAGGCTTCTGCCCAGCTACAGGCTTCTGCACAGCTACAGGCTTCTGCCCGTTCACCGGCTTCTGCCCAGGTACAGGCTTCTGCCCATTCACAGGCTTCTGCCCATTCACAGGCTTCTGCCCAGCTACAGGCTTCTGCATAGCTACAGGCTTCTGCCCATTCACAGGCTTCTGCCCAGCTACAGGCTTCTGCCCAGCTACAGGCTTCTGCCCATTCACAGGCTTCTGCCCAGCTACAGGCTTTTGCCCAGCAACAGGCTTTTGCCCATTCACCGGCTTCTGCATAGCTACAGGCTTCTGCCCAGCTACAGGCTTCTGCCCATTCACAGGCTTCTGCCCAGCTACAGGCTTCTGCCCATTCACAGGCTTCTGCCCATTCACAGGCTTCTGCCCAGCTACAGGCTTCTGCACAGCTACAGGCTTCTGCCCATTCACAGGCTTCTGCCCAGGTACAGGCTTCTGCCCATTCACAGGCTTCTGCCCATTCACAGGCTTCTGCCCAGCTACAGGCTTCTGCATAGCTACAGGCTTCTGCCCATTCACAGGCTTCTGCCCAGCTACAGGCTTCTGCCCAGCTACAGGCTTCTGCCCATTCACAGGCTTCTGCCCAGCTACAGTTTTCTGCCCAGGTACAGGCTTCTGTCCATTCACAGGCTTCTGCCCAGCTACAGGCTTCTGCATAGCTACAGGCTTCTGCCCATTCACAGGCTTCTGCCCAGCTACAGGCTTCTGCCCAGCTACAGGCTTCTGCCCATTCACAGGCTTCTGCCCAGCTACAGGCTTTTGCCCAGCAACAGGCTTTTGCCCATTCACCGGCTTCTGCATAGCTACAGGCTTCTGCCCAGCTACAGGCTTCTGCCCATTCACAGGCTTCTGCCCAGCTACAGGCTTCTGCCCATTCACAGGCTTCTGCCCATTCACAGGCTTCTGCCCAGCTACAGGCTTCTGCACAGCTACAGGCTTCTGCCCATTCACAGGCTTCTGCCCAGGTACAGGCTTCTGCCCATTCACAGGCTTCTGCCCATTCACAGGCTTCTGCCCAGCTACAGGCTTCTGCATAGCTACAGGCTTCTGCCCATTCACAGGCTTCTGCCCAGCTACAGGCTTCTGCCCAGCTACAGGCTTCTGCCCATTCACAGGCTTCTGCCCAGCTACAGTTTTCTGCCCAGGTACAGGCTTCTGTCCATTCACAGGCTTCTGCCCACCTACAGGCTTCTGCCCAGCTACAGGCTTCTGCCCATTCACAGGCTTCAAATCAAATCAAATTTATTTGTATAGCGCTTTTTACAACAGGTGTTGGCACAAAGCAGCTTTACAGAAACATGATTACAGGACAAAGAATCAGGCAAAACATTACACATAGAAAATACAGAATACAGAACCCCCAGTGAGCGCGGAGGCAAGGAAAAACTC
Organism: Astyanax mexicanus; assembly: GCF_023375975.1. NCBI lineage: Eukaryota > Metazoa > Chordata > Actinopteri > Characiformes > Acestrorhamphidae > Astyanax > Astyanax mexicanus. Next base: position 37,192,975 of record NC_064412.1, read on the forward strand.
CCTCAGAGCTGCAGGAGGAGGAAGAAACCTTGGGAGGACCAAGACTCACATTAAAGGGGGGACCATCCTACCACTGGTCAAACGGCTTTTAAATAGAAATTTAAAAAGTCTTTTATACATCTATATAGGTTTTATGTACTCAGGAGTGTAATAGCGCCATTAATGGCTTGGATGTAATCTGTAGTGGAGAGTAAGATGGTCGATGAGCAGCTGATCTGTGGTGGTGGTGGAGAAGAGCTGACTTCAGAAACTTCCATCAGTCTGGCCGGACAGGAGACGCGAGAGCCTGAGGGTCCAACATCGGTATCGGGTCAGACAGGTGGGCAGTCAGTAACTCGGAGGAAGGCAGAGAGATGGAATTAGTTTTGACTGGATTTATGCAAAACTGAGAATATTAAAACATTATCAGAGTCTGGCTTCTGCCCAGCTACAGGCTTCTGCCCATTCACAGGCTTCTGCCCATTCACAGGCTTCTGCCCAGCTACAGGCTTCTGCACAGCTACAGGCTTCTGCCCGTTCACAGGCTTCTGCCCAGGTACAGGCTTCTGCCCATTCACAGGCTTCTGCCCAGCTACAGGCTTCTGCCCAGCTACAGGCTTCTGCCCATTCACAGGCTTCTGCCCAGCTACAGGCTTCTGCCCAGCTACAGGCTTCTGTCCATTCACAGGCTTCTGCCCAGCTACAGGCTTCTGCCCATTCACAGGCTTCTGCCCAGCTACAGTTTTCTGCCCAGCTACAGGCTTCTGCCCATTCACAGGCTTCTGCCCAGCTACAGGCTTCTGCACAGCTACAGGCTTCTGCCCATTCACAGGCTTCTGCCCAGCTACAGGCTTCTGCACAGCTACAGGCTTCTGCCCATTCACAGGCTTCTGCCCAGGTACAGGCTTCTGCCCATTCACAGGCTTCTGCCCATTCACAGGCTTCTGCCCAGCTACAGGCTTCTGCATAGCTACAGGCTTCTGCCCATTCACAGGCTTCTGCCCAGGTACAGGCTTCTGCCCATTCACAGGCTTCTGCCCAGCTACAGGCTTCTGCACAGCTACAGGCTTCTGCCCGTTCACCGGCTTCTGCCCAGGTACAGGCTTCTGCCCATTCACAGTCTTCTGCCCAGATACAGGCTTCTGCCCAGCTACAGGCTTCTGCCCATTCACAGGCTTCTGCCCAGCTACAGTTTTCTGCCCAGGTACAGGCTTCTGTCCATTCACAGGCTTCTGCCCACCTACTGGCTTCTGCCCAGCTACAGTCTTCTGCCCATTCACAGGCTTCTGCCCAGCTACAGGCTTCTGCCCATTCACAGGCTTCTACCCATTCACAGGCTTCTGCCCAGCTACAGGCTTCTGCACAGCTACAGGCTTCTGCCCGTTCACAGGCTTCTGCCCAGCTACAGGTTTCTGCCCATTCACAGGCTTCTGCCCAGCTACAGGCTTCTGCCCAGCTACAGGCTTCTGCCCATTCACAAGCTTCTGTCCATTTACAGGCTTCTGCCCAGCTAGAGGCTTCTGCCCATTCACAGGCTTCTGCCCAGCTACAGGCTTCTGCCCAGCTACAGGCTTCTGCCCATTCACAGGCTTCTGCTCAGCTACAGGCTTCTGCCCAGCTACAGGCTTCTGCCCAGCTACAGGCTTCTGCCCATTCACAGGCTTCTGTCCATTTACAGGCTTCTGCCCAGCTACAGGCTTCTGCCCATTCACAGGCTTCTGCCCAGCTACAGGCTTCTGCCCATTCACAGGCTTCTGCCCATTCACAGGCTTCTGCCCGGCTACAGGCTTTTGCCCATTCACAGGCTTCTGCCCACCTACAGGCTTTTGCCCATTCACCGGCTTCTGCATAGCTACAGGCTTCTGCCCAGCTACAGGCTTCTGCCCATTCACAGGCTTCTGCCCAGCTACAGGCTTCTGCCCATTCACAGGCTTCTGCCCAGCTACAGTTTTCTGCCCAGCTACAGGCTTCTGTCCATTCACAGGCTTCTGCCCACCTACAGGCTTCTGCCCAGCTACAGGCTTCTGCCCATTCACAGGCTTCTGCCCAGCTACAGGCTTCTGCCCATTCACAGGCTTCTGCCCATTCACAGGCTTCTGCCCAGCTACAGGCTTCTGCACAGCTACAGCATTCTGCCCGTTCACAGGCTTCTGCCCAGGTACAGGCTTCTGCCCATTCACAGGCTTCTGCCCAGCTACAGGCTTCTGCCCAGCTACAGGCTTCTGCCCATTCACAGGCTTCTGCCCAGCTACAGGCTTCTGCCCAGCTACAGGCTTCTGCCCATTCACAGGCTTCTGCCCAGGTACAGGCTTCTGCCCATTCACAGGCTTCTGCCCACCTACAGGCTTCTGCCCAGCTACAGGCTTCTGCCCATTCACAGGCTTCTGCCAAGCTACAGGCTTCTGCCCATTCACAGGCTTCTGCCCAGCTACAGGCTTCTGCCCAGCTACAGGCTTCTGCCCATTCACAGACTTCTGCCCATTCACAGGTTTCTGCCCAGCTACAGGCTTCTGCCCATTCACAGGCTTCTGCCCAGCTACAGGCTTCTGCACAGCTACAGGCTTCTGCCCATTCACAGGCTTCTGCCCAGGTACAGGCTTCTGCCCATTCACAGGCTTCTGCTCAGCTACAGGCTTCTGCCCATTCACAGGCTTCTACCCAGCTACAGTTTTCTGCCCAGGTATAGGCTTCTGTACATTCACAGGCTTCTGCCCAGATACAGGCTTCTGCCCAGCTACAGGCTTCTGCCCATTCACAGGCTTCTGCCCAGCTACAGGCTTCTGCCCATTCACAGGCTTCTGCCCAAATCACAGGCTTCTACCCGGCTACAGGCTTTTGCCCATTCACATGCTTCTGCCCAGCTACAGGCTTTTAACCATTCACCGGCTTCTGCATAGCTACAGGCTTCTGCCCAGCTACAGGCTTCTGCCCATTAACAGGCTTCTGCCCAGCTACAGGCTTCTGCCCATTCACAGGCTTCTGCCCAGCTACAGGCTTCTGCCCATTCACAGGCTTCTGCCCATTCATAGGCTTCTGCCCAGCTACAGGCATCTGCACAGCTACAGGCTTCTGCCCAGGCACAGGCTTCTGCCCATTCACAGTCTTCTGCCCAGCTACAGGCTTCTGCACAGCTATAGGCTTCTGCCCATTCACAGGCTTCTGCCCAGCTACAGGCTTCTGCCCAGCTACAGGCTTCTGCCCATTCACAGGCTTCTGCCCAGCTACAGGCTTTTGCCCAGCAACAGGCTTTTGCCCATTCACCGGCTTCTGCATAGCTACAGGCTTCTGCCCAGCTACAGGCTTCTGCCCATTCACAGGCTTCTGCCCAGCTACAGGCTTCTGCCCATTCACAGGCTTCTGCCCATTCACAGGCTTCTGCCCAGCTACAGGCTTCTGCACAGCTACAGGCTTCTGCCCAGGTACAGGCTTCTGCCCATTCACAGTCTTCTGCCCAGCTACAGGCTTCTGCCCAGCTACAGGCTTCTGCCCATTCACAGGCTTCTGCCCAGCTACAGGCTTCTGCCCAGCTACAGGCTTCTGCCCATTCACAGGCTTCTGCCCAGGTACAGGCTTCTGTCCATTCACAGGCTTCTGCCCAGCTACAGGCTTCTGCCCAGCTACAGGCTTCTGCCCATTCACAGGCTTCTGCCCAGCTACAGGCTTCTGCCCAGCTACAGGCTTCTGCCCATTCACAGGCTTCTGCCCAGCTACAGTTTTCTGCTCAGGTACAGGCTTCTGTCCATTCACAGGCTTCTGCCCACCTACAGGCTTCTGCCCAGCTACAGGCTTCTGTCCATTCACAGGCTTCTGCCCAGCTACAGGCTTCTGCCCATTCACAGGCTTCTGCCCAGCTACAGGCTTCTGCCCAGCTACAGGCTTCTGCCCATTCACAGGCTTCTGCCCAGCTACAGTTTTCTGCTCAGGTACAGGCTTCTGTCCATTCACAGGCTTCTACCCACCTACAGGCTTCTGCCCAGCTACAGGCTTCTGCCCAGCTACAGGCTTCTGCCCATTCACAGGCTTCTGCACAGCTACAGGCTTCTGCCCATTCACAGGCTTCTGCCCAGCTACAGACTTCTGCCCAGCTACAGGCTTCTGCCCATTCACAGACTTCTGCCCATTCACAGGCTTCTGCCCAGCTACAGGCTTCTGCCCATTCACAGGCTTCTGCCCAGCTACAGGCTTCTGCCCATTCACAGGCTTCTGCCCATTCACAGGCTTCTGCCCAGCTACAGGCTTCTGCCCATTCACAGACTTCTGCCCATTCACAGGTTTCTGCCCAGCTACAGGCTTCTGCCCATTCACAGGCTTCTGCCCAGCTACAGGCTTCTGCACAGCTACAGGCTTCTGCCCATTCACAGGCTTCTGCCCAGGTACAGGCTTCTGCCCATTCACTGGCTTCTGCTCAGCTACAGGCTTTTGCCCAGCAACAGGCTTTTGCCCATTCACCGGCTTCTGCATAGCTACAGGCTTCTGCCCAGCTACAGGCTTCTGCCCATTCACAGGCTTCTGCCCAGCTACAGGCTTCTGCCCATTCACAGGCTTCTGCCCATTCACAGGCTTCTGCCCAGCTACAGGCTTCTGCACAGCTACAGGCTTCTGCCCGTTCACCGGCTTCTGCCCAGGTACAGGCTTCTGCCCATTCACAGTCTTCTGCCCAGCTACAGGATTCTGCCCAGCTACAGGCTTCTGCCCATTCACAGGCTTCTGTCCATTTACAGGCTTCTGCCCAGCTAGAGGCTTCTGCCCATTCACAGGCTTCTGCCCAGCTACAGGCTTCTGCCCAGCTACAGGCTTCTGCCCAGCTACAGCCTTCTGCCCATTCACAGGCTTCTGCCCAGGTACAGGCTTCTGCCCATTCACAGGCTTCTGCCCATTCACAGGCTTCTGCCCATTCACAGGCTTCTGCCCAGGTACAGGGTTCTGTCCATTCACAGGCTTCTGCCCAGCTACAGGCTTCTGCCCAGCTACAGGCTTCTGCCCATTCACAGGCATCTGCCCAGCTACAGGCTTCTGCCCAGCTACAGGCTTCTGCCCATTCACAGGCTTCTACCCAGCTACAGTTTTCTGCCCAGGTACAGGCTTCTGTCCATTCACAGGCTTCTGCCCACCTACTGGCTTCTGCCCAGCTACAGGCTTCTGCCCATTCACAGGCTTCTGCCCAGCTAAAGGCTTCAGCCCATTCACAGGCTTCTACCCATTCACAGGCTTCTGCCCAGCTACAGGCTTCTGCACAGCTTCAGGCTTCTGCCCGTTCACAGGCTTCTGCCCAGCTACAGGTTTGTGCCCATTCACAGGCTTCTGCCCAGCTACAGGCTTCTGCCCAGCTACAGGCTTCTGCCCATTCACAAGCTTCTGTCCATTTACAGGCTTCTGCCCAGCTAGAGGCTTCTGCCCATTCACAGGCTTCTGCCCAGCTACAGGCTTCTGCCCAGCTACAGGCTTCTGCCCATTCACAGGCTTCTGCCCAGCTACAGGCTTCTGCCCATTCACAGGCTTCTGCCCATTCACAGGCTTCTGCCCAGCTACAGGCTTCTGCACAGCTACAGGCTTCTGCCCATTCACAGGCTTCTGCCCATTCACAGGCTTCTGCCCAGCTACAGGCTTCTGCCCATTCACAGGCTTCTGCCCAGCTACAGGCTTCTGCCCAGCTACAGGCTTCAGCCCATTCACAGGCTTCTGTCCATTTACAGGCTTCTGCCCAGCTAGAGGCTTCTGCCCATTCACAGGCTTCTGCCCAGCTACAGGCTTCTGCCCATTCACAGGCTTCTGCCCATTCACAGGCTTCTGCCCAGCTACAGGCTTCTGCACAGCTACAGGCTTCTGCCCGTTCACAGGCTTCTGCCCAGGTACAGGCTTCTGCCCATTCACAGGCTTCTGCTCAGCTACAGGCTTCTGCCCATTCACAGGCTTCTGCCCAGCTACAGGCTTTTGCCCAGCAACAGGCTTTTGCCCATTCACCGGCTTCTGCATAGCTACAGGCTTCTGCCCAGCTACAGGCTTCTGCCCATTCACAGGCTTCTGCCCAGCTACAGGCTTCTGCCCATTCACAGGCTTCTGCCCATTCACAGGCTTCTGCCCAGCTACAGGCTTCTGCACAGCTACAGGCTTCTGCCCGTTCACCGGCTTCTGCCCAGGTACAGGCTTCTGCCCATTCACAGTCTTCTGCCCAGCTACAGGCTTCTGCCCAGCTACAGGCTTCTGCCCATTCACAGGCTTCTGCCCAGCTACAGTTTTCTGCCCAGGTACAGGCTTCTGTCCATTCACAGGCTTCTGCCCACCTACTGGCTTCTGCCCAGCTACAGGCTTCTGCCCATTCACAGGCTTCTGCCCAGCTACAGGCTTCTGCCCATTCACAGGCTTCTACCCATTCACAGGCTTCTGCCCAGCTACAGGCTTCTGCACAGCTACAGGCTTCTGCCCGTTCACAGGCTTCTGCCCAGCTACAGGTTTCTGCCCATTCACAGGCTTCTGCCCAGCTACAGGCTTCTGCCCAGCTACAGGCTTCTGCCCATTCACAAGCTTCTGTCCATTTACAGGCTTCTGCCCAGCTAGAGGCTTCTGCCCATTCACAGGCTTCTGCCCAGCTACAGGCTTCTGCCCAGCTACAGGCTTCTGCCCATTCACAGGCTTCTGCTCAGCTACAGGCTTCTGCCCAGCTACAGGCTTCTGCCCATTCACAGGCTTCTGTCCATTTACAGGCTTCTGCCCAGCTAGAGGCTTCTGCCCATTCACAGGCTTCTGCCCAGCTACAGGCTTCTGCCCATTCACAGGCTTCTGCCCATTCACAGGCTTCTGCCCGGCTACAGGCTTTTGCCCATTCACAGGCTTCTGCCCAGCTACAGGCTTTTGCCCGTTCACCGGCTTCTGCATAGCTACAGGCTTCTGCCCAGCTACAGGCTTCTGCCCATTAACAGGCTTCTGCCCAGCTACAGGCTTCTGCCCATTCACAGGCTTCTGCCCAGCTACAGGCTTTTGCCCAGCAACAGGCTTTTGCCCATTCACCGGCTTCTGCATAGCTACAGGCTTCTGCCCAGCTACAGGCTTCTGCCCATTCACAGGCTTCTGCCCAGCTACAGGCTTCTGCCCATTCACAGGCTTCTGCCCATTCACAGGCTTCTGCCCAGCTACAGGCTTCTGCACAGCTACAGGCTTCTTCCCGTTCACCGGCTTCTGCCCAGGTACAGGCTTCTGCCCATTCACAGGCTTCTGCCCATTCACAGGCTTCTGCCCAGCTACAGGCTTCTGCATAGCTACAGGCTTCTGCCCATTCACAGGCTTCTGCCCAGATACAGGCTTCTGCCCAGCTACAGGCTTCTGCCCATTCACAGGCTTCTGCCCAGCTACAGGCTTTTGCCTATTCACCGGCTTCTGCATAGCTACAGGCTTCTGCCCAGCTACAGGCTTCTGCCCATTCACAGGCTTCTGCCCATTCACAGGCTTCTGCCCATTCACAGGCTTCTGCCCAGCTACAGGCTTCTGCACAGCTACAGGCTTCTGCCCATTCACAGGCTTCTGCCCAGGTACAGGCTTCTGCCCATTCACAGGCTTCTGCCCATTCACAGGCTTCTGCCCAGCTACAGGCTTCTGCATAGCTACAGGCTTCTGCCCATTCACAGGCTTCTGCCCAGCTACAGGCTTCTGCCCAGCTACAGGCTTCTGCACAGCTACAGGCTTCTGCCCATTCACAGGCTTCTGCCCAGGTACAGGCTTCTGCCCATTCACAGGCTTCTGCCCATTCACAGGCTTCTGCCCAGCTACAGGCTTCTGCATAGCTACAGGCTTCTGCCCATTCACAGGCTTCTGCCCAGCTACAGGCTTCTGCCCAGCTACAGGCTTCTGCCCATTCACAGGCTTCTGCCCAGCTACAGTTTTCTGCCCAGCTACAGGCTTCTGCCCAGCTACAGGCTTCTGCCCATTCACAGGCTTCTGCCCAGCTACAGGCTTCTGCCCAGCTACAGGCTTCTGCCCATTCACAGACTTCTGCCCATTCACAGGTTTCTGCCCAGCTACAGGCTTCTGCCCATTCACAGGCTTCTGCCCAGCTACAGGCTTCTGCACAGCTACAGGCTTCTGCCCATTCACAGGCTTCTGCCCAGCTAAAGGCTTCTGCCCATTCACAGGCTTCTGCCCAGCTATAGGCTTCTGCCCAGCTACAGGCTTCTGCCCATTCACAAACTTCTGCCCATTCACAGGTTTCTGCCCAGCTACAGGCTTCTGCACATTCACAGGCTTCTGCCCAGCTACAGGCTTCTGCACAGCTACAGGCTTCTGCCCATTCACAGGCTTCTGCCCAGCTACAGGCTTCTGCCCAGCTACAGGCTTCTGCCCATTCACAGGCTTCTGCCCAGGTACAGGCTTCTGCCCATTCACAGGCTTCTGCCCATTCACAGGCTTCTGCCCAGCTACAGGCTTCTGCATAGCTACAGGCTTCTGCCCATTCACAGGCTTCTGCCCAGCTACAGGCTTCTGCCCAGCTACAGGCTTCTGCCCATTCACAGGCTTCTGCCCAGCTACAGTTTTCTGCCCAGGTACAGGCTTCTGTCCATTCACAGGCTTCTGCCCACCTACAGGCTTCTGCCCAGCTACAGGCTTCTGCCCATTCACAGGCTTCTGCCCAGCTACAGGCTTCTGCCCATTCACAGGCTTCTGCCCAGCTACAGTTTTCTGCTCAGGTACAGGCTTCTGTCCATTCACAGGCTTCTGCCCACCTACAGGCTTCTGCCCAGCTACAGGCTTCTGCCCGTTCACAGGCTTCTGCCCAGGTACAGGCTTCTGCCCATTCAGAGGCTTCTGCCCAGCTACAGGCTTCTGCCCAGCTACAGGCTTCTGCCCATTCACAGGCTTCTGCCCAGCTACAGGCTTCTTCCCAGCTACAGGCTTCTGCCCATTCACAGGCTTCTGCCCAGGTACAGGCTTCTGTCCATTCACAGGCTTCTGCCCAGCTACAGGCTTCTGCCCAGCTACAGGCTTCTGCCCATTCACAGGCTTCTGCCCAGCTACAGGCTTCTGCCCAGCTACAGGCTTCTGCCCATTCACAGGCTTCTGCCCAGCTACAGTTTTCTGCTCAGGTACAGGCTTCTGTCCATTCACAGGCTTCTGCCCACCTACAGGCTTCTGCCCAGCTACAGGCTTCTGCCCATTCACAGGCTTCTGCACAGCTACAGGCTTCTGCCCATTCACAGGCTTCTGCCCAGCTACAGACTTCTGCCCAGCTACAGGCTTCTGCCCATTCACAGACTTCTGCCCATTCACAGGCTTCTGCCCAGCTACAGGCTTCTGCCCATTCACAGGCTTCTGCCCAGCTACAGGCTTCTGCCCATTCACAGGCTTCTGCCCATTCACAGGCTTCTGCCCAGCTACAGGCTTCTGCCCATTCACAGACTTCTGCCCATTCACAGTTTTCTGCCCAGCTACAGGCTTCTGCCCATTCACAGGCTTCTGCCCAGCTACAGGCTTCTGCACAGCTACAGGCTTCTGCCCATTCACAGGCTTCTGCCCAGGTACAGGCTTCTGCCCAGCTACAGGCTTCTGCCCAGGTACAGGCTTCTGCCCATTCACAGGCTTCTGCTCAGCTAAAGGCTTTTGCCCAGCAACAGGCTTTTGACCATTCACCGGCTTCTGCATAGCTACAGGCTTCTGCCCATTCACAGGCTTCTGCCCAGCTACAGGCTTCTATCCATTCACAGGCTTCTGCCCATTCACAGGCTTCTGCCCAGCTACAGGCTTCTGCACAGCTACAGGCTTCTGCCCGTTCACCGGCTTCTGCACAGGTACAGGCTTCTGCCCATTCACAGTCTTCTGCCCAGCTACAGGCTTCTGCCCAGCTACAGGCTTCTGCCCATTCACAGGCTTCTGTCCATTTACAGGCTTCTGCCCAGCTAGAGGCTTCTGCCCATTCACAGGCTTCTGCCCAGCTACAGGCTTCTGCCCAGCTACAGCCTTCTGCCCATTCACAGGCTTCTGCCCAGGTACAGGCTTCTGCCCATTCACAGGCTTCTGCCCATTCACAGGCTTCTGCCCAGCTACAGGCTTCTGCATAGCTACAGGCTTCTGCCCATTCACAGGCTTCTGCCCAGGTACAGGGTTCTGTCCATTCACAGGCTTCTGCCCAGCTACAGGCTTCTGCCCAGCTACAGGCTTCTGCCCATTCACAGGCATCTGCCCAGCTACAGGCTTCTGCCCAGCTACAGGCTTCTGCCCATTCACAGGCTTCTGCCCAGCTACAGTTTTCTGCCCAGGTACAGGCTTCTGTCCATTCACAGGCTTCTGCCCACCTACTGGCTTCTGCCCAGCTACAGGCTTCTGCCCATTCACAGGCTACTGCCCAGCTACAGGCTTCTGCCCATTCACAGGCTTCTACCCATTCACAGGCTTCTGCCCACCTACTGGCTTCTGCCCAGCTACAGGCTTCTGCCCATTCACAGGCTTCTGCACAGCTACAGGCTTCTGCCCATTCACAGGCTTCTGCCCAGCTACAGGCTTCTGCCCAGCTACAGGCTTCTGCCCATTCACAGGCTTTTGCCCAGGTACAGGCTTCTGCCCATTCACAGGCTTCTGCCCATTCACAGGCTTCTGCCCAGCTACAGGCTTCTGCATAGCTACAGGCTTCTGCCCATTCACAGGCTTCTGCCCAGCTACAGGCTTCTGCCCAGCTACAGGCTTCTGCCCATTCACAGGCTTCTGCCCAGCTACAGTTTTCTGCCCAGGTACAGGCTTCTGTCCATTCACAGGCTTCTGCCCACCTACAGGCTTCTGCCCAGCTACAGGCTTCTGCCCATTCACAGGCTTCTGCCCAGCTACAGGCTTCTGCCCATTCACAGGCTTCTTCCCATTCACAGGCTTCTGCCCAGCTACAGGCTTCTGCACAGCTACAGGCTTCTGCCCGTTCACAGGCTTCTGCCCAGGTACAGGCTTCTGCCCATTCACAGGCTTCTGCCCAGCTACAGGCTTCTGCCCATTCACAGGCTTCTGCCCAGCTACAGGCTTCTGCCCAGCTACAGGCTTCTGCCCATTCACAGGCTTCTGCCCAGCTACAGGCTTCTGCCCAGCTACAGGCTTCTGCCCATTCACAGGCTTCTGCCCAGGTACAGGCTTCTGCCCATTCACAGGCTTCTGCCCACCTACAGGCTTCTGCCCAGCTACAGGCTTCTGCCCATTCACAGGCTTCTGCCCAGCTACAGGCTTCTGCCCATTCACAGGCTTCTGCCCAGCTACAGGCTTCTGCCCAGCTACAGGCTTCTGCCCATTCACAGACTTCTGCCCATTCACAGGTTTCTGCCCAGCTACAGGCTTCTGCCCATTCACAGGCTTCTGCCCAGCTACAGGCTTCTGCACAGCTACAGGCTTCTGCCCATTCACAGGCTTCTACCCAGGTACAGGCTTCTGCCCATTCACAGGCTTCTGCTCAGCTACAGACTTCTGCCCATTCACAGGTTTCTGCCCAGCTACAGGCTTCTGCCCATTCACAGGCTTCTGCCCAGCTACAGGCTTCTGCACAGCTACAGGCTTCTGCCCATTCACAGGCTTCTGCCCAGCTAAAGGCTTCTGCCCATTCACAGGCTTCTGCCCAGCTATAGGCTTCTGCCCAGCTACAGGCTTCTGCCCATTCACAAACTTCTGCCCATTCACAGGTTTCTGCCCAGCTACAGGCTTCTGCACATTCACAGGCTTCTGCCCAGCTACAGGCTTCTGCACAGCTACAGGCTTCTGCCCATTCACAGGCTTCTGCCCAGCTACAGGCTTCTGCCCAGCTACAGGCTTCTGCCCATTCACAGGCTTCTGCCCAGGTACAGGCTTCTGCCCATTCACAGGCTTCTGCCCATTCACAGGCTTCTGCCCAGCTACAGGCTTCTGCATAGCTACAGGCTTCTGCCCATTCACAGGCTTCTGCCCAGCTACAGGCTTCTGCCCAGCTACAGGCTTCTGCCCATTCACAGGCTTCTGCCCAGCTACAGTTTTCTGCCCAGGTACAGGCTTCTGTCCATTCACAGGCTTCTGCCCACCTACAGGCTTCTGCCCAGCTACAGGCTTCTGCCCATTCACAGGCTTCTGCCCAGCTACAGGCTTCTGCCCATTCACAGGCTTCTGCCCAGCTACAGTTTTCTGCTCAGGTACAGGCTTCTGTCCATTCACAGGCTTCTGCCCACCTACAGGCTTCTGCCCAGCTACAGGCTTCTGCCCGTTCACAGGCTTCTGCCCAGGTACAGGCTTCTGCCCATTCAGAGGCTTCTGCCCAGCTACAGGCTTCTGCCCAGCTACAGGCTTCTGCCCATTCACAGGCTTCTGCCCAGCTACAGGCTTCTTCCCAGCTACAGGCTTCTGCCCATTCACAGGCTTCTGCCCAGGTACAGGCTTCTGTCCATTCACAGGCTTCTGCCCAGCTACAGGCTTCTGCCCAGCTACAGGCTTCTGCCCATTCACAGGCTTCTGCCCAGCTACAGGCTTCTGCCCAGCTACAGGCTTCTGCCCATTCACAGGCTTCTGCCCAGCTACAGTTTTCTGCTCAGGTACAGGCTTCTGTCCATTCACAGGCTTCTGCCCACCTACAGGCTTCTGCCCAGCTACAGGCTTCTGCCCATTCACAGGCTTCTGCACAGCTACAGGCTTCTGCCCATTCACAGGCTTCTGCCCAGCTACAGACTTCTGCCCAGCTACAGGCTTCTGCCCATTCACAGACTTCTGCCCATTCACAGGCTTCTGCCCAGCTACAGGCTTCTGCCCATTCACAGGCTTCTGCCCAGCTACAGGCTTCTGCCCATTCACAGGCTTCTGCCCATTCACAGGCTTCTGCCCAGCTACAGGCTTCTGCCCATTCACAGACTTCTGCCCATTCACAGTTTTCTGCCCAGCTACAGGCTTCTGCCCATTCACAGGCTTCTGCCCAGCTACAGGCTTCTGCACAGCTACAGGCTTCTGCCCATTCACAGGCTTCTGCCCAGGTACAGGCTTCTGCCCAGGTACAGGCTTCTGCCCAGGTACAGGCTTCTGCCCATTCACAGGCTTCTGCTCAGCTAAAGGCTTTTGCCCAGCAACAGGCTTTTGACCATTCACCGGCTTCTGCATAGCTACAGGCTTCTGCCCATTCACAGGCTTCTGCCCAGCTACAGGCTTCTATCCATTCACAGGCTTCTGCCCATTCACAGGCTTCTGCCCAGCTACAGGCTTCTGCACAGCTACAGGCTTCTGCCCGTTCACCGGCTTCTGCACAGGTACAGGCTTCTGCCCATTCACAGTCTTCTGCCCAGCTACAGGCTTCTGCCCAGCTACAGGCTTCTGCCCATTCACAGGCTTCTGTCCATTTACAGGCTTCTGCCCAGCTAGAGGCTTCTGCCCATTCACAGGCTTCTGCCCAGCTACAGGCTTCTGCCCAGCTACAGCCTTCTGCCCATTCACAGGCTTCTGCCCAGGTACAGGCTTCTGCCCATTCACAGGCTTCTGCCCATTCACAGGCTTCTGCCCAGCTACAGGCTTCTGCATAGCTACAGGCTTCTGCCCATTCACAGGCTTCTGCCCAGGTACAGGGTTCTGTCCATTCACAGGCTTCTGCCCAGCTACAGGCTTCTGCCCAGCTACAGGCTTCTGCCCATTCACAGGCATCTGCCCAGCTACAGGCTTCTGCCCAGCTACAGGCTTCTGCCCATTCACAGGCTTCTGCCCAGCTACAGTTTTCTGCCCAGGTACAGGCTTCTGTCCATTCACAGGCTTCTGCCCACCTACTGGCTTCTGCCCAGCTACAGGCTTCTGCCCATTCACAGGCTACTGCCCAGCTACAGGCTTCTGCCCATTCACAGGCTTCTACCCATTCACAGGCTTCTGCCCACCTACTGGCTTCTGCCCAGCTACAGGCTTCTGCCCATTCACAGGCTTCTGCACAGCTACAGGCTTCTGCCCATTCACAGGCTTCTGCCCAGCTACAGGCTTCTGCCCAGCTACAGGCTTCTGCCCATTCACAGGCTTTTGCCCAGGTACAGGCTTCTGCCCATTCACAGGCTTCTGCCCATTCACAGGCTTCTGCCCAGCTACAGGCTTCTGCATAGCTACAGGCTTCTGCCCATTCACAGGCTTCTGCCCAGCTACAGGCTTCTGCCCAGCTACAGGCTTCTGCCCATTCACAGGCTTCTGCCCAGCTACAGTTTTCTGCCCAGGTACAGGCTTCTGTCCATTCACAGGCTTCTGCCCACCTACAGGCTTCTGCCCAGCTACAGGCTTCTGCCCATTCACAGGCTTCTGCCCAGCTACAGGCTTCTGCCCATTCACAGGCTTCTTCCCATTCACAGGCTTCTGCCCAGCTACAGGCTTCTGCACAGCTACAGGCTTCTGCCCGTTCACAGGCTTCTGCCCAGGTACAGGCTTCTGCCCATTCACAGGCTTCTGCCCAGCTACAGGCTTCTGCCCATTCACAGGCTTCTGCCCAGCTACAGGCTTCTGCCCAGCTACAGGCTTCTGCCCATTCACAGGCTTCTGCCCAGCTACAGGCTTCTGCCCAGCTACAGGCTTCTGCCCATTCACAGGCTTCTGCCCAGGTACAGGCTTCTGCCCATTCACAGGCTTCTGCCCACCTACAGGCTTCTGCCCAGCTACAGGCTTCTGCCCATTCACAGGCTTCTGCCCAGCTACAGGCTTCTGCCCATTCACAGGCTTCTGCCCAGCTACAGGCTTCTGCCCAGCTACAGGCTTCTGCCCATTCACAGACTTCTGCCCATTCACAGGTTTCTGCCCAGCTACAGGCTTCTGCCCATTCACAGGCTTCTGCCCAGCTACAGGCTTCTGCACAGCTACAGGCTTCTGCCCATTCACAGGCTTCTACCCAGGTACAGGCTTCTGCCCATTCACAGGCTTCTGCTCAGCTACAGGCTTCTGCCCATTCACAGGCTTCTACCCAGCTACAGTTTTCTGCCCAGGTATAGGCTTCTGTACATTCACAGGCTTCTGCCCAGATACAGGCTTCTGCCCAGCTACAGGCTTCTGCCCATTCACAGGCTTCTGCCCAGCTACAGGCTTCTGCCCATTCACAGGCTTCTGCCCAATTCACAGGCTTCTGCCCGGCTACAGGCTTTTGCCCATTCACAGGCTTCTGCCCAGCTACAGGCTTCTGCCCATTCACAGGCTTCTGCCCAGCTACAGGCTTCTGCCCATTCACAGGCTTCTGCCCATTCACAGGCTTCTGCCCAGCTACAGGCTTCTGCACAGCTACAGGCTTCTGCCCAGGTACAGGCTTTTGCCCATTCACAGTCTTCTGCCCAGCTACAGGCTTCTGCCCAGCTACAGGCTTCTGCCCATTCACAGGCTTCTGCCCAGCTACAGGCTTCTGCCCAGCTACAGGCTTCTGCCCATTCACAGGCTTCTGCCCAGCTACAGTTTTCTGCCCAGGTACAGGCTTCTGTCCATTCACAGGCTTCTGCCCACCTACAGGCTTCTGCCCAGCTACAGGCTTCTGCCCATTCACAGGCTTCTGCCCAGCTACAGGCTTCTGCCCATTCACAGGCTTCTGCCCATTCACAGGCTTCTGCCCAGCTACAGGCTTCTGCACAGCTACAGGCTTCTGCCCGTTCACAGGCTTCTGCCCAGGTACAGGCTTCTGCCCATTCACAGGCTTCTGCCCAGCTACAGGCTTCTGCCCAGCTACAGGCTTCTGCCCATTCACAGGCTTCTGCCCAGCTACAGGCTTCTGCCCAGCTACAGGCTTCTGCCCATTCACAGGCTTCTGCCCAGGTACAGGCTTCTGTCCATTCACAGGCTTCTGCCCAGCTACAGGCTTCTGCCCAGCTACAGGCTTCTGCCCATTCACAGGCTTCTGCCCAGCTACAGGCTTCTGCCCAGCTACAGGCTTCTGCCCATTCACAGGCTTCTGCCCAGCTACAGTTTTCTGCTCAGGTACAGGCTTCTGTCCATTCACAGGCTTCTGCCCACCTACAGGCTTCTGCCCAGCTACAGGCTTCTGCCCGTTCACAGGCTTCTGCCCAGGTACAGGCTTCTGCCCATTCACAGGCTTCTGCCCAGCTACAGGCTTCTGCCCAGCTACAGGCTTCTGCCCATTCACAGGCTTCTGCCCAGCTACAGGCTTCTGCCCATTCACAGGCTTCTGCCCAGGTACAGGCTTCTGTCCATTCACAGGCTTCTGCCCAGCTACAGGCTTCTGCCCAGCTACAGGCTTCTGCCCATTCACAGGCTTCTGCCCAGCTACAGGCTTCTGCCCAGCTACAGGCTTCTGCCCATTCACAGGCTTCTGCCCAGCTACAGTTTTCTGCTCAGGTACAGGCTTCTGTCCATTCACAGGCTTCTGCCCACCTACAGGCTTCTGCCCAGCTACAGGCTTCTGCCCATTCACAGGCTTCTGCACAGCTACAGGCTTCTGCCCATTCACAGGCTTCTGCCCAGCTACAGACTTCTGCCCAGCTACAGGCTTCTGCCCATTCACAGACTTCTGCCCATTCACAGGCTTCTGCCCAGCTACAGGCTTCTGCCCATTCACAGGCTTCTGCCCAGCTACAGGCTTCTGCCCATTCACAGGCTTCTGCACAGCTACAGGCTTCTGCCTAGCTACAGGCTTCTGCCCATTCACAGACTTCTGCCCATTCACAGTTTTCTGCCCAGCTACAGGCTTCTGCCCATTCACAGGCTTCTGCCCAGCTACAGGCTTCTGCACAGCTACAGGCTTCTGCCCATTCACAGGCTTCTGCCCAGGTACAGGCTTCTGCCCATTCACAGGCTTCTTCTCAGCTACAGGCTTTTGCCCAGCAACAGGCTTTTGCCCATTCACCGGCTTCTGCATAGCTACAGGCTTCTGCCCAGCTACAGGCTTCTGCCCATTCACAGGCTTCTGCCCAGCTACAGGCTTCTGCCCATTCACAGGCTTCTGCCCATTCACAGGCTTCTGCCCAGCTACAGGCTTCTGCACAGCTACAGGCTTCTGCCCGTTCACCGGCTTCTGCCCAGGTACAGGCTTCTGCCCATTCACAGTCTTCTGCCCAGCTACAGGCTTCTGCCCAGCTACAGGCTTCTGCCCATTCACAGGCTTCTGTCCATTTACAGGCTTCTGCCCAGCTAAAGGCTTCTGCCCAGCTACAGCCTTCTGCCCATTCACAGGCTTCTGCCCAGGTACAGGCTTCTGCCCATTCACAGGCTTCTGCCTATTCACAGGCTTCTGCCCAGCTACAGGCTTCTGCATAGCTACAGGCTTCTGCCCATTCACAGGCTTCTGCCCAGGTACAGGGTTCTGTCCATTCACAGGCTTCTGCCCAGCTACAGGCTTCTGCCCAGCTACAGGCTTCTGCCCATTCACAGGCATCTGCCCAGCTACAGGCTTCTGCCCAGCTACAGGCTTCTGCCCATTCACAGGCTTCTGCCCAGCTACAGTTTTCTGCCCAGGTACAGGCTTCTGTCCATTCACAGGCTTCTGCCCACCTACTGGCTTCTGCCCAGCTACAGGCTTCTGCCCATTCACAGGCTTCTGCCCAGCTACAGGCTTCTGCCCATTCACAGGCTTCTACCCATTCACAGGCTTCTGCCCAGCTACAGGCTTCTGCACAGCTACAGGCTTCTGCCCGTTCACAGGCTTCTGCCCAGCTACAGGTTTCTGCCCATTCACAGGCTTCTGCCCAGCTACAGGCTTCTGCCCAATTACAGGCTTCTGCCCATTCACAAGCTTCTGTCCATTTACAGGCTTCTGCCCAGCTAGAGGCTTCTGCCCATTCACAGGCTTCTGCCCAGCTACAGGCTTCTGCCCAGCTACAGGCTTCTGCCCATTCACAGGCTTCTGCCCAGCTACAGGCTTCTGCCCATTCACAGGCTTCTGCCCGTTCACCGGCTTCTGCCCAGGTACAGGCTTCTGCCCATTCACAGTCTTCTGCCCAGCTACAGGCTTCTGCCCATTCACAGGCTTCTGTCCATTTACAGGCTTCTGCCCAGCTAGAGGCTTCTGCCCATTCACAGGCTTCTGCCCAGCTAAAGGCTTCTGCCCAGCTACAGCCTTCTGCCCATTCACAGGCTTCTGCCCAGGTACAGGCTTCTGCCCATTCACAGGCTTCTGCCCATTCACAGGCTTCTGCCCAGCTACAGGCTTCTGCATAGCTACAGGCTTCTGCCCATTCACAGGCTTCTGCCCAGGTACAGGGTTCTGTCCATTCACAGGCTTCTGCCCAGCTACAGGCTTCTGCCCAGCTACAGGCTTCTGCCCATTCACAGGCATCTGCCCAGCTACAGGCTTCTGCCCAGCTACAGGCTTCTGCCCATTCACAGGCTTCTGCCCAGCTACAGTTTTCTGCCCAGGTACAGGCTTCTGTCCATTCACAGGCTTCTGCCCACCTACTGGCTTCTGCCCAGCTACAGGCTTCTGCCCATTCACAGGCTTCTGCCCAGCTACAGGCTTCTGCCCATTCACAGGCTTCTACCCATTCACAGGCTTCTGCCCAGCTACAGGCTTCTGCCCAGCTACAGGCTTCTGCCCATTCACAGGCTTCTGCCCAGGTACAGGCTTCTGCCCAGCTACAGGCTTCTGCCCATTCACAGGCTTCTGCCCAGGTACAGGCTTCTGTCCATTCACAGGCTTCTGCCCAGCTACAGGCTTCTGCCCAGCTACAGGCTTCTGCCCATTCACAGGCTTCTGCCCAGCTACAGTTTTCTGCTCAGGTACAGGCTTCTGTCCATTCACAGGCTTCTGCCCACCTACAGGCTTCTGCCCAGCTACAGGCTTCTGTCCATTCACAGGCTTCTGCCCACCTACAGGCTTCTGCCCAGCTACAGGCTTCTGTCCATTCACAGGCTTCTGCCCAGCTACAGGCTTCTGCCCATTCACAGGCTTCTGCCCAGCTACAGGCTTCTGCCCAGCTACAGGCTTCTGCCCATTCACAGGCTTCTGCCCAGCTACAGTTTTCTGCTCAGGTACAGGCTTCTGTCCATTCACAGGCTTCTACCCACCTACAGGCTTCTGCCCAGCTACAGGCTTCTGCCCAGCTACAGGCTTCTGCCCATTCACAGGCTTCTGCACAGCTACAGGCTTCTGCCCATTCACAGGCTTCTGCCCAGCTACAGACTTCTGCCCAGCTACAGGCTTCTGCCCATTCACAGACTTCTGCCCATTCACAGGCTTCTGCCCAGCTACAGGCTTCTGCCCATTCACAGGCTTCTGCCCAGCTACAGGCTTCTGCCCATTCACAGGCTTCTGCCCATCCACAGGCTTCTGCCCAGCTACAGGCTTCTGCCCATTCACAGACTTCTGCCCATTCACAGGTTTCTGCCCAGCTACAGGCTTCTGCCCATTCACAGGCTTCTGCCCAGCTACAGGCTTCTGCACAGCTACAGGCTTCTGCCCATTCACAGGCTTCTGCCCAGGTACAGGCTTCTGCCCATTCACTGGCTTCTGCTCAGCTACAGGCTTTTGCCCAGCAACAGGCTTTTGCCCATTCACCGGCTTCTGCATAGCTACAGGCTTCTGCCCAGCTACAGGCTTCTGCCCATTCACAGGCTTCTGCCCAGCTACAGGCTTCTGCCCATTCACAGGCTTCTGCCCATTCACAGGCTTCTGCCCAGCTACAGGCTTCTGCACAGCTACAGGCTTCTGCCCGTTCACCGGCTTCTGCCCAGGTACAGGCTTCTGCCCATTCACAGTCTTCTGCCCAGCTACAGGCTTCTGCCCAGCTACAGGCTTCTGCCCATTCACAGGCTTCTGTCCATTTACAGGCTTCTGCCCAGCTAGAGGCTTCTGCCCATTCACAGGCTTCTGCCCAGCTACAGGCTTCTGCCCAGCTACAGGCTTCTGCCCAGCTACAGCCTTCTGCCCATTCACAGGCTTCTGCCCAGGTACAGGCTTCTGCCCATTCACAGGCTTCTGCCCATTCACAGGCTTCTGCCCAGCTACAGGCTTCTGCATAGCTACAGGCTTCTGCCCATTCACAGGCTTCTGCCCAGGTACAGGGTTCTGTCCATTCACAGGCTTCTGCCCAGCTACAGGCTTCTGCCCAGCTACAGGCTTCTGCCCATTCACAGGCATCTGCCCAGCTACAGGCTTCTGCCCAGCTACAGGCTTCTGCCCATTCACAGGCTTCTGCCCAGCTACAGTTTTCTGCCCAGGTACAGGCTTCTGTCCATTCACAGGCTTCTGCCCACCTACTGGCTTCTGCCCAGCTACAGGCTTCTGCCCATTCACAGGCTTCTGCCCAGCTAAAGGCTTCAGCCCATTCACAGGCTTCTACCCATTCACAGGCTTCTGCCCAGCTACAGGCTTCTGCACAGCTTCAGGCTTCTGCCCGTTCACAGGCTTCTGCCCAGCTACAGGTTTCTGCCCATTCACAGGCTTCTGCCCAGCTACAGGCTTCTGCCCAGCTACAGGCTTCTGCCCATTCACAAGCTTCTGTCCATTTACAGGCTTCTGCCCAGCTAGAGGCTTCTGCCCATTCACAGGCTTCTGCCCAGCTACAGGCTTCTGCCCAGCTACAGGCTTCTGCCCATTCACAGGCTTCTGCCCAGCTACAGGCTTCTGCCCATTCACAGGCTTCTGCCCATTCACAGGCTTCTGCCCAGCTACAGGCTTCTGCACAGCTACAGGCTTCTGCCCATTCACAGGCTTCTGCCCATTCACAGGCTTCTGCCCAGCTACAGGCTTCTGCCCATTCACAGGCTTCTGCCCAGCTACAGGCTTCTGCCCAGCTACAGGCTTCAGCCCATTCACAGGCTTCTGTCCATTTACAGGCTTCTGCCCAGCTAGAGGCTTCTGCCCATTCACAGGCTTCTGCCCAGCTACAGGCTTCTGCCCATTCACAGGCTTCTGCCCATTCACAGGCTTCTGCCCAGCTACAGGCTTCTGCACAGCTACAGGCTTCTGCCCATTCACAGGCTTCTGCCCAGGTACAGGCTTCTGCCCATTCACAGGCTTCTGCTCAGCTACAGGCTTCTGCCCATTCACAGGCTTCTGCCCAGCTACAGTTTTCTGCCCAGCTACAGGCTTCTGCCCATTCACAGGCTTCTGCCCAGCTACAGGCTTCTGCCCAGCTACAGGCTTCTGCCCATTCACAGGCTTCTGCCCAGCTACAGGTTTTTGCCCAGCAACAGGCTTCTGCCCAGCTACAGGCTTCTGCCCATTCAAAGGCTTCTGCCCAGCTACAGTTTTCTGCCCAGGTACAGGCTTCTGCCCATTCACAGGCTTCTGCCCAGCTACAGGCTTCTGCCCAGCTACAGGCTTCTGCCCATTCACAGGCTTCTGCCCAGGTACAGGCTTCTGTCCATTCACAGGCTTCTTCCCAGCTACAGGCTTCTGCCCAGCTACAGGCTTCTGCCCATTCACAGGTTTCTGCCCAGCTACAGGCTTCTGCCCAGCTACAGGCTTCTGCCCATTCACAGGCTTCTGCCCAGCTACAGGCTTTTGCCCATTCACAGGCTTCTGCCCAGCTACAGGCTTTTGCCCAGCAACAGGCTTTTGCCCATTCACCGGCTTCTGCATAGCTACAGGCTTCTGCCCAGCTACAGGCTTCTGCCCATTCACAGGCTTCTGCCCAGCTACAGGCTTCTGCCCATTCACAGGCTTCTGCCCATTCACAGGCTTCTGCCCAGCTACAGGCTTCTGCACAGCTACAGGCTTCTGCCCGTTCACCGGCTTCTGCCCAGGTACAGGCTTCTGCCCATTCACAGTCTTCTGCCCAGCTACAGGCTTCTGCCCAGCTACAGGCTTCTGCCCATTCACAGGCTTCTGCCCAGCTACATTTTTCTGCCCAGGTACAGGCTTCTGTCCATTCACAGGCTTCTGCCCACCTACTGGCTTCTGCCCAGCTACAGTCTTCTGCCCATTCACAGGCTTCTGCCCAGCTACAGGCTTCTGCCCATTCACAGGCTTCTACCCATTCACAGGCTTCTGCCCAGCTACAGGCTTCTGCACAGCTACAGGCTTCTGCCCGTTCACAGGCTTCTGCCCAGCTACAGGTTTCTGCCCATTCACAGGCTTCTGCCCAGCTACAGGCTTCTGCCCAGCTACAGGCTTCTGCCCATTCACAAGCTTCTGTCCATTTACAGGCTTCTGCCTAGCTAGAGGCTTCTGCCCATTCACAGGCTTCTGCCCAGCTACAGGATTCTGCCCAGCTACAGGCTTCTGCCCATTCACAGGCTTCTGCTCAGCTACAGGCTTCTGCCCAGCTACAGGCTTCTGCCCAGCTACAGGCTTCTGCCCCTTCACAGGCTTCTGTCAATTTACAGGCTTCTGCCCAGCTAGAGGCTTCTGCCCATTCACAGGCTTCTGCCCAGCTACAGGCTTCTGCCCATTCACAGGCTTCTGCCCATTCACAGGCTTCTGCCCGGCTACAGGCTTTTGCCCATTCACAGGCTTCTGCCCAGCTACAGGCTTTTGCCCATTCACCGGCTTCTGCATAGCTACAGGCTTCTGCCCAGCTACAGGCTTCTGCCCATTAACAGGCTTCTGCCCAGCTACAGGCTTCTGCCCATTCACAGGCTTCTGCCCAGCTACAGGCTTTTGCCCAGCAACAGGCTTTTGCCCATTCACCGGCTTCTGCATAGCTACAGGCTTCTGCCCAGCTACAGGCTTCTGCCCATTCACAGGCTTCTGCCCAGCTACAGTTTTCTGCCCAGGTACAGGCTTCTGCCCATTCACAGTCTTCTGCCCAGCTACAGGCTTCTGCCCAGCTACAGGCTTCTGCCCATTCACAGGCTTCTGCCCAGCTACAGGCTTCTGCCCAGGTACAGGCTTCTGTCCATTCACAGGCTTCTGCCCACCTACTGGCTTCTGCCCAGCTACAGTCTTCTGCCCATTCACAGGCTTCTGCCCAGCTACAGGCTTCTGCCCATTCACAGGCTTCTACCCATTCACAGGCTTCTGCCCAGCTACAGGCTTCTGCACAGCTACAGGCTTCTGCCCGTTCACAGGCTTCTGCCCAGCTACAGGTTTCTGCCCATTCACAGGCTTCTGCCCAGCTACAGGCTTCTGCCCAGCTACAGGCTTCTGCCCATTCACAAGCTTCTGTCCATTTACAGGCTTCTGCCTAGCTAGAGGCTTCTGCCCATTCACAGGCTTCTGCCCAGCTACAGGATTCTGCCCAGCTACAGGCTTCTGCCCATTCACAGGCTTCTGCTCAGCTACAGGCTTCTGCCCAGCTACAGGCTTCTGCCCAGCTACAGGCTTCTGCCCCTTCACAGGCTTCTGTCCATTTACAGGCTTCTGCCCAGCTAGAGGCTTCTGCCCATTCACAGGCTTCTGCCCAGCTACAGGCTTCTGCCCATTCACAGGCTTCTGCCCATTCACAGGCTTCTGCCCGGCTACAGGCTTTTGCCCATTCACAGGCTTCTGCCCAGCTACAGGCTTTTGCCCATTCACCGGCTTCTGCATAGCTACAGGCTTCTGCCCAGCTACAGGCTTCTGCCCATTAACAGGCTTCTGCCCAGCTACAGGCTTCTGCCCATTCACAGGCTTCTGCCCAGCTACAGGCTTTTGCCCAGCAACAGGCTTTTGCCCATTCACCGGCTTCTGCATAGCTACAGGCTTCTGCCCAGCTACAGGCTTCTGCCCATTCACAGGCTTCTGCCCAGCTACAGTTTTCTGCCCAGGTACAGGCTTCTGCCCATTCACAGTCTTCTGCCCAGCTACAGGCTTCTGCCCAGCTACAGGCTTCTGCCCATTCACAGGCTTCTGCCCAGCTACAGGCTTCTGCCCAGCTACAGGCTTCTGCCCATTCACAGGCTTCTGCCCAGCTACAGTTTTCTGCCCAGGTACAGGCTTCTGTCCATTCACAGGCTTCTGCCCAGCTACAGGCTTCTGCACAGCTACAGGCTTCTGCCCGTTCACAGGCTTCTGCCCAGCTACAGGCTTCTGCCCATTCACAGGCTTCTGCCCAGCTACAGGCTTCTGCCCAGCTACAGGCTTCTGCCCATTCACAGGCTTCTGCCCAGGTACAGGCTTCTGTCCATTCACAGGCTTCTGCCCAGCTACAGGCTTCTGCCCAGCTACAGGCTTCTGCCCATTCACAGGCTTCTGCCCAGCTACAGTTTTCTGCCCAGGTACAGGCTTCTGCCCATTCACAGGCTTCTGCCCAGCTACAGGCTTCTGCCCAGCTACAGGCTTCTGCCCAGCTACAGGCTTCTGCCCATTCACAGGCTTCTGCCCAGGTACAGGCTTCTGTCCATTCACAGGCTTCTTCCCAGCTACAGGCTTCTGCCCAGCTACAGGCTTCTGCCCATTCACAGGTTTCTGCCCAGCTACAGGCTTCTGCCCAGCTACAGGCTTCTGCCCATTCACAGGCTTCTGCCCGGCTACAGGCTTTTGCCCATTCACAGGCTTCTGCCCAGCTACAGGCTTTTGCCCAGCAACAGGCTTTTGCCCATTCACCGGCTTCTGCATAGCTACAGGCTTCTGCCCAGCTACAGGCTTCTGCCCATTCACAGGCTTCTGCCCAGCTACAGGCTTCTGCCCATTCACAGGCTTCTGCCCATTCACAGGCTTCTGCCCAGCTACAGGCTTCTGCACAGCTACAGGCTTCTGCCCGTTCACCGGCTTCTGCCCAGGTACAGGCTTCTGCCCATTCACAGTCTTCTGCCCAGCTACAGGCTTCTGCCCAGCTACAGGCTTCTGCCCATTCACAGGCTTCTGCCCAGCTACATTTTTCTGCCCAGGTACAGGCTTCTGTCCATTCACAGGCTTCTGCCCACCTACTGGCTTCTGCCCAGCTACAGTCTTCTGCCCACCTACTGGCTTCTGCCCAGCTACAGGCTTCTGCCCATTCACAGGCTCCTACCCATTCACAGGCTTCTGCCCAGCTACAGGCTTCTGCACAGCTACAGGCTTCTGCCCGTTCACAGGCTTCTGCCCAGCTACAGGTTTCTGCCCATTCACAGGCTTCTGCCCAGCTACAGGCTTCTGCCCAGCTACAGGCTTCTGCCCATTCACAAGCTTCTGTCCATTTACAGGCTTCTGCCCAGCTAGAGGCTTCTGCCCATTCACAGGCTTCTGCCCAGCTACAGGATTCTGCCCAGCTACAGGCTTCTGCCCATTCACAGGCTTCTGCTCAGCTACAGGCTTCTGCCCAGCTACAGGCTTCTGCCCAGCTACAGGCTTCTGCCCCTTCACAGGCTTCTGTCCATTTACAGGCTTCTGCCCAGCTAGAGGCTTCTGCCCATTCACAGGCTTCTGCCCAGCTACAGGCTTCTGCCCATTCACAGGCTTCTGCCCATTCACAGGCTTCTGCCCGGCTACAGGCTTTTGCCCATTCACAGTATTCTGCCCAGCTACAGGCTTTTGCCCATTCACCGGCTTCTGCATAGCTACAGGCTTCTGCCCAGCTACAGGCTTCTGCCCATTAACAGGCTTCTGCCCAGCTACAGGCTTCTGCCCATTCACAGGCTTCTGCCCAGCTACAGGCTTTTGCCCAGCAACAGGCTTTTGCCCATTCACCGGCTTCTGCATAGCTACAGGCTTCTGCCCAGCTACAGGCTTCTGCCCATTCACAGGCTTCTGCCCAGCTACAGGCTTCTGCCCATTCACAGGCTTCTGCCCATTCACAGGCTTCTGCCCAGCTACAGGCTTCTGCACAGCTACAGGCTTCTGCCCGTTCACCGGCTTCTGCCCAGGTACAGGCTTCTGCCCATTCACAGTCTTCTGCCCAGCTACAGGCTTCTGCCCAGCTACAGGCTTCTGCCCATTCACAGGCTTCTGCCCAGCTACAGTTTTCTGCCCAGGTACAGGCTTCTGTCCATTCACAGGCTTCTGCCCACCTACTGGCTTCTGCCCAGCTACAGGCTTCTGCCCATTCACAGGCTTCTGCCCAGCTACAGGCTTCTGCCCATTCACAGGCTTCTACCCATTCACAGGCTTCTGCCCAGCTACAGGCTTCTGCACAGCTACAGGCTTCTGCCCGTTCACAGGCTTCTGCCCAGCTACAGGTTTCTGCCCATTCACAGGCTTCTGCCCAGCTACAGGCTTCTGCCCAGCTACAGGCTTCTGCCCATTCACAAGCTTCTGTCCATTTACAGGCTTCTGCCCAGCTAGAGGCTTCTGCCCATTCACAGGCTTCTGCCCAGCTACAGGCTTCTGCCCAGCTACAGGCTTCTGCCCATTCACAGGCTTCTGCTCAGCTACAGGCTTCTGCCCAGCTACAGGCTTCTGCCCATTCACAGGCTTCTGTCCATTTACAGGCTTCTGCCCAGCTAGAGGCTTCTGCCCATTCACAGGCTTCTGCCCAGCTACAGGCTTCTGCCCATTCACAGGCTTCTGCCCATTCACAGGCTTCTGCCCGGCTACAGGCTTTTGCCCATTCACAGGCTTCTGCCCAGCTACAGGCTTTTGCCCGTTCACCGGCTTCTGCATAGCTACAGGCTTCTGCCCAGCTACAGGCTTCTGCCCATTAACAGGCTTCTGCCCAGCTACAGGCTTCTGCCCATTCACAGGCTTCTGCCCAGCTACAGGCTTTTGCCCAGCAACAGGCTTTTGCCCATTCACCGGCTTCTGCATAGCTACAGGCTTCTGCCCAGCTACAGGCTTCTGCCCATTCACAGGCTTCTGCCCAGCTACAGGCTTCTGCCCATTCACAGGCTTCTGCCCATTCACAGGCTTCTGCCCAGCTACAGGCTTCTGCACAGCTACAGGCTTCTTCCCGTTCACCGGCTTCTGCCCAGGTACAGGCTTCTGCCCATTCACAGGCTTCTGCCCATTCACAGGCTTCTGCCCAGCTACAGGCTTCTGCATAGCTACAGGCTTCTGCCCATTCACAGGCTTCTGCCCAGATACAGGCTTCTGCCCAGCTACAGGCTTCTGCCCATTCACAGGCTTCTGCCCAGCTACAGGCTTTTGCCTATTCACCGGCTTCTGCATAGCTACAGGCTTCTGCCCAGCTACAGGCTTCTGCCCATTCACAGGCTTCTGCCCATTCACAGGCTTCTGCCCATTCACAGGCTTCTGCCCAGCTACAGGCTTCTGCACAGCTACAGGCTTCTGCCCATTCACAGGCTTCTGCCCAGGTACAGGCTTCTGCCCATTCACAGGCTTCTGCCCATTCACAGGCTTCTGCCCAGCTACAGGCTTCTGCATAGCTACAGGCTTCTGCCCATTCACAGGCTTCTGCCCAGCTACAGGCTTCTGCCCAGCTACAGGCTTCTGCACAGCTACAGGCTTCTGCCCATTCACAGGCTTCTGCCCAGGTACAGGCTTCTGCCCATTCACAGGCTTCTGCCCATTCACAGGCTTCTGCCCAGCTACAGGCTTCTGCATAGCTACAGGCTTCTGCCCATTCACAGGCTTCTGCCCAGCTACAGGCTTCTGCCCAGCTACAGGCTTCTGCCCATTCACAGGCTTCTGCCCAGCTACAGTTTTCTGCCCAGCTACAGGCTTCTGCCCAGCTACAGGCTTCTGCCCATTCACAGGCTTCTGCCCAGCTACAGGCTTCTGCCCAGCTACAGGCTTCTGCCCATTCACAGACTTCTGCCCATTCACAGGTTTCTGCCCAGCTACAGGCTTCTGCCCATTCACAGGCTTCTGCCCAGCTACAGGCTTCTGCACAGCTACAGGCTTCTGCCCATTCACAGGCTTCTGCCCAGCTAAAGGCTTCTGCCCATTCACAGGCTTCTGCCCAGCTATAGGCTTCTGCCCAGCTACAGGCTTCTGCCCATTCACAAACTTCTGCCCATTCACAGGTTTCTGCCCAGCTACAGGCTTCTGCACATTCACAGGCTTCTGCCCAGCTACAGGCTTCTGCACAGCTACAGGCTTCTGCCCATTCACAGGCTTCTGCCCAGCTACAGGCTTCTGCCCAGCTACAGGCTTCTGCCCATTCACAGGCTTCTGCCCAGGTACAGGCTTCTGCCCATTCACAGGCTTCTGCCCATTCACAGGCTTCTGCCCAGCTACAGGCTTCTGCATAGCTACAGGCTTCTGCCCATTCACAGGCTTCTGCCCAGCTACAGGCTTCTGCCCAGCTACAGGCTTCTGCCCATTCACAGGCTTCTGCCCAGCTACAGTTTTCTGCCCAGGTACAGGCTTCTGTCCATTCACAGGCTTCTGCCCACCTACAGGCTTCTGCCCAGCTACAGGCTTCTGCCCATTCACAGGCTTCTGCCCAGCTACAGGCTTCTGCCCATTCACAGGCTTCTGCCCAGCTACAGTTTTCTGCTCAGGTACAGGCTTCTGTCCATTCACAGGCTTCTGCCCACCTACAGGCTTCTGCCCAGCTACAGGCTTCTGCCCGTTCACAGGCTTCTGCCCAGGTACAGGCTTCTGCCCATTCACAGGCTTCTGCCCAGCTACAGGCTTCTGCCCAGCTACAGGCTTCTGCCCATTCACAGGCTTCTGCCCAGCTACAGGCTTCTTCCCAGCTACAGGCTTCTGCCCATTCACAGGCTTCTGCCCAGGTACAGGCTTCTGTCCATTCACAGGCTTCTGCCCAGCTACAGGCTTCTGCCCAGCTACAGGCTTCTGCCCATTCACAGGCTTCTGCCCAGCTACAGGCTTCTGCCCAGCTACAGGCTTCTGCCCATTCACAGGCTTCTGCCCAGCTACAGTTTTCTGCTCAGGTACAGGCTTCTGTCCATTCACAGGCTTCTGCCCACCTACACGCTTCTGCCCAGCTACAGGCTTCTGCCCATTCACAGGCTTCTGCACAGCTACAGGCTTCTGCCCATTCACAGGCTTCTGCCCAGCTACAGACTTCTGCCCAGCTACAGGCTTCTGCCCATTCACAGACTTCTGCCCATTCACAGGCTTCTGCCCAGCTACAGGCTTCTGCCCATTCACAGGCTTCTGCCCAGCTACAGGCTTCTGCCCATTCACAGGCTTCTGCCCATTCACAGGCTTCTGCCCAGCTACAGGCTTCTGCCCATTCACAGACTTCTGCCCATTCACAGTTTTCTGCCCAGCTACAGGCTTCTGCCCATTCACAGGCTTCTGCCCAGCTACAGGCTTCTGCACAGCTACAGGCTTCTGCCCATTCACAGGCTTCTGCCCAGGTACAGGCTTCTGCCCAGGTACAGGCTTCTGCCCAGGTACAGGCTTCTGCCCATTCACAGGCTTCTGCTCAGCTAAAGGCTTTTGCCCAGCAACAGGCTTTTGACCATTCACCGGCTTCTGCATAGCTACAGGCTTCTGCCCATTCACAGGCTTCTGCCCAGCTACAGGCTTCTATCCATTCACAGGCTTCTGCCCATTCACAGGCTTCTGCCCAGCTACAGGCTTCTGCACAGCTACAGGCTTCTGCCCGTTCACCGGCTTCTGCACAGGTACAGGCTTCTGCCCATTCACAGTCTTCTGCCCAGCTACAGGCTTCTGCCCAGCTACAGGCTTCTGCCCATTCACAGGCTTCTGTCCATTTACAGGCTTCTGCCCAGCTAGAGGCTTCTGCCCATTCACAGGCTTCTGCCCAGCTACAGGCTTCTGCCCAGCTACAGCCTTCTGCCCATTCACAGGCTTCTGCCCAGGTACAGGCTTCTGCCCATTCACAGGCTTCTGCCCATTCACAGGCTTCTGCCCAGCTACAGGCTTCTGCATAGCTACAGGCTTCTGCCCATTCACAGGCTTCTGCCCAGGTACAGGGTTCTGTCCATTCACAGGCTTCTGCCCAGCTACAGGCTTCTGCCCAGCTACAGGCTTCTGCCCATTCACAGGCATCTGCCCAGCTACAGGCTTCTGCCCAGCTACAGGCTTCTGCCCATTCACAGGCTTCTGCCCAGCTACAGTTTTCTGCCCAGGTACAGGCTTCTGTCCATTCACAGGCTTCTGCCCACCTACTGGCTTCTGCCCAGCTACAGGCTTCTGCCCATTCACAGGCTACTGCCCAGCTACAGGCTTCTGCCCATTCACAGGCTTCTACCCATTCACAGGCTTCTGCCCACCTACTGGCTTCTGCCCAGCTACAGGCTTCTGCCCATTCACAGGCTTCTGCACAGCTACAGGCTTCTGCCCATTCACAGGCTTCTGCCCAGCTACAGGCTTCTGCCCAGCTACAGGCTTCTGCCCATTCACAGGCTTTTGCCCAGGTACAGGCTTCTGCCCATTCACAGGCTTCTGCCCATTCACAGGCTTCTGCCCAGCTACAGGCTTCTGCATAGCTACAGGCTTCTGCCCATTCACAGGCTTCTGCCCAGCTACAGGCTTCTGCCCAGCTACAGGCTTCTGCCCATTCACAGGCTTCTGCCCAGCTACAGTTTTCTGCCCAGGTACAGGCTTCTGTCCATTCACAGGCTTCTGCCCACCTACAGGCTTCTGCCCAGCTACAGGCTTCTGCCCATTCACAGGCTTCTGCCCAGCTACAGGCTTCTGCCCATTCACAGGCTTCTGCCCATTCACAGGCTTCTGCCCAGCTACAGGCTTCTGCACAGCTACAGGCTTCTGCCCGTTCACAGGCTTCTGCCCAGGTACAGGCTTCTGCCCATTCACAGGCTTCTGCCCAGCTACAGGCTTCTGCCCATTCACAGGCTTCTGCCCAGCTACAGGCTTCTGCCCAGCTACAGGCTTCTGCCCATTCACAGGCTTCTGCCCAGCTACAGGCTTCTGCCCAGCTACAGGCTTCTGCCCATTCACAGGCTTCTGCCCAGGTACAGGCTTCTGCCCATTCACAGGCTTCTGCCCACCTACAGGCTTCTGCCCAGCTACAGGCTTCTGCCCATTCACAGGCTTCTGCCCAGCTACAGGCTTCTGCCCATTCACAGGCTTCTGCCCAGCTACAGGCTTCTGCCCAGCTACAGGCTTCTGCCCATTCACAGACTTCTGCCCATTCACAGGTTTCTGCCCAGCTACAGGCTTCTGCCCATTCACAGGCTTCTGCCCAGCTACAGGCTTCTGCACAGCTACAGGCTTCTGCCCATTCACAGGCTTCTACCCAGGTACAGGCTTCTGCCCATTCACAGGCTTCTGCTCAGCTACAGGCTTCTGCCCATTCACAGGCTTCTACCCAGCTACAGTTTTCTGCCCAGGTATAGGCTTCTGTACATTCACAGGCTTCTGCCCAGATACAGGCTTCTGCCCAGCTAGAGGCTTCTGCACATTCACAGGCTTCTGCCCAGCTACAGGCTTCTGCCCATTCACAGGCTTCTGCCCAATTCACAGGCTTCTGCCCGGCTACAGGCTTTTGCCCATTCACAGGCTTCTGCCCAGCTACAGGCTTCTGCCCATTCACAGGCTTCTGCCCAGCTACAGGCTTCTGCCCATTCACAGGCTTATGCCCATTCACAGGCTTCTGCCCAGCTACAGGCTTCTGCACAGCTACAGGCTTCTGCCCAGGTACAGGCTTTTGCCCATTCACAGTCTTCTGCCCAGCTACAGGCTTCTGCCCAGCTACAGGCTTCTGCCCATTCACAGGCTTCTGCCCAGCTACAGGCTTCTGCCCAGCTACAGGCTTCTGCCCATTCACAGGCTTCTGCCCAGCTACAGTTTTCTGCCCAGGTACAGGCTTCTGTCCATTCACAGGCTTCTGCCCACCTACAGGCTTCTGCCCAGCTACAGGCTTCTGCCCATTCACAGGCTTCTGCCCAGCTACAGGCTTCTGCCCATTCACAGGCTTCTGCCCATTCACAGGCTTCTGCCCAGCTACAGGCTTCTGCACAGCTACAGGCTTCTGCCCGTTCACAGGCTTCTGCCCAGGTACAGGCTTCTGCCCATTCACAGGCTTCTGCCCAGCTACAGGCTTCTGCCCAGCTACAGGCTTCTGCCCATTCACAGGCTTCTGCCCAGCTACAGGCTTCTGCCCAGCTACAGGCTTCTGCCCATTCACAGGCTTCTGCCCAGGTACAGGCTTCTGTCCATTCACAGGCTTCTGCCCAGCTACAGGCTTCTGCCCAGCTACAGGCTTCTGCCCATTCACAGGCTTCTGCCCAGCTACAGGCTTCTGCCCAGCTACAGGCTTCTGCCCATTCACAGGCTTCTGCCCAGCTACAGTTTTCTGCTCAGGTACAGGCTTCTGTCCATTCACAGGCTTCTGCCCACCTACAGGCTTCTGCCCAGCTACAGGCTTCTGCCCGTTCACAGGCTTCTGCCCAGGTACAGGCTTCTGCCCATTCACAGGCTTCTGCCCAGCTACAGGCTTCTGCCCAGCTACAGGCTTCTGCCCATTCACAGGCTTCTGCCCAGGTACAGGCTTCTGTCCATTCACAGGCTTCTGCCCAGCTACAGGCTTCTGCCCAGCTACAGGCTTCTGCCCATTCACAGGCTTCTGCCCAGCTACAGGCTTCTGCCCAGCTACAGGCTTCTGCCCATTCACAGGCTTCTGCCCAGCTACAGTTTTCTGCTCAGGTACAGGCTTCTGTCCATTCACAGGCTTCTGCCCACCTACAGGCTTCTGCCCAGCTACAGGCTTCTGCCCATTCACAGGCTTCTGCACAGCTACAGGCTTCTGCCCATTCACAGGCTTCTGCCAAGCTACAGACTTCTGCCCAGCTACAGGCTTCTGCCCATTCACAGACTTCTGCCCATTCACAGGCTTCTGCCCAGCTACAGGCTTCTGCCCATTCACAGGCTTCTGCCCAGCTACAGGCTTCTGCCCATTCACAGGCTTCTGCCCAGCTACAGGCTTCTGCCTAGCTACAGGCTTCTGCCCATTCACAGACTTCTGCCCATTCACAGTTTTCTGCCCAGCTACAGGCTTCTGCCCATTCACAGGCTTCTGCCCAGCTACAGGCTTCTGCACAGCTACAGGCTTCTGCCCATTCACAGGCTTCTGCCCAGGTACAGGCTTCTGCCCATTCACAGGCTTCTTCTTAGCTACAGGCTTTTGCCCAGCAACAGGCTTTTGCCCATTCACCGGCTTCTGCATAGCTACAGGCTTCTGCCCAGCTACAGGCTTCTGCCCATTCACAGGCTTCTGCCCAGCTACAGGCTTCTGCCCATTCACAGGCTTCTGCCCATTCACAGGCTTCTGCCCAGCTACAGGCTTCTGCACAGCTACAGGCTTCTGCCCGTTCACCGGCTTCTGCCCAGGTACAGGCTTCTGCCCATTCACAGTCTTCTGCCCAGCTACAGGCTTCTGCCCAGCTACAGGCTTCTGCCCATTCACAGGCTTCTGTCCATTTACAGGCTTCTGCCCAGCTAAAGGCTTCTGCCCAGCTACAGCCTTCTGCCCATTCACAGGCTTCTGCCCAGGTACAGGCTTCTGCCCATTCACAGGCTTCTGCCCATTCACAGGCTTCTTTCCAGCTACAGGCTTCTGCATAGCTACAGGCTTCTGCCCATTCACAGGCTTCTGCCCAGGTACAGGGTTCTGTCCATTCACAGGCTTCTGCCCAGCTACAGGCTTCTGCCCAGCTACAGGCTTCTGCCCATTCACAGGCATCTGCCCAGCTACAGGCTTCTGCCCAGCTACAGGCTTCTGCCCATTCACAGGCTTCTGCCCAGCTACAGTTTTCTGCCCAGGTACAGGCTTCTGTCCATTCACAGGCTTCTGCCCACCTACTGGCTTCTGCCCAGCTACAGGCTTCTGCCCATTCACAGGCTTCTGCCCAGCTACAGGCTTCTGCCCATTCACAGGCTTCTACCCATTCACAGGCTTCTGCCCAGCTACAGGCTTCTGCACAGCTACAGGCTTCTGCCCGTTCACAGGCTTCTGCCCAGCTACAGGTTTCTGCCCATTCACAGGCTTCTGCCCAGCTACAGGCTTCTGCCCAATTACAGGCTTCTGCCCATTCACAAGCTTCTGTCCATTTACAGGCTTCTGCCCAGCTAGAGGCTTCTGCCCATTCACAGGCTTCTGCCCAGCTACAGGCTTCTGCCCAGCTACAGGCTTCTGCCCATTCACAGGCTTCTGCCCAGCTACAGGCTTCTGCCCATTCACAGGCTTCTGCCCGTTCACCGGCTTCTGCCCAGGTACAGGCTTCTGCCCATTCACAGTCTTCTGCCCAGCTACAGGCTTCTGCCCATTCACAGGCTTCTGTCCATTTACAGGCTTCTGCCCAGCTAGAGGCTTCTGCCCATTCACAGGCTTCTGCCCAGCTAAAGGCTTCTGCCCAGCTACAGCCTTCTGCCCATTCACAGGCTTCTGCCCAGGTACAGGCTTCTGCCCATTCACAGGCTTCTGCCCATTCACAGGCTTCTGCCCAGCTACAGGCTTCTGCATAGCTACAGGCTTCTGCCCATTCACAGGCTTCTGCCCAGGTACAGGGTTCTGTCCATTCACAGGCTTCTGCCCAGCTACAGGCTTCTGCCCAGCTACAGGCTTCTGCCCATTCACAGGCATCTGCCCAGCTACAGGCTTCTGCCCAGCTACAGGCTTCTGCCCATTCACAGGCTTCTGCCCAGCTACAGTTTTCTGCCCAGGTACAGGCTTCTGTCCATTCACAGGCTTCTGCCCACCTACTGGCTTCTGCCCAGCTACAGGCTTCTGCCCATTCACAGGCTTCTGCCCAGCTACAGGCTTCTGCCCATTCACAGGCTTCTACCCATTCACAGGCTTCTGCCCAGCTACAGGCTTCTGCCCAGCTACAGGCTTCTGCCCATTCACAGGCTTCTGCCCAGGTACAGGCTTCTGTCCATTCACAGGCTTCTGCCCAGCTACAGGCTTCTGCCCAGCTACAGGCTTCTGCCCATTCACAGGCTTCTGCCCAGCTACAGGCTTCTGCCCAGCTACAGGCTTCTGCCCATTCACAGGCTTCTGCCCAGCTACAGTTTTCTGCTCAGGTACAGGCTTCTGTCCATTCACAGGCTTCTGCCCACCTACAGGCTTCTGCCCAGCTACAGGCTTCTGTCCATTCACAGGCTTCTGCCCAGCTACAGGCTTCTGCCCATTCACAGGCTTCTGCCCAGCTACAGGCTTCTGCCCAGCTACAGGCTTCTGCCCATTCACAGGCTTCTGCCCAGCTACAGTTTTCTGCTCAGGTACAGGCTTCTGTCCATTCACAGGCTTCTACCCACCTACAGGCTTCTGCCCAGCTACAGGCTTCTGCCCAGCTACAGGCTTCTGCCCATTCACAGGCTTCTGCACAGCTACAGGCTTCTGCCCATTCACAGGCTTCTGCCCAGCTACAGACTTCTGCCCAGCTACAGGCTTCTGCCCATTCACAGACTTCTGCCCATTCACAGGCTTCTGCCCAGCTACAGGCTTCTGCCCATTCACAGGCTTCTGCCCAGCTACAGGCTTCTGCCCATTCACAGGCTTCTGCCCATCCACAGGCTTCTGCCCAGCTACAGGCTTCTGCCCATTCACAGACTTCTGCCCATTCACAGGTTTCTGCCCAGCTACAGGCTTCTGCCCATTCACAGGCTTCTGCCCAGCTACAGGCTTCTGCACAGCTACAGGCTTCTGCCCATTCACAGGCTTCTGCCCAGGTACAGGCTTCTGCCCATTCACTGGCTTCTGCTCAGCTACAGGCTTTTGCCCAGCAACAGGCTTTTGCCCATTCACCGGCTTCTGCATAGCTACAGGCTTCTGCCCAGCTACAGGCTTCTGCCCATTCACAGGCTTCTGCCCAGCTACAGGCTTCTGCCCATTCACAGGCTTCTGCCCATTCACAGGCTTCTGCCCAGCTACAGGCTTCTGCCCATTCACAGGCTTCTGCCCGTTCACCGGCTTCTGCCCAGGTACAGGCTTCTGCCCATTCACAATCTTCTGCCCAGCTACAGGCTTCTGCCCAGCTACAGGCTTCTGCCCATTCACAGGCTTCTGTCCATTTACAGGCTTCTGCCCAGCTAGAGGCTTCTGCCCATTCACAGGCTTCTGCCCAGCTACAGGCTTCTGCCCAGCTACAGGCTTCTGCCCAGCTACAGCCTTCTGCCCATTCACAGGCTTCTGCCCAGGTACAGGCTTCTGCCCATTCACAGGCTTCTGCCCATTCACAGGCTTCTGCCCAGCTACAGGCTTCTGCATAGCTACAGGCTTCTGCCCATTCACAGGCTTCTGCCCAGGTACAGGGTTCTGTCCATTCACAGGCTTCTGCCCAGCTACAGGCTTCTGCCCAGCTACAGGCTTCTGCCCATTCACAGGCATCTGCCCAGCTACAGGCTTCTGCCCAGCTACAGGCTTCTGCCCATTCACAGGCTTCTGCCCAGCTACAGTTTTCTGCCCAGGTACAGGCTTCTGTCCATTCACAGGCTTCTGCCCACCTACTGGCTTCTGCCCAGCTACAGGCTTCTGCCCATTCACAGGCTTCTGCCCAGCTAAAGGCTTCAGCCCATTCACAGGCTTCTACCCATTCACAGGCTTCTGCCCAGCTACAGGCTTCTGCACAGCTTCAGGCTTCTGCCCGTTCACAGGCTTCTGCCCAGCTACAGGTTTCTGCCCATTCACAGGCTTCTGCCCAGCTACAGGCTTCTGCCCAGCTACAGGCTTCTGCCCATTCACAAGCTTCTGTCCATTTACAGGCTTCTGCCCAGCTAGAGGCTTCTGCCCATTCACAGGCTTCTGCCCAGCTACAGGCTTCTGCCCAGCTACAGGCTTCTGCCCATTCACAGGCTTCTGCCCAGCTACAGGCTTCTGCCCATTCACAGGCTTCTGCCCATTCACAGGCTTCTGCCCAGCTACAGGCTTCTGCACAGCTACAGGCTTCTGCCCATTCACAGGCTTCTGCCCATTCACAGGCTTCTGCCCAGCTACAGGCTTCTGCCCATTCACAGGCTTCTGCCCAGCTACAGGCTTCTGCCCAGCTACAGGCTTCAGCCCATTCACAGGCTTCTGTCCATTTACAGGCTTCTGCCCAGCTAGAGGCTTCTGCCCATTCACAGGCTTCTGCCCAGCTACAGGCTTCTGCCCATTCACAGGCTTCTGCCCATTCACAGGCTTCTGCCCAGCTACAGGCTTCTGCACAGCTACAGGCTTCTGCCCGTTCACAGGCTTCTGCCCAGGTACAGGCTTCTGCCCATTCACAGGCTTCTGCTCAGCTACAGGCTTCTGCCCATTCACAGGCTTCTGCCCAGCTACAGTTTTCTGCCCAGCTACAGGCTTCTGCCCATTCACAGGCTTCTGCCCAGCTACAGGCTTCTGCCCAGCTACAGGCTTCTGCCCATTCACAGGCTTCTGCCCAGCTACAGGTTTTTGCCCAGCAACAGGCTTCTGCCCAGCTACAGGCTTCTGCCCATTCAAAGGCTTCTGCCCAGCTACAGTTTTCTGCCCAGGTACAGGCTTCTGCCCATTCACAGGCTTCTGCCCAGCTACAGGCTTCTGCCCAGCTACAGGCTTCTGCCCAGCTACAGGCTTCTGCCCATTCACAGGCTTCTGCCCAGGTACAGGCTTCTGTCCATTCACAGGCTTCTTCCCAGCTACAGGCTTCTGCCCAGCTACAGGCTTCTGCCCATTCACAGGTTTCTGCCCAGCTACAGGCTTCTGCCCAGCTACAGGCTTCTGCCCATTCACAGGCTTCTGCCCGGCTACAGGCTTTTGCCCATTCACAGGCTTCTGCCCAGCTACAGGCTTTTGCCCAGCAACAGGCTTTTGCCCATTCACCGGCTTCTGCATAGCTACAGGCTTCTGCCCAGCTACAGGCTTCTGCCCATTCACAGGCTTCTGCCCAGCTACAGGCTTCTGCCCATTCACAGGCTTCTGCCCATTCACAGGCTTCTGCCCAGCTACAGGCTTCTGCACAGCTACAGGCTTCTGCCCGTTCACCGGCTTCTGCCCAGGTACAGGCTTCTGCCCATTCACAGTCTTCTGCCCAGCTACAGGCTTCTGCCCAGCTACAGGCTTCTGCCCATTCACAGGCTTCTGCCCAGCTACATTTTTCTGCCCAGGTACAGGCTTCTGTCCATTCACAGGCTTCTGCCCACCTACTGGCTTCTGCCCAGCTACAGTCTTCTGCCCATTCACAGGCTTCTGCCCAGCTACAGGCTTCTGCCCATTCACAGGCTTCTACCCATTCACAGGCTTCTGCCCAGCTACAGGCTTCTGCACAGCTACAGGCTTCTGCCCGTTCACAGGCTTCTGCCCAGCTACAGGTTTCTGCCCATTCACAGGCTTCTGCCCAGCTACAGGCTTCTGCCCAGCTACAGGCTTCTGCCCATTCACAAGCTTCTGTCCATTTACAGGCTTCTGCCTAGCTAGAGGCTTCTGCCCATTCACAGGCTTCTGCCCAGCTACAGGATTCTGCCCAGCTACAGGCTTCTGCCCATTCACAGGCTTCTGCTCAGCTACAGGCTTCTGCCCAGCTACAGGCTTCTGCCCAGCTACAGGCTTCTGCCCCTTCACAGGCTTCTGTCCATTTACAGGCTTCTGCCCAGCTAGAGGCTTCTGCCCATTCACAGGCTTCTGCCCAGCTACAGGCTTCTGCCCATTCACAGGCTTCTGCCCATTCACAGGCTTCTGCCCGGCTACAGGCTTTTGCCCATTCACAGGCTTCTGCCCAGCTACAGGCTTTTGCCCATTCACCGGCTTCTGCATAGCTACAGGCTTCTGCCCAGCTACAGGCTTCTGCCCATTAACAGGCTTCTGCCCAGCTACAGGCTTCTGCCCATTCACAGGCTTCTGCCCAGCTACAGGCTTTTGCCCAGCAACAGGCTTTTGCCCATTCACCGGCTTCTGCATAGCTACAGGCTTCTGCCCAGCTACAGGCTTCTGCCCATTCACAGGCTTCTGCCCAGCTACAGGCTTCTGCCCATTCACAGGCTTCTGCCCATTCACAGGCTTCTGCCCATTCACAGGCTTCTGCCCAGCTACAGGCTTCTGCACAGCTACAGGCTTCTGCCCGTTCACCGGCTTCTGCCCAGGTACAGGCTTCTGCCCATTCACAGTCTTCTGCCCAGCTACAGGCTTCTGCCCAGCTACAGGCTTCTGCCCATTCACAGGCTTCTGCCCAGCTACAGTTTTCTGCCCAGGTACAGGCTTCTGTCCATTCACAGGCTTCTGCCCACCTACTGGCTTCTGCCCAGCTACAGGCTTCTGCCCATTCACAGGCTTCTGCCCAGCTACAGGCTTCTGCCCATTCACAGGCTTCTACCCATTCACAGGCTTCTGCCCAGCTACAGGCTTCTGCACAGCTACAGGCTTCTGCCCATTCACAGGCTTCTGCCCAGCTACAGGTTTCTGCCCATTCACAGGCTTCTGCCCAGCTACAGGCTTCTGCCCAGCTACAGGCTTCTGACCATTCACAAGCTTCTGTCCATTTACAGGCTTCTGCCCAGCTAGAGGCTTCTGCCCATTCACAGGCTTCTGCCCAGCTACAGGCTTCTGCCCAGCTACAGGCTTCTGCCCATTCACAGGCTTCTGCTCAGCTACAGGCTTCTGCCCAGCTACAGGCTTCTGCCCATTCACAGGCTTCTGTCCATTTACAGGCTTCTGCCCAGCTAGAGGCTTCTGCCCATTCACAGGCTTCTGCCCAGCTACAGGCTTCTGCCCATTCACAGGCTTCTGCCCATTCACAGGCTTCTGCCCGGCTACAGGCTTTTGCCCATTCACAGGCTTCTGCCCAGCTACAGGCTTTTGCCCATTCACCGGCTTCTGCATAGCTACAGGCTTCTGCCCAGCTACAGGCTTCTGCCCATTAACAGGCTTCTGCCCAGCTACAGGCTTCTGCCCATTCACAGGCTTCTGCCCAGCTACAGGCTTTTGCCCAGCAACAGGCTTTTGCCCATTCACCGGCTTCTGCATAGCTACAGGCTTCTGCCCAGCTACAGGCTTCTGCCCATTCACAGGCTTCTGCCCAGCTACAGGCTTCTGCCCATTCACAGGCTTCTGCCCATTCACAGGCTTCTGCCCAGCTACAGGCTTCTGCACAGCTACAGGCTTCTTCCCTTTCACCGGCTTCTGCCCAGGTACAGGCTTCTGCCCATTCACAGGCTTCTGCCCATTCACAGGCTTCTGCCCAGCTACAGGCTTCTGCATAGCTACAGGCTTCTGCCCATTCACAGGCTTCTGCCCAGATACAGGCTTCTGCCCAGCTACAGGCTTCTGCCCATTCACAGGCTTCTGCCCAGCTACAGGCTTTTGCCCATTCACCGGCTTCTGCATAGCTACAGGCTTCTGCCCAGCTACAGGCTTCTGCCCATTCACAGGCTTCTGCCCATTCACAGGCTTCTGCCCATTCACAGGCTTCTGCCCATTCACAGGCTTCTGCCCAGCTACAGGCTTCTGTACAGCTACAGGCTTCTGCCCATTCACAGGCTTCTGCCCAGGTACAGGCTTCTGCCCATTCACAGGCTTCTGCCCATTCACAGGCTTCTGCCCAGCTACAGGCTTCTGCATAGCTACAGGCTTCTGCCCATTCACAGGCTTCTGCCCAGCTACAGGCTTCTGCCCAGCTACAGGCTTCTGCACAGCTACAGGCTTCTGCCCATTCACAGACTTCTGCCCATTCACAGGTTTCTGCCCAGCTACAGGCTTCTGCCCATTCACAGGCTTCTGCCCAGCTACAGGCTTCTGCACAGCTACAGGCTTCTGCCCATTCACAGGCTTCTGCCCAGCTAAAGGCTTCTGCCCATTCACAGGCTTCTGCCCAGCTATAGGCTTCTGCCCAGCTACAGGCTTCTGCCCATTCACAAACTTCTGCCCATTCACAGGTTTCTGCCCAGCTACAGGCTTCTGCACATTCACAGGCTTCTGCCCAGCTACAGGCTTCTGCACAGCTACAGGCTTCTGCCCATTCACAGGCTTCTGCCCAGCTACAGGCTTCTGCCCAGCTACAGGCTTCTGCCCATTCACAGGCTTCTGCCCAGGTACAGGCTTCTGCCCATTCACAGGCTTCTGCCCATTCACAGGCTTCTGCCCAGCTACAGGCTTCTGCATAGCTACAGGCTTCTGCCCATTCACAGGCTTCTGCCCAGCTACAGGCTTCTGCCCAGCTACAGGCTTCTGCCCATTCACAGGCTTCTGCCCAGCTACAGTTTTCTGCCCAGGTACAGGCTTCTGTCCATTCACAGGCTTCTGCCCACCTACAGGCTTCTGCCCAGCTACAGGCTTCTGCCCATTCACAGGCTTCTGCCCAGCTACAGGCTTCTGCCCATTCACAGGCTTCTGCCCAGCTACAGTTTTCTGCTCAGGTACAGGCTTCTGTCCATTCACAGGCTTCTGCCCACCTACAGGCTTCTGCCCAGCTACAGGCTTCTGCCCGTTCACAGGCTTCTGCCCAGGTACAGGCTTCTGCCCATTCACAGGCTTCTGCCCAGCTACAGGCTTCTGCCCAGCTACAGGCTTCTGCCCATTCACAGGCTTCTGCCCAGCTACAGGCTTCTTCCCAGCTACAGGCTTCTGCCCATTCACAGGCTTCTGCCCAGCTACAGGCTTCTGTCCATTCACAGGCTTCTGCCCAGCTACAGTTTTCTGCCCAGGTACAGGCTTCTGTCCATTCACAGGCTTCTGCCCACCTACAGGCTTCTGCCCAGCTACAGGCTTCTGCCCATTCACAGGCTTCTGCCCAGCTACAGGCTTCTGCCCATTCACAGGCTTCTGCCCAGCTACAGTTTTCTGCTCAGGTACAGGCTTCTGTCCATTCACAGGCTTCTGCCCACCTACAGGCTTCTGCCCAGCTACAGGCTTCTGCCCGTTCACAGGCTTCTGCCCAGGTACAGGCTTCTGCCCATTCACAGGCTTCTGCCCAGCTACAGGCTTCTGCCCAGCTACAGGCTTCTGCCCATTCACAGGCTTCTGCCCAGCTACAGGCTTCTTCCCAGCTACAGGCTTCTGCCCATTCACAGGCTTCTGCCCAGGTACAGGCTTCTGTCCATTCACAGGCTTCTGCCCAGCTACAGGCTTCTGCCCAGCTACAGGCTTCTGCCCATTCACAGGCTTCTGCCCAGCTACAGGCTTCTGCCCAGCTACAGGCTTCTGCCCATTCACAGGCTTCTGCCCAGCTACAGTTTTCTGCTCAGGTACAGGCTTCTGTCCATTCACAGGCTTCTGCCCACCTACAGGCTTCTGCCCAGCTACAGGCTTCTGCCCATTCACAGGCTTCTGCACAGCTACAGGCTTCTGCCCATTCACAGGCTTCTGCCCAGCTACAGACTTCTGCCCAGCTACAGGCTTCTGCCCATTCACAGACTTCTGCCCATTCACAGGCTTCTGCCCAGCTACAGGCTTCTGCCCATTCACAGGCTTCTGCCCAGCTACAGGCTTCTGCCCATTCACAGGCTTCTGCCCATTCACAGGCTTCTGCCCAGCTACAGGCTTCTGCCCATTCACAGACTTCTGCCCATTCACAGTTTTCTGCCCAGCTACAGGCTTCTGCCCATTCACAGGCTTCTGCCCAGCTACAGGCTTCTGCACAGCTACATTCTTCTGCCCATTCACAGGCTTCTGCCCAGGTACAGGCTTCTGCCCAGGTACAGGCTTCTGCCCAGGTACAGGCTTCTGCCCATTCACAGTCTTCTGCTCAGCTACAGGCTTTTGCCCAGCAACAGGCTTTTGACCATTCACCGGCTTCTGCATAGCTACAGGCTTCTGCCCATTCACAGGCTTCTGCCCAGCTACAGGCTTCTGCCCATTCACAGGCTTCTGCCCATTCACAGGCTTCTGCCCAGCTACAGGCTTCTGCCCAGCTAGAGGCTTCTGCCCATTCACAGGCTTCTGCCCAGCTACAGGCTTCTGCCCATTCACAGGCTTCTGCCCATTCACAGGCTTCTGCCCGGCTACAGGCTTTTGCCCATTCACAGGCTTCTGCCCAGCTACAGACTTTTGCCCATTCACCGGCTTCTGCATAGCTACAGGCTTCTGCCCAGCTACAGGCTTCTGCCCATTAACAGGCTTCTGCCCAGCTACAGGCTTCTGCCCATTCACAGGCTTCTGCCCAGCTACAGGCTTTTGCCCAGCAACAGGCTTTTGCCCATTCACCGGCTTCTGCATAGCTACAGGCTTCTGCCCAGCTACAGGCTTCTGCCCATTCACAGGCTTCTGCCCAGCTACAGGCTTCTGCCCATTCACAGGCTTCTGCCCATTCACAGGCTTCTGCCCATTCACAGGCTTCTGCCCAGCTACAGGCTTCTGCACAGCTACAGGCTTCTGCCCGTTCACCGGCTTCTGCCCAGGTACAGGCTTCTGCCCATTCACAGTCTTCTGCCCAGCTACAGGCTTCTGCCCAGCTACAGGCTTCTGCCCATTCACAGGCTTCTGCCCAGCTACAGTTTTCTGCCCAGGTACAGGCTTCTGTCCATTCACAGGCTTCTGCCCACCTACTGGCTTCTGCCCAGCTACAGGCTTCTGCCCATTCACAGGCTTCTGCCCAGCTACAGGCTTCTGCCCATTCACAGGCTTCTACCCATTCACAGGCTTCTGCCCAGCTACAGGCTTCTGCACAGCTACAGGCTTCTGCCCATTCACAGGCTTCTGCCCAGCTACAGGTTTCTGCCCATTCACAGGCTTCTGCCCAGCTACAGGCTTCTGCCCAGCTACAGGCTTCTGCCCATTCACAAGCTTCTGTCCATTTACAGGCTTCTGCCCAGCTAGAGGCTTCTGCCCATTCACAGGCTTCTGCCCAGCTACAGGCTTCTGCCCAGCTACAGGCTTCTGCCAATTCACAGGCTTCTGCTCAGCTACAGGCTTCTGCCCAGCTACAGGCTTCTGCCCATTCACAGGCTTCTGTCCATTTACAGGCTTCTGCCCAGCTAGAGGCTTCTGCCCATTCACAGGCTTCTGCCCAGCTACAGGCTTCTGCCCATTCACAGGCTTCTGCCCATTCACAGGCTTCTGCCCGGCTACAGGCTTTTGCCCATTCACAGGCTTCTGCCCAGCTACAGGCTTTTGCCCATTCACCGGCTTCTGCATAGCTACAGGCTTCTGCCCAGCTACAGGCTTCTGCCCATTAACAGGCTTCTGCCCAGCTACAGGCTTCTGCCCATTCACAGGCTTCTGCCCAGCTACAGGCTTTTGCCCAGCAACAGGCTTTTGCCCATTCACCGGCTTCTGCATAGCTACAGGCTTCTGCCCAGCTACAGGCTTCTGCCCATTCACAGGCTTCTGCCCAGCTACAGGCTTCTGCCCATTCACAGGCTTCTGCCCATTCACAGGCTTCTGCCCAGCTACAGGCTTCTGCACAGCTACAGGCTTCTTCCCTTTCACCGGCTTCTGCCCAGGTACAGGCTTCTGCCCATTCACAGGCTTCTGCCCATTCACAGGCTTCTGCCCAGCTACAGGCTTCTGCATAGCTACAGGCTTCTGCCCATTCACAGGCTTCTGCCCAGATACAGGCTTCTGCCCAGCTACAGGCTTCTGCCCATTCACAGGCTTCTGCCCAGCTACAGGCTTTTGCCCATTCACCGGCTTCTGCATAGCTACAGGCTTCTGCCCAGCTACAGGCTTCTGCCCATTCACAGGCTTCTGCCCATTCACAGGCTTCTGCCCATTCACAGGCTTCTGCCCATTCACAGGCTTCTGCCCAGCTACAGGCTTCTGTACAGCTACAGGCTTCTGCCCATTCACAGGCTTCTGCCCAGGTACAGGCTTCTGCCCATTCACAGGCTTCTGCCCATTCACAGGCTTCTGCACAGCTACAGGCTTCTGCATAGCTACAGGCTTCTGCCCATTCACAGGCTTCTGCCCAGCTACAGGCTTCTGCCCAGCTACAGGCTTCTGCACAGCTACAGGCTTCTGCCCATTCACAGACTTCTGCCCATTCACAGGTTTCTGCCCAGCTACAGGCTTCTGCCCATTCACAGGCTTCTGCCCAGCTACAGGCTTCTGCACAGCTACAGGCTTCTGCCCATTCACAGGCTTCTGCCCAGCTAAAGGCTTCTGCCCATTCACAGGCTTCTGCCCAGCTATAGGCTTCTGCCCAGCTACAGGCTTCTGCCCATTCACAAACTTCTGCCCATTCACAGGTTTCTGCCCAGCTACAGGCTTCTGCACATTCACAGGCTTCTGCCCAGCTACAGGCTTCTGCACAGCTACAGGCTTCTGCCCATTCACAGGCTTCTGCCCAGCTACAGGCTTCTGCCCAGCTACAGGCTTCTGCCCATTCACAGGCTTCTGCCCAGGTACAGGCTTCTGCCCATTCACAGGCTTCTGCCCATTCACAGGCTTCTGCCCAGCTACAGGCTTCTGCATAGCTACAGGCTTCTGCCCATTCACAGGCTTCTGCCCAGCTACAGGCTTCTGCCCAGCTACAGGCTTCTGCCCATTCA
Organism: Astyanax mexicanus; assembly: GCF_023375975.1. Lineage (NCBI taxonomy): Eukaryota > Metazoa > Chordata > Actinopteri > Characiformes > Acestrorhamphidae > Astyanax > Astyanax mexicanus. The sequence continues at coordinate 37,237,886 of NC_064412.1, forward strand.
CAGGCTTCTGCCCAGCTACAGTTTTCTGCCCAGGTACAGGCTTCTGTCCATTCACAGGCTTCTGCCCACCTACAGGCTTCTGCCCAGCTACAGGCTTCTGCCCATTCACAGGCTTCTGCCCAGCTACAGGCTTCTGCCCATTCACAGGCTTCTGCCCAGCTACAGTTTTCTGCTCAGGTACAGGCTTCTGTCCATTCACAGGCTTCTGCCCACCTACAGGCTTCTGCCCAGCTACAGGCTTCTGCCCGTTCACAGGCTTCTGCCCAGGTACAGGCTTCTGCCCATTCACAGGCTTCTGCCCAGCTACAGGCTTCTGCCCAGCTACAGGCTTCTGCCCATTCACAGGCTTCTGCCCAGCTACAGGCTTCTTCCCAGCTACAGGCTTCTGCCCATTCACAGGCTTCTGCCCAGCTACAGGCTTCTGTCCATTCACAGGCTTCTGCCCAGCTACAGTTTTCTGCCCAGGTACAGGCTTCTGTCCATTCACAGGCTTCTGCCCACCTACAGGCTTCTGCCCAGCTACAGGCTTCTGCCCATTCACAGGCTTCTGCCCAGCTACAGGCTTCTGCCCATTCACAGGCTTCTGCCCAGCTACAGTTTTCTGCTCAGGTACAGGCTTCTGTCCATTCACAGGCTTCTGCCCACCTACAGGCTTCTGCCCAGCTACAGGCTTCTGCCCGTTCACAGGCTTCTGCCCAGGTACAGGCTTCTGCCCATTCACAGGCTTCTGCCCAGCTACAGGCTTCTGCCCAGCTACAGGCTTCTGCCCATTCACAGGCTTCTGCCCAGCTACAGGCTTCTTCCCAGCTACAGGCTTCTGCCCATTCACAGGCTTCTGCCCAGGTACAGGCTTCTGTCCATTCACAGGCTTCTGCCCAGCTACAGGCTTCTGCCCAGCTACAGGCTTCTGCCCATTCACAGGCTTCTGCCCAGCTACAGGCTTCTGCCCAGCTACAGGCTTCTGCCCATTCACAGGCTTCTGCCCAGCTACAGTTTTCTGCTCAGGTACAGGCTTCTGTCCATTCACAGGCTTCTGCCCACCTACAGGCTTCTGCCCAGCTACAGGCTTCTGCCCATTCACAGGCTTCTGCACAGCTACAGGCTTCTGCCCATTCACAGGCTTCTGCCCAGCTACAGACTTCTGCCCAGCTACAGGCTTCTGCCCATTCACAGACTTCTGCCCATTCACAGGCTTCTGCCCAGCTACAGGCTTCTGCCCATTCACAGGCTTCTGCCCAGCTACAGGCTTCTGCCCATTCACAGGCTTCTGCCCATTCACAGGCTTCTGCCCAGCTACAGGCTTCTGCCCATTCACAGACTTCTGCCCATTCACAGTTTTCTGCCCAGCTACAGGCTTCTGCCCATTCACAGGCTTCTGCCCAGCTACAGGCTTCTGCACAGCTACATTCTTCTGCCCATTCACAGGCTTCTGCCCAGGTACAGGCTTCTGCCCAGGTACAGGCTTCTGCCCAGGTACAGGCTTCTGCCCATTCACAGTCTTCTGCTCAGCTACAGGCTTTTGCCCAGCAACAGGCTTTTGACCATTCACCGGCTTCTGCATAGCTACAGGCTTCTGCCCATTCACAGGCTTCTGCCCAGCTACAGGCTTCTGCCCATTCACAGGCTTCTGCCCATTCACAGGCTTCTGCCCAGCTACAGGCTTCTGCACAGCTACAGGCTTCTGCCCGTTCACCGGCTTCTGCACAGGTACAGGCTTCTGCCCATTCACAGTCTTCTGCCCAGCTACAGGCTTCTGCCCAGCTACAGGCTTCTGCCCATTCACAGGCTTCTGTCCATTTACAGGCTTCTGCCCAGCTAGAGGCTTCTGCCCATTCACAGGCTTCTGCCCAGCTACAGGCTTCTGCCCAGCTACAGCCTTCTGCCCATTCACAGGCTTCTGCCCAGGTACAGGCTTCTGCCCATTCACAGGCTTCTGCCCATTCACAGGCTTCTGCCCAGCTACAGGCTTCTGCATAGCTACAGGCTTCTGCCCATTCACAGGCTTCTGCCCAGGTACAGGGTTCTGTCCATTCACAGGCTTCTGCCCAGCTACAGGCTTCTGCCCATTCACAGGCTTCTACCCATTCACAGGCTTCTGCCCACCTACTGGCTTCTGCCCAGCTACAGGCTTCTGCCCATTCACAGGCTTCTGCACAGCTACAGGCTTCTGCCCATTCACAGGCTTCTGCCCAGCTACAGGCTTCTGCCCATTCACAGGCTTTTGCCCAGGTACAGGCTTCTGCCCATTCACAGGCTTCTGCCCATTCACAGGCTTCTGCCCAGCTACAGGCTTCTGCATAGCTACAGGCTTCTGCCCATTCACAGGCTTCTGCCCAGCTACAGGCTTCTGCCCAGCTACAGGCTTCTGCCCATTCACAGGCTTCTGCCCAGCTACAGTTTTCTGCCCAGGTACAGGCTTCTGTCCATTCACAGGCTTCTGCCCACCTACAGGCTTCTGCCCAGCTACAGGCTTCTGCCCATTCACAGGCTTCTGCCCAGCTACAGGCTTCTGCCCATTCACAGGCTTCTGCCCATTCACAGGCTTCTGCCCAGCTACAGGCTTCTGCACAGCTACAGGCTTCTGCCCGTTCACAGGCTTCTGCCCAGGTACAGGCTTCTGCCCATTCACAGGCTTCTGCCCAGCTACAGGCTTCTGCCCATTCACAGGCTTCTGCCCAGCTACAGGCTTCTGCCCAGCTACAGGCTTCTGCCCATTCACAGGCTTCTGCCCAGCTACAGGCTTCTGCCCAGCTACAGGCTTCTGCCCATTCACAGGCTTCTGCCCAGGTACAGGCTTCTGCCCATTCACAGGCTTCTGCCCACCTACAGGCTTCTGCCCAGCTACAGGCTTCTGCCCATTCACAGGCTTCTGCCCAGCTACAGGCTTCTGCCCATTCACAGGCTTCTGCCCAGCTACAGGCTTCTGCCCAGCTACAGGCTTCTGCCCATTCACAGACTTCTGCCCATTCACGGGTTTCTGCCCAGCTACAGGCTTCTGCCCATTCACAGGCTTCTGCCCAGCTACAGGCTTCTGCACAGCTACAGGCTTCTGCCCATTCACAGGCTTCTACCCAGGTACAGGCTTCTGCCCATTCACAGGCTTCTGCTCAGCTACAGGCTTCTGCCCATTCACAGGCTTCTACCCAGTTACAGTTTTCTGCCCAGGTATAGGCTTCTGTACATTCACAGGCTTCTGCCCAGATACAGGCTTCTGCCCAGCTACAGGCTTCTGCCCATTCACAGGCTTCTGCCCAGCTACAGGCTTCTGCCCATTCACAGGCTTCTGCCCAATTCACAGGCTTCTGCCCGGCTACAGGCTTTTGCCCATTCACAGGCTTCTGCCCAGCTACAGGCTTCTGCCCATTCACAGGCTTCTGCCCAGCTACAGGCTTCTGCCCATTCACAGGCTTCTGCCCATTCACAGGCTTCTGCCCAGCTACAGGCTTCTGCACAGCTACAGGCTTCTGCCCAGGTACAGGCTTTTGCCCATTCACAGTCTTCTGCCCAGCTACAGGCTTCTGCCCAGCTACAGGCTTCTGCCCATTCACAGGCTTCTGCCCAGCTACAGGCTTCTGCCCATTCACAGGCTTCTGCCCAGCTACAGTTTTCTGCCCAGGTACAGGCTTCTGTCCATTCACAGGCTTCTGCCCACCTACAGGCTTCTGCCCAGCTACAGGCTTCTGCCCATTCACAGGCTTCTGCCCAGCTACAGGCTTCTGCCCATTCACAGGCTTCTGCCCATTCACAGGCTTCTGCCCAGCTACAGGCTTCTGCACAGCTACAGGCTTCTGCCCGTTCACAGGCTTCTGCCCAGGTACAGGCTTCTGCCCATTCACAGGCTTCTGCCCAGCTACAGGCTTCTGCCCAGCTACAGGCTTCTGCCCATTCACAGGCTTCTGCCCAGCTACAGGCTTCTGCCCATTCACAGGCTTCTGCCCAGGTACAGGCTTCTGTCCATTCACAGGCTTCTGCCCAGCTACAGGCTTCTGCCCAGCTACAGGCTTCTGCCCATTCACAGGCTTCTGCCCAGCTACAGGCTTCTGCCCAGCTACAGGCTTCTGCCCATTCACAGGCTTCTGCCCAGCTACAGTTTTCTGCTCAGGTACAGGCTTCTGTCCATTCACAGGCTTCTGCCCACCTACAGGCTTCTGCCCAGCTACAGGCTTCTGCCCGTTCACAGGCTTCTGCCCAGGTACAGGCTTCTGCCCATTCACAGGCTTCTGCCCAGCTACAGGCTTCTGCCCAGCTACAGGCTTCTGCCCATTCACAGGCTTCTGCCCAGCTACAGGCTTCTGCCCGTTCACAGGCTTCTGCCCAGGTACAGGCTTCTGCCCATTCACAGGCTTCTGCCCAGCTACAGGCTTCTGCCCAGCTACAGGCTTCTGCCCATTCACAGGCTTCTGCCCAGCTACAGGCTTCTGCCCATTCACAGGCTTCTGCCCAGGTACAGGCTTCTGTCCATTCACAGGCTTCTGCCCAGCTACAGGCTTCTGCCCAGCTACAGGCTTCTGCCCATTCACAGGCTTCTGCCCAGCTACAGGCTTCTGCCCAGCTACAGGCTTCTGCCCATTCACAGGCTTCTGCCCAGCTACAGTTTTCTGCTCAGGTACAGGCTTCTGTCCATTCACAGGCTTCTGCCCACCTACAGGCTTCTGCCCAGCTACAGGCTTCTGCCCATTCACAGGCTTCTGCACAGCTACAGGCTTCTGCCCATTCACAGGCTTCTGCCCAGCTACAGACTTCTGCCCAGCTACAGGCTTCTGCCCATTCACAGACTTCTGCCCATTCACAGGCTTCTGCCCAGCTACAGGCTTCTGCCCATTCACAGGCTTCTGCCCAGCTACAGGCTTCTGCCCATTCACAGGCTTCTGCCCATTCACAGGCTTCTGCCCAGCTACAGGCTTCTGCCCATTCACAGACTTCTGCCCATTCACAGTTTTCTGCCCAGCTACAGGCTTCTGCCCATTCACAGGCTTCTGCCCAGCTACAGGCTTCTGCACAGCTACAGGCTTCTGCCCATTCACAGGCTTCTGCCCAGGTACAGGCTTCTGCCCATTCACAGGCTTCTTCTCAGCTACAGGCTTTTGCCCAGCAACAGGCTTTTGCCCATTCACCGGCTTCTGCATAGCTACAGGCTTCTGCCCAGCTACAGGCTTCTGCCCATTCACAGGCTTCTGCCCAGCTACAGGCTTCTGCCCATTCACAGGCTTCTGCCCATTCACAGGCTTCTGCCCAGCTACAGGCTTCTGCACAGCTACAGGCTTTTGCCCGTTCACCGGCTTCTGCCCAGGTACAGGCTTCTGCCCATTCACAGTCTTCTGCCCAGCTACAGGCTTCTGCCCAGCTACAGGCTTCTGCCCATTCACAGGCTTCTGTCCATTTACAGGCTTCTGCCCAGCTACAGGCTTCTGCCCAGCTACAGGCTTCTGCCCATTCACAGGCTTCTGTCCATTTACAGGCTTCTGCCCAGCTACAGGCTTCTGCCCGTTCACCGGCTTCTGCCCAGGTACAGGCTTCTGCCCATTCACAGGCTTCTGCCCAGCTACAGGCTTCTGCCCAGCTACAGGCTTCTGCCCATTCACAGGCTTCTGCCCAGCTACAGTTTTCTGCTCAGGTACAGGCTTCTGTCCATTCACAGGCTTCTGCCCACCTACAGGCTTCTGCCCAGCTACAGGCTTCTGCCCATTCACAGGCTTCTGCACAGCTACAGGCTTCTGCCCATTCACAGGCTTCTGCCCAGCTACAGACTTCTGCCCAGCTACAGGCTTCTGCCCATTCACAGACTTCTGCCCATTCACAGGCTTCTGCCCAGCTACAGGCTTCTGCCCATTCACAGGCTTCTGCCCAGCTACAGGCTTCTGCCCATTCACAGGCTTCTGCCCATTCACAGGCTTCTGCCCAGCTACAGGCTTCTGCCCATTCACAGACTTCTGCCCATTCACAGTTTTCTGCCCAGCTACAGGCTTCTGCCCATTCACAGGCTTCTGCCCAGCTACAGGCTTCTGCACAGCTACAGGCTTCTGCCCATTCACAGGCTTCTGCACAGGTACAGGCTTCTGCCCATTCACAGGCTTCTTCTCAGCTACAGGCTTTTGCCCAGCAACAGGCTTTTGCCCATTCACCGGCTTCTGCATAGCTACAGGCTTCTGCCCAGCTACAGGCTTCTGCCCATTCACAGGCTTCTGCCCAGCTACAGGCTTCTGCCCATTCACAGGCTTCTGCCCATTCACAGGCTTCTGCCCAGCTACAGGGTTCTGCACAGCTACAGGCTTCTGCCCGTTCACCGGCTTCTGCCCAGGTACAGGCTTCTGCCCATTCACAGTCTTCTGCCCAGCTACAGGCTTCTGCCCAGCTACAGGCTTCTGCCCATTCACAGGCTTCTGTCCATTTACAGGCTTCTGCCCAGCTAGAGGCTTCTGCCCATTCACAGGCTTCTGCCCAGCTAAAGGCTTCTGCCCAGCTACAGCCTTCTGCCCATTCACAGGCTTCTGCCCAGGTACAGGCTTCTGCCCATTCACAGGCTTCTGCCCATTCACAGGCTTCTGCCCAGCTACAGGCTTCTGCATAGCTACAGGCTTCTGCCCATTCACAGGCTTCTGCCCAGGTACAGGGTTCTGTCCATTCACAGGCTTCTGCCCAGCTACAGGCTTCTGCCCAGCTACAGGCTTCTGCCCATTCACAGGCATCTGCCCAGCTACAGGCTTCTGCCCAGCAATAGGCTTCTGCCCATTCACAGGCTTCTGCCCAGCTACAGTTTTCTGCCCAGGTACAGGCTTCTGTCCATTCACAGGCTTCTGCCCACCTACTGGCTTCTGCCCAGCTACAGGCTTCTGCCCATTCACAGGCTTCTGCCCAGCTACAGGCTTCTGCCCATTCACAGGCTTCTACCCATTCACAGGCTTCTGCCCAGCTACAGGCTTCTGCACAGCTACAGGCTTCTGCCCGTTCACAGGCTTCTGCCCAGCTACAGGTTTCTGCCCATTCACAGGCTTCTGCCCAGCTACAGGCTTCTGCCCAATTACAGGCTTCTGCCCATTCACAAGCTTCTGTCCATTTACAGGCTTCTGCCCAGCTAGAGGCTTCTGCCCATTCACAGGCTTCTGCCCAGCTACAGGCTTCTGCCCAGCTACAGGCTTCTGCCCATTCACAGGCTTCTGCCCAGCTACAGGCTTCTGCCCATTCACAGGCTTCTGCCCGTTCACCGGCTTCTGCCCAGGTACAGGCTTCTGCCCATTCACAGTCTTCTGCCCAGCTACAGGCTTCTGCCCAGCTACAGGCTTCTGCCCATTCACAGGCTTCTGTCCATTTACAGGCTTCTGCCCAGCTAGAGGCTTCTGCCCATTCACAGGCTTCTGCCCAGCTAAAGGCTTCTGCCCAGCTACAGCCTTCTGCCCATTCACAGGCTTCTGCCCAGGTACAGGCTTCTGCCCATTCACAGGCTTCTGCCCATTCACAGGCTTCTGCCCAGCTACAGGCTTCTGCATAGCTACAGGCTTCTGCCCATTCACAGGCTTCTGCCCAGGTACAGGGTTCTGTCCATTCACAGGCTTCTGCCCAGCTACAGGCTTCTGCCCAGCTACAGGCTTCTGCCCATTCACAGGCATCTGCCCAGCTACAGGCTTCTGCCCAGCTACAGGCTTCTGCCCATTCACAGGCTTCTGCCCAGCTACAGTTTTCTGCCCAGGTACAGGCTTCTGTCCATTCACAGGCTTCTGCCCACCTACTGGCTTCTGCCCAGCTACAGGCTTCTGCCCATTCACAGGCTTCTGCCCAGCTACAGGCTTCTGCCCATTCACAGGCTTCTACCCATTCACAGGCTTCTGCCCAGCTACAGGCTTCTGCACAGCTACAGGCTTCTGCCCGTTCACAGGCTTCTGCCCAGCTACAGGTTTCTGCCCATTCACAGGCTTCTGCCCAGCTACAGGCTTCTGCCCAATTACAGGCTTCTGCCCATTCACAAGCTTCTGTCCATTTACAGGCTTCTGCCCAGCTAGAGGCTTCTGCCCATTCACAGGCTTCTGCCCAGCTACAGGCTTCTGCCCAGCTACAGGCTTCTGCCCATTCACAGGCTTCTGCCCAGCTACAGGCTTCTGCCCATTCACAGGCTTCTGCCCATTCACAGGCTTCTGCCCAGCTACAGGCTTCTGTACAGCTACAGGCTTCTGCCCGTTCACAGGCTTCTGCCCATTCACAGGCTTCTGCCCAGCTACAGGCTTCTGCCCATTCACAGACTTCTGCCCAGCTACAGGCTTCTGCCCATTCACAGGCTTCTGCCCAGCTACAGGCTTCTGCCCAGCTACAGGCTTCAGCCCATTCACAGGCTTCTGTACTTTTACAGGCTTCTGCCCAGCTAGAGGCTTCTGCCCATTCACAGGCTTCTGCCCAGCTACAGGCTTCTGCCCATTCACAGGCTTCTGCCCATTCACAGGCTTCTGCCCAGCTACAGGCTTCTGCACAGCTACAGGCTTCTGCCCGTTCACAGGCTTCTGCCCAGGTACAGGCTTCTGCCCATTCACAGGCTTCTGCTCAGCTATAGGCTTCTGCCCATTCACAGGCTTCTGCCCAGCTACAATTCTCTGCCCTGCTACAGGCTTCTGCCCATTCACAGGCTTCTGCCCAGGTACAGGCTTCTGTACAGCTACAGGCTTCTGCCCGTTCACAGGCTTCTGCCCATTCACAGGCTTCTGCCCATTCACAGGCTTCTGCCCAGCTACAGGCTTCTGCACAGCTACAGGCTTCTGCCCGTTCACAGGCTTCTGCCCAGGTACAGGCTTCTGCCCATTCACAGGCTTCTGCTCAGCTACAGGCTTCTGCCCATTCACAGGCTTCTGCCCAGCTACAGTTTTCTGCCCTGCTACAGGCTTCTGCCCATTCACAGGCTTCTGCCCAGCTACAGACTTCTGCCCAGCTACAGGCTTCTGCCCATTCACAGGCTTCTGCCCAGCTACAGGCTTCTGCCCAGCTACAGGCTTCTGCCCATTCACAGGCTTCTGCCCAGGTACAGGCTTCTGTCCATTCACAGGCTTCTGCCCAGCTACAGGCTTCTGCCCAGCTACAGGCTTCTGCCCATTCACAGGCTTCTGCCCAGCTACAGGCTTCTGCCCAGCTACAGGCTTCTGCCCATTCACAGGCTTCTGCCCAGCTACAGTTTTCTGCTCAGGTACAGGCTTCTGTCCATTCACAGGCTTCTGCCCACCTACAGGCTTCTGCCCAGCTACAGGCTTCTGTCCATTCACAGGCTTCTGCCCAGCTACAGGCTTCTGCCCATTCACAGGCTTCTGCCCAGCTACAGGCTTCTGCCCAGCTACAGGCTTCTGCCCATTCACAGGCTTCTGCCCAGCTACAGTTTTCTGCTCAGGTACAGGCTTCTGTCCATTCACAGGCTTCTACCCACCTACAGGCTTCTGCCCAGCTACAGGCTTCTGCCCAGCTACAGGCTTCTGCCCATTCACAGGCTTCTGCACAGCTACAGGCTTCTGCCCATTCACAGGCTTCTGCCCAGCTACAGACTTCTGCCCAGCTACAGGCTTCTGCCCATTCACAGACTTCTGCCCATTCACAGGCTTCTGCCCAGCTACAGGCTTCTGCCCATTCACAGGCTTCTGCCCAGCTACAGGCTTCTGCCCATTCACAGGCTTCTGCCCATCCACAGGCTTCTGCCCAGCTACAGGCTTCTGCCCATTCACAGACTTCTGCCCATTCACAGGTTTCTGCCCAGCTACAGGCTTCTGCCCATTCACAGGCTTCTGCCCAGCTACAGGCTTCTGCACAGCTACAGGCTTCTGCCCATTCACAGGCTTCTGCCCAGGTACAGGCTTCTGCCCATTCACTGGCTTCTGCTCAGCTACAGGCTTTTGCCCAGCAACAGGCTTTTGCCCATTCACCGGCTTCTGCATAGCTACAGGCTTCTGCCCAGCTACAGGCTTCTGCCCATTCACAGGCTTCTGCCCAGCTACAGGCTTCTGCCCATTCACAGGCTTCTGCCCATTCACAGGCTTCTGCCCAGCTACAGGCTTCTGCACAGCTACAGGCTTCTGCCCGTTCACCGGCTTCTGCCCAGGTACAGGCTTCTGCCCATTCACAGTCTTCTGCCCAGCTACAGGCTTCTGCCCAGCTACAGGCTTCTGCCCATTCACAGGCTTCTGTCCATTTACAGGCTTCTGCCCAGCTAGAGGCTTCTGCCCATTCACAGGCTTCTGCCCAGCTACAGGCTTCTGCCCAGCTACAGGCTTCTGCCCAGCTACAGCCTTCTGCCCATTCACAGGCTTCTGCCCAGGTACAGGCTTCTGCCCATTCACAGGCTTCTGCCCATTCACAGGCTTCTGCCCAGCTACAGGCTTCTGCATAGCTACAGGCTTCTGCCCATTCACAGGCTTCTGCCCAGCTACAGGCTTCTGCCCAGCTACAGGCTTCTGCCCATTCACAGGCTTCTGCCCAGCTACAGTTTTCTGCCCAGGTACAGGCTTCTGTCCATTCACAGGCTTCTGCCCACCTACAGGCTTCTGCCCAGCTACAGGCTTCTGCCCATTCACAGGCTTCTGCCCAGCTACAGGCTTCTGCCCATTCACAGGCTTCTGCCCAGCTACAGTTTTCTGCTCAGGTACAGGCTTCTGTCCATTCACAGGCTTCTGCCCACCTACAGGCTTCTGCCCAGCTACAGGCTTCTGCCCGTTCACAGGCTTCTGCCCAGGTACAGGCTTCTGCCCATTCACAGGCTTCTGCCCAGCTACAGGCTTCTGCCCAGCTACAGGCTTCTGCCCATTCACAGGCTTCTGCCCAGCTACAGGCTTCTTCCCAGCTACAGGCTTCTGCCCATTCACAGGCTTCTGCCCAGGTACAGGCTTCTGTCCATTCACAGGCTTCTGCCCAGCTACAGGCTTCTGCCCAGCTACAGGCTTCTGCCCATTCACAGGCTTCTGCCCAGCTACAGGCTTCTGCCCAGCTACAGGCTTCTGCCCATTCACAGGCTTCTGCCCAGCTACAGTTTTCTGCTCAGGTACAGGCTTCTGTCCATTCACAGGCTTCTGCCCACCTACAGGCTTCTGCCCAGCTACAGGCTTCTGCCCATTCACAGGCTTCTGCACAGCTACAGGCTTCTGCCCATTCACAGGCTTCTGCCCAGCTACAGACTTCTGCCCAGCTACAGGCTTCTGCCCATTCACAGACTTCTGCCCATTCACAGGCTTCTGCCCAGCTACAGGCTTCTGCCCATTCACAGGCTTCTGCCCAGCTACAGGCTTCTGCCCATTCACAGGCTTCTGCCCATTCACAGGCTTCTGCCCAGCTACAGGCTTCTGCCCATTCACAGACTTCTGCCCATTCACAGTTTTCTGCCCAGCTACAGGCTTCTGCCCATTCACAGGCTTCTGCCCAGCTACAGGCTTCTGCACAGCTACATTCTTCTGCCCATTCACAGGCTTCTGCCCAGGTACAGGCTTCTGCCCAGGTACAGGCTTCTGCCCAGGTACAGGCTTCTGCCCATTCACAGGCTTCTGCTCAGCTACAGGCTTTTGCCCAGCAACAGGCTTTTGACCATTCACCGGCTTCTGCATAGCTACAGGCTTCTGCCCATTCACAGGCTTCTGCCCAGCTACAGGCTTCTGCCCATTCACAGGCTTCTGCCCATTCACAGGCTTCTGCCCAGCTACAGGCTTCTGCACAGCTACAGGCTTCTGCCCGTTCACCGGCTTCTGCACAGGTACAGGCTTCTGCCCATTCACAGTCTTCTGCCCAGCTACAGGCTTCTGCCCAGCTACAGGCTTCTGCCCATTCACAGGCTTCTGTCCATTTACAGGCTTCTGCCCAGCTAGAGGCTTCTGCCCATTCACAGGCTTCTGCCCAGCTACAGGCTTCTGCCCAGCTACAGCCTTCTGCCCATTCACAGGCTTCTGCCCAGGTACAGGCTTCTGCCCATTCACAGGCTTCTGCCCATTCACAGGCTTCTGCCCAGCTACAGGCTTCTGCATAGCTACAGGCTTCTGCCCATTCACAGGCTTCTGCCCAGGTACAGGGTTCTGTCCATTCACAGGCTTCTGCCCAGCTACAGGCTTCTGCCCAGCTACAGGCTTCTGCCCATTCACAGGCATCTGCCCAGCTACAGGCTTCTGCCCAGCTACAGGCTTCTGCCCATTCACAGGCTTCTGCCCAGCTACAGTTTTCTGCCCAGGTACAGGCTTCTGTCCATTCACAGGCTTCTGCCCACCTACTGGCTTCTGCCCAGCTACAGGCTTCTGCCCATTCACAGGCTTCTGCCCAGCTACAGGCTTCTGCCCATTCACAGGCTTCTACCCATTCACAGGCTTCTGCCCACCTACTGGCTTCTGCCCAGCTACAGGCTTCTGCCCATTCACAGGCTTCTGCACAGCTACAGGCTTCTGCCCATTCACAGGCTTCTGCCCAGCTACAGGCTTCTGCCCATTCACAGGCTTTTGCCCAGGTACAGGCTTCTGCCCATTCACAGGCTTCTGCCCATTCACAGGCTTCTGCCCAGCTACAGGCTTCTGCATAGCTACAGGCTTCTGCCCATTCACAGGCTTCTGCCCAGCTACAGGCTTCTGCCCAGCTACAGGCTTCTGCCCATTCACAGGCTTCTGCCCAGCTACAGTTTTCTGCCCAGGTACAGGCTTCTGTCCATTCACAGGCTTCTGCCCACCTACAGGCTTCTGCCCAGCTACAGGCTTCTGCCCATTCACAGGCTTCTGCCCAGCTACAGGCTTCTGCCCATTCACAGGCTTCTGCCCATTCACAGGCTTCTGCCCAGCTACAGGCTTCTGCACAGCTACAGGCTTCTGCCCGTTCACAGGCTTCTGCCCAGGTACAGGCTTCTGCCCATTCACAGGCTTCTGCCCAGCTACAGGCTTCTGCCCATTCACAGGCTTCTGCCCAGCTACAGGCTTCTGCCCAGCTACAGGCTTCTGCCCATTCACAGGCTTCTGCCCAGCTACAGGCTTCTGCCCAGCTACAGGCTTCTGCCCATTCACAGGCTTCTGCCCAGGTACAGGCTTCTGCCCATTCACAGGCTTCTGCCCACCTACAGGCTTCTGCCCAGCTACAGGCTTCTGCCCATTCACAGGCTTCTGCCCAGCTACAGGCTTCTGCCCATTCACAGGCTTCTGCCCAGCTACAGGCTTCTGCCCATTCACAGGCTTCTGCCCGTTCACCGGCTTCTGCCCAGGTACAGGCTTCTGCCCATTCACAGTCTTCTGCCCAGCTACAGGCTTCTGCCCAGCTACAGGCTTCTGCCCATTCACAGGCTTCTGTCCATTTACAGGCTTCTGCCCAGCTAGAGGCTTCTGCCCATTCACAGGCTTCTGCCCAGCTAAAGGCTTCTGCCCAGCTACAGCCTTCTGCCCATTCACAGGCTTCTGCCCAGGTACAGGCTTCTGCCCATTCACAGGCTTCTGCCCATTCACAGGCTTCTGCCCAGCTACAGGCTTCTGCATAGCTACAGGCTTCTGCCCATTCACAGGCTTCTGCCCAGGTACAGGGTTCTGTCCATTCACAGGCTTCTGCCCAGCTACAGGCTTCTGCCCATTCACAGGCATCTGCCCAGCTACAGGCTTCTGCCCAGCTACAGGCTTCTGCCCATTCACAGGCTTCTGCCCAGCTACAGTTTTCTGCCCAGGTACAGGCTTCTGTCCATTCACAGGCTTCTGCCCACCTACTGGCTTCTGCCCAGCTACAGGCTTCTGCCCATTCACAGGCTTCTGCCCAGCTACAGGCTTCTGCCCATTCACAGGCTTCTACCCATTCACAGGCTTCTGCCCAGCTACAGGCTTCTGCACAGCTACAGGCTTCTGCCCATTCACAGGCTTCTGCCCAGCTACAGGTTTCTGCCCATTCACAGGCTTCTGCCCAGCTACAGGCTTCTGCCCAATTACAGGCTTCTGCCCATTCACAAGCTTCTGTCCATTTACAGGCTTCTGCCCAGCTAGAGGCTTCTGCCCATTCACAGGCTTCTGCCCAGCTACAGGCTTCTGCCCAGCTACAGGCTTCTGCCCATTCACAGGCTTCTGCCCAGCTACAGGCTTCTGCCCATTCACAGGCTTCTGCCCATTCACAGGCTTCTGCCCAGCTACAGGCTTCTGTACAGCTACAGGCTTCTGCCCGTTCACAGACTTCTGCCCATTCACAGGCTTCTGCCCAGCTACAGGCTTCTGCCCATTCACAGACTTCTGCCCAGCTACAGGCTTCTGCCCATTCACAGGCTTCTGCCCAGCTACAGGCTTCTGCCCAGCTACAGGCTTCAGCCCATTCACAGGCTTCTGTACTTTTACAGGCTTCTGCCCAGCTAGAGGCTTCTGCCCATTCACAGGCTTCTGCCCAGCTACAGGCTTCTGCCCATTCACAGGCTTCTGCCCATTCACAGGCTTCTGCCCAGCTACAGGCTTCTGCACAGCTACAGGCTTCTGCCCGTTCACAGGCTTCTGCCCAGGTACAGGCTTCTGCCCATTCACAGGCTTCTGCTCAGCTACAGGCTTCTGCCCATTCACAGGCTTCTGCCCAGCTACAGTTCTCTGCCCTGCTACAGGCTTCTGCCCATTCACAGGCTTCTGCCCAGGTACAGGCTTCTGTACAGCTACAGGCTTCTGCCCGTTCACAGGCTTCTGCCCATTCACAGGCTTCTGCCCATTCACAGGCTTCTGCCCAGCTACAGGCTTCTGCACAGCTACAGGCTTCTGCCCGTTCACAGGCTTCTGCCCAGGTACAGGCTTCTGCCCATTCACAGGCTTCTGCTCAGCTACAGGCTTCTGCCCATTCACAGGCTTCTGCCCAGCTACAGTTTTCTGCCCTGCTACAGAATTCTGCCCATTCACAGGCTTCTGCCCAGCTACAGGCTTCTGTACAGCTACAGGCTTCTGCCCGTTCACAGGCTTCTGCCCATTCACAGGCTTCTGCCCAGCTACAGGCTTCTGCCCATTCACAGACTTCTGCCCAGCTACAGGCTTCTGCCCATTCACAGGCTTCTGCCCAGCTACAGGCTTCTGCCCAGCTACAGGCTTCAGCCCATTCACAGGCTTCTGTACTTTTACAGGCTTCTGCCCAGCTAGAGGCTTCTGCCCATTCACAGGCTTCTGCCCAGCTACAGGCTTCTGCCCATTCACAGGCTTCTGCCCATTCACAGGCTTCTGCCCAGCTACAGGCTTCTGCACAGCTACAGGCTTCTGCCCGTTCACAGGCTTCTGCCCAGGTACAGGCTTCTGCCCATTCACAGGCTTCTGCTCAGCTACAGGCTTCTGCCCATTCACAGGCTTCTGCCCAGCTACAGTTTTCTGCCCTGCTACAGGCTTCTGCCCATTCACAGGCTTCTGCCCAGCTACAGGCTTCTGCCCAGCTACAGGCTTCTGCCCATTCACAGGCTTCTGCCCAGCTACAGGTTTTTGCCCAGCAACAGGCTTCTGCCCAGCTACAGGCTTCTGCCCATTCACAGGCTTCTGCCCAGCTACAGGCTTCTGCCCAGCTACAGGCTTCTGCCCATTCACAGGCTTCTGCCCAGCTACAGGCTTCTGCCCAGCTACAGGCTTCTGCCCATTCACAGGCTTCTGCCCAGGTACAGGCTTCTGTCCATTCACAGGCTTCTTCCCAGCTACAGGCTTCTGCCCAGCTACAGGCTTCTGCCCATTCACAGGCTTCTGCCCAGCTACAGGCTTCTGCCCAGCTACAGGCTTCTGCCCATTCACAGGCTTCTTCCCGGCTACAGGCTTTTGCCCATTCACAGGCTTCTGCCCAGCTACAGGCTTTTGCCCAGCAACAGGCTTTTGCCCATTCACCGGCTTCTGCATAGCTACAGGCTTCTGCCCAGCTACAGGCTTCTGCCCATTCACAGCCTTCTGCCCAGCTACAGGCTTCTGCCCATTCACAGGCTTCTGCCCATTCACAGGCTTCTGCCCAGCTACAGGCTTCTGCACAGCTACAGGCTTCTGCCCGTTCACAGGCTTCTGCCCAGCTACAGTCTTCTGCCCAGCTACAGGCTTCTGCCCAGCTACAGGCTTCTGCCCATTCACAGGCTTCTGCCCAGCTACAGGCTTCTGCCCAGCTACAGGCTTCTGCCCATTCACAGGCTTCTGCCCAGCTACAGTTTTCTGCCCAGGTACAGGCTTCTGTCCATTCACAGGCTTCTGCCCACCTACAGGCTTCTGCCCAGCTACAGGCTTCTGCCCATTCACAGGCTTCTGCCCAGCTACAGGCTTCTGCCCATTCACAGGCTTCTGCCCATTCACAGGCTTCTGCCCAGCTACAGGCTTCTGCACAGCTACAGGCTTCTGCCCGTTCACAGGCTTCTGCCCAGCTACAGGCTTCTGCCCATTCACAGGCTTCTGCCCAACTACAGGCTTCTGCCCAGCTACAGGCTTCTGCCCATTCACAGGCTTCTGCCCAGGTAAAGGCTTCTGTCCATTCACAGGCTTCTGCCCAGCTACAGGCTTCTGCCCAGCTACATGCTTCTGCCCAGGTACAGGCTTCTGCCCATTCACAGGCTTCTGCCCAGCTACAGGCTTCTGCCCAGCTACAGGCTTCTGCCCATTCACAGGCTTCTGCCCAGGTACAGGCTTCTGTCCATTCACAGGCTTCTTCCCAGCTACAGGCTTCTGCCCAGCTACAGGCTTCTGCCCATTCACAGGCTTCTGCCCAGCTACAGACTTCTGCCCAGCTACAGGCTTCTGCCCATTCACAGGCTTCTGCTCGGCTACAGGCTTTTGCCCATTCACAGGCTTCTGCCCAGCTACAGGCTTTTGCCCAGCAACAGGCTTTTGCCCATTTACCGGCTTCTGCATAGCTACAGGCTTCTGCCCAGCTACAGGCTTCTGCCCATTCACAGGCTTCTGCCCAGCTACAGGCTTCTGCCCATTCACAGGCTTCTGCCCATTCACAGGCTTCTGCCTAGCTACAGGCTTCTGCACAGCTACAGGCTTCTGCCCGTTCACCGGCTTCTGCCCAGGTACAGGCTTCTGCCCATTCACAGTCTTCTGCCCATTCACAGTCTTCTGCCCAGCTACAGGCTTCTGCCCAGCTACAGGCTTCTGCCCATTCTCAGGCTTCTGCATAGCTACAGGCTTCTGCCCAGCTACAGGCTTCTGCCCATTCACAGGCTTCTGCCCAGCTACAGGCTTCTGCCCATTCACCGGCTTCTGCCCAGGTACAGGCTTCTGCCCATTCACAGGCTTCTGCCCAGCTACAGTTTTCTGCCCAGGTACAGGCTTCTGTCCATTCACAGGCTTCTGCCCAGCTACAGGCTTCTGCCCATTCACAGGCTTCTGCCCAGCTACAGGCTTCTGCCCATTCACAGGCTTCTGCCCTTTCACAGGCTCCTGCCCAGCTACAGGCTTCTGCCCAGCTACAGGCTTCTGTCCATTCACAGGCTTCTGCCCAGCTACAGGCTTCTGCCCATTCACAGGCTTCTGCCCAGCTACAGGCTTCTGCCCATTCACAGGCTTCTGCCCTTTCACAGGCTTCTGCCCAGCTACAGGCTTCTGCCCAGCTACAGGCTTCTGCCCATTCACAGACTTCTGCCCAGCTACAGGCTTCTGCCCATTCACAGGCTTCTGCCCAGCTACAGGCTTCTGCCCAGCTACAGGCTTCAGCCCATTCACAGGCTTCTGTCCATTTACAGGCTTCTGCCCAGCTAGAGGCTTCTGCCCATTCACAGGTTTCTGCCCAGCTACAGGCTTCTGCCCAGCTACAGGCTTCTGCCCATTCACAGGCTTCTGCCCAGCTACAGGCTTCTGCCCATTCACAGGCTTCTGCCCAGCTACAGGCTTCTGCCCATTCACAGGCTTCTGCCCATTCACAGGCTTCTGCCCAGCTACAGGCTTCTGCACAGCTACAGGCTTCTGCCCATTCACAGGCTTCTGCCCATTCACAGGCTTCTGCCCAGCAACAGGCTTCTGCCCATTCACAGGCTTCTGCCCAGCTACAGGCTTCTGCCCATTCACAGGCTTCTGCCCAGCTACAGGCTTCTGCCCAGCTACAGGCTTCTGCCCATTCACAGGCTTCTGCCCAGCTACAGGCTTCTGCCCAGCTACAGGCTTCTGCCCATTCACAGGCTTCTGCCCAGCTACAGGCTTCTGCCCATTCACAGGCTTCTGTCCATTTACAGGCTTCTGTCCATTTACAGGCTTCTGCCCAGCTACAGGCTTCTGCCCAGCTACAGGCTTCTGCCCATTCACAGGCTTCTGTCCATTTACAGGCTTCTGCCCAGCTAGAGGCTTCTGCCGATTCACAGGCTTCTGCCCAGCTACAGGCTTCTGCCCAGCTACAGGCTTCTGCCCATTCACAGGCTTCTGCCCAGGTACAGGTTTCTGCCCATTCACAGGCTTCTGCCCATTCACAGGCTTCTGCCCAGCTACAGGCTTCTGCATAGCTACAGGCTTCTGCCCATTCACAGGCTTCTGCCCAGGTACAGGGTTCTGTCCATTCACAGGCTTCTGCCCAGCTACAGGCTTCTGCCCAGCTAGAGGCTTCTGCCCATTCACAGGCTTCTGCCCAGCTACAGGCTTCTGCCCAGCTACAGGCTTCTGCCCAGCTACAGGCTTCTGCCCAGGTACAGGCTTCTGCCCATTCACAGGCTTCTGCCCATTCACAGGCTTCTGCCCAGCTACAGGCTTCTGCATAGCTACAGGCTTCTGCCCATTCACAGGCTTCTGCCCAGGTACAGGGTTCTGTCCATTCACAGGCTTCTGCCCAGCTACAGGCCTCTGCCCAGCTACAGGCTTCTGCCCATTCACAGGCTTCTGCCCAGCTACAGGCTTCTGCCCAGCTACAGGCTTCTGCCCATTCAAAGGCTTCTGCCCAGCTACAGTTTTCTGCCCAGGTACAGGCTTCTGTCCATTCACAGGCTTCTGCCCACCTACTGGCTTCTGCCCAGCTACAGGCTGCTGCCCATTCACAGGCTTCTGCCCAGCTACAGGCTTCTGCCCATTCACAGGCTTCTGCCCATTCACAGTCTTCTGCCCAGCTACAGGCTTCTGCACAGCTACAGGCTTCTGCCCGTTCACAGGCTTCTGCCCAGGTACAGTCTTCTGCCCATTCACAGGCTTCTGCCCAGCTACAGGCTTCTGCCCAGCTACAGGCTTCTGCCCATTCACAGGCTTCTGCCCAGCTACAGGCTTCTGCCCTGCTACAGGCTTCTGCCCATTCACAGGCTTCTGCCCAGCTACAGGCTTCTGTACAGCTACAGGCTTCTGCCCATTCACAGGCTTCTGCCCATTCACAGGCTTCTGCCCAGCTAGAGGCTTCTGCCCATTCACAGACTTCTGCCCAGCTACAGGCTTCTGCCCATTCACAGGCTTCTGCCCAGCTACAGGCTTCTGCCCAGCTACAGGCTTCAGCCCATTCACAGGCTTCAACCCAGCTACAGGCTTCTGCCCAGCTACAGGTTTTTGCCCAGCAACAGGCTTCTGCCCAGCTACAGGCTTCTGCCCATTCACAGGCTTCTGCCCAGCTACAGGCTTCTGCCCAGCTACAGGCTTCTGCCCATTCACAGGCTTCTGCCCAGCTACAGGCTTCTGCCCAGCTACAGGCTTCTGCCCATTCACAGGCTTCTGCCCAGGTACAGGCTTCTGTCCATTCACAGGCTTCTTCCCAGCTACAGGCTTCTGGCCAGCTACAGGCTTCTGCCCATTCACAGGCTTCTGCCCAGCTACAGGCTTCTGCCCAGCTACAGGCTTCTGCCCATTCACAGGCTTCTGCCCGGCTACAGGCTTTTGCCCATTCACAGGCTTCTGCCCAGCTACAGGCTTTTGCCCAGCAACAGGCTTTTGCCCATTCACCGGCTTCTGCATAGCTACAGGCTTCTGCCCAGCTACAGGCTTCTGCCCATTCACAGGCTTCTGCCCAGCTACAGGCTTCTGCCCATTCACAGGCTTCTGCCCATTCACAGGCTTCTGCCCAGCTACAGGCTTCTGCACAGCTACAGGCTTCTGCCCGTTCACCGGCTTCTGCCCAGGTACAGGCTTCTGCCCATTCACAGTCTTCTGCCCAGCTACAGGCTTCTGCACAGCTACAGGCTTCTGCCCATTCACAGGCTTCTGCCCAGCTACAGGCTTCTGCCCAGCTACAGGCTTCTGCCCATTCACAGGCTTCTGCCCATTCACAGGCTTCTGCCCAGCTACAGGCTTCTGCCCATTCACAGGCTTCTGCCCTTTCACAGGCTTCTGCCCAGCTACAGGCTTCTGCATAGCTACAGGCTTCTGCCCATTCACAGGCTTCTGCCCAGGTACAGGGTTCTGTCCATTCACAGGCTTCTGCCCAGCTACAGGCCTCTGCCCAGCTACAGGCTTCTGCCCATTCACAGGCTTCTGCCCAGCTACAGGCTTCTGCCCAGCTACAGGCTTCTGCCCATTCAAAGGCTTCTGCCCAGCTACAGTTTTCTGCCCAGGTACAGGCTTCTGTCCATTCACAGGCTTCTGCCCACCTACTGGCTTCTGCCCAGCTACAGGCTGCTGCCCATTCACAGGCTTCTGCCCAGCTACAGGCTTCTGCCCATTCACAGGCTTCTGCCCATTCACAGTCTTCTGCCCAGCTACAGGCTTCTGCACAGCTACAGGCTTCTGCCCGTTCACAGGCTTCTGCCCAGGTACAGTCTTCTGCCCATTCACAGGCTTCTGCCCAGCTACAGGCTTCTGCCCAGCTACAGGCTTCTGCCCATTCACAGGCTTCTGCCCAGCTACAGGCTTCTGCCCTGCTACAGGCTTCTGCCCATTCACAGGCTTCTGCCCAGCTACAGGCTTCTGTACAGCTACAGGCTTCTGCCCATTCACAGGCTTCTGCCCATTCACAGGCTTCTGCCCAGCTAGAGGCTTCTGCCCATTCACAGACTTCTGCCCAGCTACAGGCTTCTGCCCATTCACAGGCTTCTGCCCAGCTACAGGCTTCTGCCCAGCTACAGGCTTCAGCCCATTCACAGGCTTCAACCCAGCTACAGGCTTCTGCCCAGCTACAGGTTTTTGCCCAGCAACAGGCTTCTGCCCAGCTACAGGCTTCTGCCCATTCACAGGCTTCTGCCCAGCTACAGGCTTCTGCCCAGCTACAGGCTTCTGCCCATTCACAGGCTTCTGCCCAGCTACAGGCTTCTGCCCAGCTACAGGCTTCTGCCCATTCACAGGCTTCTGCCCAGGTACAGGCTTCTGTCCATTCACAGGCTTCTTCCCAGCTACAGGCTTCTGCCCAGCTACAGGCTTCTGCCCATTCACAGGCTTCTGCCCAGCTACAGGCTTCTGCCCAGCTACAGGCTTCTGCCCATTCACAGGCTTCTGCCCGGCTACAGGCTTTTGCCCATTCACAGGCTTCTGCCCAGCTACAGGCTTTTGCCCAGCAACAGGCTTTTGCCCATTCACCGGCTTCTGCATAGCTACAGGCTTCTGCCCAGCTACAGGCTTCTGCCCATTCACAGGCTTCTGCCCAGCTACAGGCTTCTGCCCATTCACAGGCTTCTGCCCATTCACAGGCTTCTGCCCAGCTACAGGCTTCTGCACAGCTACAGGCTTCTGCCCGTTCACCGGCTTCTGCCCAGGTACAGGCTTCTGCCCATTCACAGTCTTCTGCCCAGCTACAGGCTTCTGCACAGCTACAGGCTTCTGCCCATTCACAGGCTTCTGCCCAGCTACAGGCTTCTGCCCAGCTACAGGCTTCTGCCCATTCACAGGCTTCTGCCCAGCTACAGTTTTCTGCCCAGGTACAGGCTTCTGTCCATTCACAGGCTTCTGCCCACCTACAGGCTTCTGCCCAGCTTCAGGCTTCTGCCCATTCACAGGCTTCTGCCCAGCTACAGGCTTCTGCCCATTCACAGGCTTCTGCCCATTCACAGGCTTCTGCCCAGCTACAGGCTTCTGCACAGCTACAGGCTTCTGCCCGTTCACAGGCTTCTGCCCAGCTACAGGCTTCTGCCCATTCACAGGCTTCTGCCCAGCTACAGGCTTCTGCCCAGCTACAGGCTTCTGCCCATTCACAGGCTTCTGCCCAGGTACAGGCTTCTGTCCATTCACAGGCTTCTGCCCAGCTACAGGCTTCTGCCCAGCTACAGGCTTCTGCCCATTCACAGGCTTCTGCCCAGCTACAGTTTTCTGCCCAGGTACAGGCTTCTGCCCATTCACAGGCTTCTGCCCAGCTACAGGCTTCTGCCCAGCTACAGGCTTCTGCCCATTCACAGGCTTCTGCCCAGGTACAGGCTTCTGTCCATTCACAGGCTTCTTCCCAGCTACAGGCTTCTGCCCAGCTACAGGCTTCTGCCCATTCACAGGCTTCTGCCCAGCTACAGGCTTCTGCCCAGCTACAGGCTTCTGCCCATTCACAGGCTTCTGCCCGGCTACAGGCTTTTGCCCATTCACAGGCTTCTGCCCAGCTACAGGCTTTTGCCCAGCAACAGGCTTTTGCCCATTCACCGGCTTCTGCATAGCTACAGGCTTCTGCCCAGCTACAGGCTTCTGCCCATTCACAGGCTTCTGCCCAGCTACAGGCTTCTGCCCATTCACAGGCTTCTGCCCAGCTACAGGCTTCTGCCCAGCTACAGGCTTCTGCCCATTCACAGGCTTCTGCCCATTCACAGGCTTCTGCCCAGCTACAGGCTTCTGCACAGCTACAGGCTTCTGCCCGTTCACCGGCTTCTGCCCAGGTACAGGCTTCTGCCCATTCACAGTCTTCTGCCCAGCTACAGGCTTCTGCCCATTCACAGGCTTCTGCCCAGCTACAGGCTTCTGCCCAGCTACAGGCTTCTGCCCATTCACAGTCTTCTGCCCTTTCACAGGCTTCTGCCCAGCTACAGGCTTCTGCACAGCTACAGGCTTCTGCCCATTCACAGGCTTCTGCCCATTCACAGGCTTCTGCCCAGCTACAGGCTTCTGCCCATTCACAGGCTTCTGCACAGCTACAGGCTTCTGCCCAGCTACAGGCTTCTGCCCATTCACAGGCTTCTGCCCAGCTACAGGCTTCTGCCCATTCACAGGCTTCTGCCCAGCTACAGGCTTCTGCCCATTCACAGGCTTCTGTCCATTTACAGGCTTCTGCCCAGCTAGAGGCTTCTGCCCATTTACAGGCTTCTGCCCAGCTAGAGGCTTCTGCCCATTCACAGGCTTCTGCCCATTCACAGGCTTCTGCCCATTCACAGGCTTCTGCCCAGCTACAGGCTTCTGCCCAGCTACAGGCTTCTGCCCATTCACAGGCTTCTGTCCATTTACAGGCTTCTGTCCAGCTAGAGGCTTCTGCTGATTGACAGGCTTCTGCCCAGCTACAGGCTTCTGCCCAGCTACAGGCTTCTGCCCATTCACAGGCTTCTGCCCAGGTACAGGTTTCTGCCCATTCACAGGCTTCTGCCCATTCACAGGCTTCTGCCCAGCTACATGCTTCTGCATAGCTACAGGCTTCTGCCCATTCACAGGCTTCTGCCCAGGTACAGGGTTCTGTCCATTCACAGGCTTCTGCCCAGCTACAGGCTTCTGCCCAGCTACAGGCTTCTGCCCATTCACAGGCATCTGCGCAGCTACAGGCTTCTGCCCAGCTACAGGCTTCTGCCCAGCTACAGGCTTCTGTCCATTTACAGGCTTCTGTCCATTTACAGGCTTCTGCCCAGCTAGAGGCTTCTGCCCAGCTACAGGCTTCTGCCCAGCTACAGGCTTCTGCCCAGCTACAGGCTTCTGCCCAGGTACAGGCTTCTGCCCATTCACAGGCTTCTGCCCATTCACAGGCTTCTGCGCAGCTACAGGCTTCTGCATAGCTACAGGCTTCTGCCCATTCACAGGCTTCTGCCCAGGTACAGGGTTCTGTCCATTCACAGGCTTCTGCCCAGCTACAGGCTTCTGCCCAGGTACAGGCTTCTGCCCATTCACAGGCTTCTGCCCATTCACAGGCTTCTGCCCAGCTACAGGCTTCTGCATAGCTACAGGCTTCTGCCCATTCACAGGCTTCTGCCCAGGTACAGGGTTCTGTCCATTCACAGGCTTCTGCCCAGCTACAGGCTTCTGCCCAGCTACAGGCTTCTGCCCATTCACAGGCTTCTGCCCAGCTACAGGCTTCTGCCCAGCTACAGGCTTCTGCCCATTCAAAGGCTTCTGCCCAGCTACAGTTTTCTGCCCAGGTACAGGCTTCTGTCCATTCACAGGCTTCTGCCCACCTACTGGCTTCTGCCCAGCTACAGGCTGCTGCCCATTCACAGGCTTCTGCCCAGCTACAGGCTTCTGCCCATTCACAGGCTTCTGCCCATTCACAGTCTTCTGCCCAGCTACAGGCTTCTGCACAGCTACAGGCTTCTGCCCGTTCACAGGCTTCTGCCCAGGTACAGTCTTCTGCCCATTCACAGGCTTCTGCCCAGCTACAGGCTTCTGCCCAGCTACAGGCTTCTGCCCATTCACAGGCTTCTGCCCAGCTACAGGCTTCTGCCCTGCTACAGGCTTCTGCCCATTCACAGGCTTCTGCCCAGCTACAGGCTTCTGTACAGCTACAGGCTTCTGCCCATTCACAGGCTTCTGCCCATTCACAGGCTTCTGCCCAGCTAGAGGCTTCTGCCCATTCACAGACTTCTGCCCAGCTACAGGCTTCTGCCCATTCACAGGCTTCTGCCCAGCTACAGGCTTCTGCCCAGCTACAGGCTTCAGCCCATTCACAGGCTTCAACCCAGCTACAGGCTTCTGCCCAGCTACAGGTTTTTGCCCAGCAACAGGCTTCTGCCCAGCTACAGGCTTCTGCCCATTCACAGGCTTCTGCCCAGCTACAGGCTTCTGCCCAGCTACAGGCTTCTGCCCATTCACAGGCTTCTGCCCAGCTACAGGCTTCTGCCCAGCTACAGGCTTCTGCCCATTCACAGGCTTCTGCCCAGGTACAGGCTTCTGTCCATTCACAGGCTTCTTCCCAGCTACAGGCTTCTGCCCAGCTACAGGCTTCTGCCCATTCACAGGCTTCTGCCCAGCTACAGGCTTCTGCCCAGCTACAGGCTTCTGCCCATTCACAGGCTTCTGCCCGGCTACAGGCTTTTGCCCATTCACAGGCTTCTGCCCAGCTACAGGCTTTTGCCCAGCAACAGGCTTTTGCCCATTCACCGGCTTCTGCATAGCTACAGGCTTCTGCCCAGCTACAGGCTTCTGCCCATTCACAGGCTTCTGCCCAGCTACAGGCTTCTGCCCATTCACAGGCTTTTGCCCATTCACAGGCTTCTGCCCAGCTACAGGCTTCTGCACAGCTACAGGCTTCTGCCCGTTCACCGGCTTCTGCCCAGGTACAGGCTTCTGCCCATTCACAGTCTTCTGCCCAGCTACAGGCTTCTGCACAGCTACAGGCTTCTGCCCATTCACAGGCTTCTGCCCAGCTACAGGCTTCTGCCCAGCTACAGGCTTCTGCCCATTCACAGGCTTCTGCCCAGCTACAGTTTTCTGCCCAGGTACAGGCTTCTGTCCATTCACAGGCTTCTGCCCACCTACAGGCTTCTGCCCAGCTTCAGGCTTCTGCCCATTCACAGGCTTCTGCCCAGCTACAGGCTTCTGCCCATTCACAGGCTTCTGCCCATTCACAGGCTTCTGCCCAGCTACAGGCTTCTGCACAGCTACAGGCTTCTGCCCGTTCACAGGCTTCTGCCCAGCTACAGGCTTCTGCCCATTCACAGGCTTCTGCCCAGCTACAGGCTTCTGCCCAGCTACAGGCTTCTGCCCATTCACAGGCTTCTGCCCAGGTACAGGCTTCTGTCCATTCACAGGCTTCTGCCCAGCTACAGGCTTCTGCCCAGCTACAGGCTTCTGCCCATTCACAGGCTTCTGCCCAGCTACAGTTTTCTGCCCAGGTACAGGCTTCTGCCCATTCACAGGCTTCTGCCCAGCTACAGGCTTCTGCCCAGCTACAGGCTTCTGCCCATTCACAGGCTTCTGCCCAGGTACAGGCTTCTGTCCATTCACAGGCTTCTTCCCAGCTACAGGCTTCTGCCCAGCTACAGGCTTCTGCCCATTCACAGGCTTCTGCTCAGCTACAGGCTTCTGCCCAGCTACAGGCTTCTGCCCATTCACAGGCTTCTGCCCGGCTACAGGCTTTTGCCCATTCACAGGCTTCTGCCCAGCTACAGGCTTTTGCCCAGCAACAGGCTTTTGCCCATTCACCGGCTTCTGCATAGCTACAGGCTTCTGCCCAGCTACAGGCTTCTGCCCATTCACAGGCTTCTGCCCAGCTACAGGCTTCTGCCCATTCACAGGCTTCTGCCCAGCTACAGGCTTCTGCCCAGCTACAGGCTTCTGCCCATTCACAGGCTTCTGCCCATTCACAGGCTTCTGCCCAGCTACAGGCTTCTGCACAGCTACAGGCTTCTGCCCGTTCACCGGCTTCTGCCCAGGTACAGGCTTCTGCCCATTCACAGTCTTCTGCCCAGCTACAGGCTTCTGCCCATTCACAGGCTTCTGCCCAGCTACAGGCTTCTGCCCAGCTACAGGCTTCTGCCCATTCACAGGCTTCTGCCCTTTCACAGGCTTCTGCCCAGCTACAGGCTTCTGCACAGCTACAGGCTTCTGCCCATTCACAGGCTTCTGCCCATTCACAGGCTTCTGCCCAGCTACAGGCTTCTGCCCATTCACAGGCTTCTGCACAGCTACAGGCTTCTGCCCAGCTACAGGCTTCTGCCCATTCACAGGCTTCTGCCCAGCTACAGGCTTCTGCCCATTCACAGGCTTCTGCCCAGCTACAGGCTTCTGCCCATTCACAGGCTTCTGTCCATTTACAGGCTTCTGCCCAGCTAGAGGCTTCTGCCCATTTACAGGCTTCTGCCCAGCTAGAGGCTTCTGCCCATTCACAGGCTTCTGCCCATTCACAGGCTTCTGCCCATTCACAGGCTTCTGCCCAGCTACAGGCTTCTGCCCAGCTACAGGCTTCTGCCCATTCACAGGCTTCTGTCCATTTACAGGCTTCTGTCCAGCTAGAGGCTTCTGCTGATTGACAGGCTTCTGCCCAGCTACAGGCTTCTGCCCAGCTACAGGCTTCTGCCCATTCACAGGCTTCTGCCCAGGTACAGGTTTCTGCCCATTCACAGGCTTCTGCCCATTCACAGGCTTCTGCCCAGCTACATGCTTCTGCATAGCTACAGGCTTCTGCCCATTCACAGGCTTCTGCCCAGGTACAGGGTTCTGTCCATTCACAGGCTTCTGCCCAGCTACAGGCTTCTGCCCAGCTACAGGCTTCTGCCCATTCACAGGCATCTGCGCAGCTACAGGCTTCTGCCCAGCTACAGGCTTCTGCCCAGCTACAGGCTTCTGTCCATTTACAGGCTTCTGTCCATTTACAGGCTTCTGCCCAGCTAGAGGCTTCTGCCCAGCTACAGGCTTCTGCCCAGCTACAGGCTTCTGCCCAGCTACAGGCTTCTGCCCAGGTACAGGCTTCTGCCCATTCACAGGCTTCTGCCCATTCACAGGCTTCTGCGCAGCTACAGGCTTCTGCATAGCTACAGGCTTCTGCCCATTCACAGGCTTCTGCCCAGGTACAGGGTTCTGTCCTTTCACAGGCTTCTGCCCAGCTACAGGCTTCTGCCCAGCTACAGGCTTCTGCCCATTCACAGGCTTCTGCCCAGCTACAGGCTTCTGCCCAGCTACAGGCTTCTGCCCATTCAAAGGCTTCTGCCCAGCTACAGTTTTCTGCCCAGGTACAGGCTTCTGTCCATTCACAGGCTTCTGCCCACCTACTGGCTTCTGCCCAGCTACAGGCTTCTGCCCATTCACAGGCTTCTGCCCAGCTACAGGCTTCTGCCCATTCACAGGCTTCTGCCCATTCACAGGCTTCTGCCCAGCTACAGGCTTCTCCACAGCTACAGGCTTCTGCCCGTTCACAGGCTTCTGCCCAGGTACAGGCTTCTGCCCATTCACAGGCCTCTGCCCAGCTACAGGCTTCTGCCCAGCTACATGCTTCTGCCCATTCACAGGCTTCTGCCCAGCTACAGGCTTCTGCCCTGCTACAGGCTTCTGCCCATTCACAGGCTTCTGCCCGGCTACAGTTTTCTGCCCAGGTACAGGCTTCTGTCCATTCACAGGCTTCTGCCCACCTACAGGCTTCTGCCCAGCTACAGGCTTCTGCCCATTCACAGGCTTCTGCCCAGCTACAGGCTTCTGCCCATTCACAGGCTTCTACCCATTCACAGGCTTCTGCCCAGCTACAGGCTTCTGCATAGCTACAGGCTTCTGCCCGTTCACAGGCTTCTGCCCAGGTACAGGCTTCTGCCCATTCACAGGCTTCTGCTCAGCTACAGGCTTCTGCCCATTCACAGGCTTCTGCCCAGCTACAGTTTTCTGCCCAGCTACAGGCTTCTGCCCATTCACAGGCTTCTGCCCAGCTACAGGCTTCTGCCCAGCTACAGGCTTCTGCCCATTCACAGGCTTCTGCCCAGCTACAGGCTTCTGCCCAGCTACAGGCTTCTGCCCATTCACAGGCTTCTGCCCCAGCTACAGGCTTCTGCCCATTCACAGGCTTCTGCCCAGCTACAGGCTTCTGCCCATTCACAGGCTTCTGCCCAGCTACAGGCTTCTGCCCATTCACAGGCTTCTGCTCAGCTACAGGCTTCTGCCCAGGTACAGGCTTCTGCCCATTAACAGGCTTCTGCCCAGCTACAGGCTTCTGCCCATTCACAGGCTTCTGCCCATTTACAGGCTTCTGCCCAGCTACAGGCTTCTGCACAGCTACAGGCTTCTGCCCATTCACAGGCTTCTGCACATTCACAGGCTTCTGCCCATTCACAGGCTTCTGCCCAGCTACAGGCTTCTGCACAGCTACAGGCTTCTGCCCATTCACAGGCTTCTGCATATTCACAGGCTTCTGCCCAGCTACAGGCTTCTGCCCATTCACAGGCTTCTGTCCATTTACAGGCTTCTGCCCAGCTAGAGGCTTCTGCCCATTCACAGGCTTCTGCCCAGCTACAGGCTTCTGCCCATTCACAGGTTTCTGCCCAGCTACAGTTTTCTGCCCAGGTACAGGCTTCTGTCCATTCACAGGCTTCTGCCCATTCACAGGCTTCTGGCCAGGTACAGGTTTCTGGCCAGGTACAGGCTTCTGCCCATTCACAGGCTTCTGCCCATTCACAGGCTTCTGCCCAGCTACAGGCTTCTGCATAGCTACAGGCTTCTGCCCATTCACAGGCTTCTGCCCAGCTACAGGGTTCTGCATAGCTACAGGCTTCTGCCCATTCACAGGCTTCTGCCCAGGTACAGGCTTCTGTCCATTCACAGGCTTCTGCCCAGCTAGAGGCTTCTGCCCAGCTACAGGCTTCTGCCCATTCACAGGCTTCTGCCCAGCTACAGGCTTCTGCCCAGCTACAGGCTTCTGCCCATTCACAGGCTTCTGCCCAGCTACAGTTTTCTGCCCAGGTACAGGCTTCTGTCCATTCACAGGCTTCTGCCCATTCACAGGCTTCTGCCCAGCTACAGGCTTCTGCCCAGATACAGGCTTCTGCCCATTCACAGGCTTCTGCCCATTCACAGGCTTCTGCCCATTCACAGGCTTCTGTCCATTTACAGGCTTCTGCCCAGCTAGAGGCTTCTGCCCATTCACAGGCTTCTGCCCAGCTACAGGCTTCTGCCCATTCACAGGCTTCTGCCCAGCTACAGTTTTCTGCCCAGGTACAGGCTTCTGTCCATTCACAGGCTTCTGCCCATTCACAGGCTTCTGGCCAGGTACAGGTTTCTGGCCAGGTACAGGCTTCTGCCCATTCACAGGCTTCTGCCCATTCACAGGCTTCTGCCCATTCACAGGCTTCTGCCCAGCTACAGGCTTCTGCATAGCTACAGGCTTCTGCCCATTCACAGGCTTCTGCCCAGCTACAGGCTTCTGCATAGCTACAGGCTTCTGCCCATTCACAGGCTTCTGCCCAGCTACAGGGTTCTGCATAGCTACAGGCTTCTGCCCATTCACAGGCTTCTGCCCAGGTACAGGCTTCTGTCCATTCACAGGCTTCTGCCCAGCTACAGGCTTCTGCCCAGCTACAGGCTTCTGCCCATTCACAGGCTTCTGCCCAGCTACAGGCTTCTGCCCAGCTACAGGCTTCTGCCCATTCACAGGCTTCTGCCCAGCTACAGTTTTCTGCCCAGGTACAGGCTTCTGTCCATTCACAGGCTTCTGCCCATTCACAGGCTTCTGCCCAGCTACAGGCTTCTGCCCAGCTACAGGCTTCTGCCCATTCACAGGCTTCTGCCCATTCACAGGCTTCTGCCCATTCACAGGCTTCTGCCCAGCTACAGGCTTCTGCCCATTCACAGGCTTCTGTCCATTTACAGGCTTCTGCCCAGCTAGAGGCTTCTGCCCATTCACATGCTTCTGCCCAGCTACAGGCTTCTGCCCATTCACAGGCTTCTGCCCAGCTACAGTTTTCTGCCCAGCTACAGGCTTCTGCCCATTCACAGTCTTCTGCCCAGCTACAGGCTTCTGCCCAGCTACAGGCTTCTGCCCATTCACAGGCTTCTGCCCAGCTACAGTTTTCTGCCCAGCTACAGGCTTCTGCCCATTCACAGTCTTCTGCCCAGCTACAGGCTTCTGCCCAGCTACAGGCTTCTGCCCATTCACAGGCTTCTGCCCAGCTACAGGCTTCTGCCCATTCACAGGCTTCTGCTCAGCTACAGGCTTCTGCCCAGGTACAGGCTTCTGCCCATTAACAGGCTTCTGCCCAGCTACAGGCTTCTGCCCATTCACAGGCTTCTGCCCATTCACAGGCTTCTGCCCAGCTACAGGCTTCTGCACAGCTACAGGCTTCTGCCCATTCACAGGCTTCTGCCCATTCACAGGCTTCTGCCCATTCACAGGCTTCTGCCCAGCTACAGGCTTCTGCACAGCTACAGGCTTCTGCCCATTCACAGGCTTCTGCCCATTCACAGGCTTCTGCCCAGCTACAGGCTTCTGCACAGCTACAGGCTTCTGCCCATTCACAGGCTTCTGCATATTCACAGGCTTCTGCCCAGCTACAGGCTTCTGCCCATTCACAGGCTTCTGTCCATTTACAGGCTTCTGCCCAGCTAGAGGCTTCTGCCCATTCACAGGCTTCTGCCCAGCTACAGGCTTCTGCCCATTCACAGGCTTCTGCCCAGCTACAGTTTTCTGCCCAGGTACAGGCTTCTGTCCATTCACAGGCTTCTGCCCATTCACAGGCTTCTGGCCAGGTACAGGTTTCTGGCCAGGTACAGGCTTCTGCCCATTCACAGGCTTCTGCCCATTCACAGGCTTCTGCCCAGCTACAGGCTTCTGCATAGCTACAGGCTTCTGCCCATTCACAGGCTTCTGCCCAGGTACAGGCTTCTGTCCATTCACAGGCTTCTGCCCAGCTACAGGCTTCTGCCCAGCTACAGGCTTCTGCCCATTCACAGGCTTCTGCCCAGCTATAGGTTTCTGCCCAGCTACAGGCTTCTGCCCATTCACAGGCTTCTGCCCAGCTACAGTTTTCTGCCCAGGTACAGGCTTCTGTCCATTCACAGGCTTCTGCCCATTCACAGGCTTCTGCCCAGCTACAGGCTTCTGCCCAGCTACAGGCTTCTGCCCAGCTACAGGCTTCTGCCCATTCACAGGCTTCTGCCCAGCTACAGGCTTCTGCCCAGCTACAGGCTTCTGCCCATTCACAGGCTTCTGTCCATTTACAGGCTTCTGCCCAGCTAGAGGCTTCTGCTCATTCACAGGCTTCTGCCCAGCTACAGGCTTCTGCCCAGCTACAGGCTTCTGCCCATTCACAGGCTTCTGCCCAGGTACAGGCTTCTGCCCATTCACAGGCTTCTGCCCATTCACAGGCTTCTGCCCAGCTACAGGCTTCTGCATAGCTACAGGCTTCTGCCCATTCACAGGCTTCTGCCCAGGTACAGGCTTCTGCCCATTCACAGGCTTCTGCCCATTCACAGGCTTCTGCCCAGCTACAGGCTTCTGCATAGCTACAGGCTTCTGCCCATTCACAGGCTTCTGCCCAGGTACAGGCTTCTGTCCATTCACAGGCTTCTGCCCAGCTACAGGCTTCTGCCCAGCTACAGGTTTCTGCCCATTCACAGGCTTCTGCCCAGCTACAGGCTTCTGCCCATTCACAGGCTTCTGCCCAGCTACAGTTTTCTGCCCAGGTACAGGCTTCTGTCCATTCACAGGCTTCTGCCCACCTACAGGCTTCTGCCCAGCTACAGGCTTCTGCCCATTCACAGGCTTCTGCCCGGCTACAGGCTTCTGCCCATTCACAGGCTTCTGCACAGCTACAGGTTTTTGCCCAGCAACAGGCTTTTGCCCAGCTACAGGCTTCTGCCCAGCTACAGGCTTCTGCCCATTCACAGGCTTCTGTCCATTTACAGGCTTCTGCCCAGCTAGAGGCTTCTGCCCATTCACAGGCTTCTGCCCAGCTACAGGCTTCTGCCCAGCTACAGGCTTCTGCCCATTCACAGGCTTCTGCCCAGCTACAGGCTTCTGCCCATTCACAGGCTTCTGCCCATTCACAGGCTTCTGCCCAGCTACAGGCTTCTGCACAGCTACAGGTTTCTGCCCGTTCACAGGCTTCTGCCCAGGTACAGGCTTCTGCCCATTCACAGGCTTCTGCCCAGCTACAGTTTTCTGCCCAGGTACAGGCTTCTGTACATTCACAGGCTTCTGCCCACCTACAGGCTTCTGCCCAGCTACAGGCTTCTGCCCATTCACAGGCTTCTGCCCAGCTACAGGCTTCTGCCCATTCACAGGCTTCTGCCCATTCACAGGCTTCTGCCCAGCTACAGGCTTCTGCCCATTCACAGGCTTCTGCCCAGCTACAGGCTTCTGCCCATTCACAGGCTTCTGCCCATTCACAGGCTTCTGCCCAGCTACAGGCTTCTGCACAGCTACAGGTTTCTGCCCGTTCACAGGCTTCTGCCCAGGTACAGGCTTCTGCCCATTCACAGGCTTCTGCCCAGCTACAGTTTTCTGCCCAGGTACAGGCTTCTGTACATTCACAGGCTTCTGCCCACCTACAGGCTTCTGCCCAGCTACAGGCTTCTGCCCATTCACAGGCTTCTGCCCAGCTACAGGCTTCTGCCCATTCACAGGCTTCTGCCCAGCTACAGGTTTTTGCCCAGCAACAGGCTTTTGCCCAGCTACAGGCTTCTGCCCAGCTACAGGCTTCTGCCCATTCACAGGCTTCTGTCCATTTACAGGCTTCTGCCCAGCTAGAGGCTTCTGCCCATTCACAGGCTTCTGCCCAGTGACGTGGGAAATTTCATTATCACCATGTTTTTACTATTATAACCACCTTGTTATGACAAATGTAATCATTTTATGCATGTTCATTTTATTAGATGTGCTTAATCACACTCAATATTCACAGTGGTAATTCACTTCATATTAGCTCGTTTTGCAGAGTTACCTTGTAGGTCATTCCGACATTTGTGTACGTGCTAGCTAGCAGAGAAACCTTGTCTGATAACCATTTTGGGTAAACACCAGGATGTGAACGTGAAGAGGTTATGCTGACATTTCTGACGGGAAACAACCCTAAAAAGGTCTGCCTGGGAACAGAAGGGAGTTTCCGTCTTGGGATAGAAGGGAGATTTTGAAGGATGCCGTTGCAAGCGGGAAACCTTATGTCCATACATGGTTTAAGGTTCCGGATACAGCGGAGCGGGGATAAATAATGGCTCTGAGAGACTGTTACTCTCAGAGCACTTTCAGAGCGTGATGATTTCATGACTGATTGTACTCTCAATAATTTGCATTAATAAAAACTTGTTACTCATCTGACACGACTCAGAACTTAATATTTGTCTTTATTAATCGTCACAGGAATTTCCACCACAAACTGGCGTCACGAGACAGGATCCCAGAGTGATCGACGGACGGAGAAAGGTCCCTCTCATCGAGGACGCTCTCCGGTGAGACCGGACCCAAAACGAGGAAGGCCCACAGACAAAGGGACAGTACCGTGGGGGTGAAGGGGGGCAGGTCTCCATCCGCCGATCTGACGGGATTTAATAAGAACCTTGGTGGTAAGTGACAAAATCAGTTTTTGAAAAAACTTAATATTAAATTCCCTCCACCGGTCCTCAAGCAGCTCCTTCTTGAGAATAAAAAAGTACCTATATGGCAGTTAGCGGCCCTTTAAAGGGGTGGCAGTTAGCGGTATAGTATATGTGGCAGTTTTAACGGCATATAACTCGTGGCAGTTAACGGCGTCCAAAGACGCGGCAGTTAGCGGCGTGTGTACAAAACCCACCTGGTTGATAAGGTCTCTAAGTACAGACGTGTATTAGAGTAAAATAGGTCCGGACCGCTAGAAGGACTGCAAGAATAGAGGAGGGTGAGAACAATTTTTGGGAACTAAATTTCTGAGTCAAGTGAGAGAACAACAAAATGGGATCCCACTTAGCTAAAGAATTAAAATATAACCCAAAAATACACACTGCTCCATTATTTCATGAGATGAGTAGAAATTATGGCACAGAGAGTGTAATGTATGTTCCAATTTGGATTAGATACTTTGGATTTCCAGTAAATGGCAGTCTTGGTGTTAGATATTTAGGGAGATTCAAGCAGAGGATACAGCAGCCGCCCATGGGGTGTCCACGGGCAGTAACTAATCATTGGAAAAAGCATAAGGAAAATATGTTAAGGGCAGCAGGGTTTTGGATAGAGGAGGCAGAAAAACGGGAGAAAGAAAGGGAGGGGGGTGCAATTAAACCCATGTCTCAGTGTCTCTCAGCAGTGCTCGATCCTGACCTGGACGCCGCCTGTCCCCGACGCCCACCACCTAACAACAATCAAGTAGGCGCTCCAGCAGCTGAGGCACCACCACCACCAGCAGCTGAGATACCACCACCACCGCCACCACCACCAGCGTATGCAGGCCCATTTCAACCCGGTCCATATGCAGAACTGAGGGAGAGGCTGGATGAGATGATAGCCAACACAAGTTTGGGGACCAACGCCCCAGCAAGTTCCCCGGTGTCAAGCAACACAAGGCAAAAGAGGCCAGGGGGGGGGGCAAACCAATCTCCCTCCTGCAAAGCCCCAAAACACAGGGCGTTTGGACCAGTCAGATGATCTGATTTTCGTAGGACCGATGGTTGAAGTAGCAGGGCATGAAGGGCCAATGCTAGTTCACAGATACTGGACTGAAAAGGACATTTTGGAAGTTTCTACTGGATTACCAGACCCACAACAAGTTGGAGGAAGGAAATTCGGAAATGAATTTGAGAACTTTTGTATTTCGTGCCGACCCACAGCCAACGAGATAAAGCGCATCCTGATGAGAAAACTTGGATCAAGTTACTGCAAGATTGACAGAGGTTGGCCGCAGCAGGACATCAGACTGGGTGATGTTCAGTGGAATCGAGATCCTGCAGCAGACCCAGATGTGAATTTGGAGTACAGGAACATGATAAGAGACTTAAAAGAGCGTCTTGTTGCAGCTTTTCCCCTTCACGTCAACATGGGAAAAATCGCTGAATGCAAACAGGAAGACGGAGAGACTGTGCAGGATTATATGGTTCGTCTAACCAGAATCCACACTGATCATAGTGGACTTGACGCTCCTGCAGCCAGAGCAGAAAATGCTGATGCGGTTTCTTCCTGGGAAGCACACTTGCGCAATAGCTTCCTACTGGGACTGAAGCCAGAATTGGCCAATTCCATCAAACAACACTGTATTGGATATTATCGACAACCTCTCAGCGTTATTGAAGATCATGCCAGACACTATGAGATTCTCTTCAAAAATCAAGAGAAGAAAAAGGAGAAGAAAAAGTCTGAAACGATGGATCAAGCTATGTTAACGATGGTACAGCAGGTAACGGAGCTAACTGCAAGCTCCCAGAGGGGAAAAGGAAAAGCACGAGGAAAAGGAAGAGGTAGAGGAAGAGGTGGACGAGGTGGACGAAGTGGATTTGCTGGTAACGGGCCTGTATTCCGACCACCAGCTCCTCAACAACAGCAACAAAACAGTCAGGAGGACGAAACTGAAGTGGATTGGACAAACAGGTGTTATGCCTGTAGAAGGGAAGGACACTTTGCTAGAGACTGTCCTGGAGAAGTTGACAGCAGTGCGTCAAACAAGTGACGGGCGGCGGAGAGGCAGGACGGCACAGACGAGTCCACTGAGTCATCGGACAGGGAAGTAGATCTTTCTTTCTCTTACCTTAGTTTAGTGCAGCAATTAACCAATAATCCTACAGCAATGCCAATGTTAAATGTTGAAGTATGTGGAAAGACATTGAAATTTATGGTTGACAGCGGTGCTGGTTATTCTGTAATTAGGGCTGAGGATTTGAAATGTGAAACACAACCAGGAAAACATACAGCATTAATTGGGGTAGGAGGGCAAATAGTTAAAGAAAAGGTGTCTGTGCCTCTCCAATGTTCTTTAAATGATCGATCCTTCTCTCACTGCTTTTTGATCTCCTCAACGTGCCCAGTAAACTTGTTGGCTAGAGATTTGATGTGTAAATTAGGTTGTAACTTGATTAGCTCACCAACTGGTTTATCTATAGAATTTGAACAACCATGCATGGTCCAATTTGCACCTGGGGCTCCAGGATATGCATATATGTGGCGTTGTGTAGAAGAACAGAGTGAAACAATGAAACATTTTCTGTCACAAACAAAGAAACTGGTGACAAAGCCTTTAGAGTGGAAGCAAACTGATTTGCATTATACATCCCACATTAGCAGTGGGCCAGACCATGAATACGAACAGTTATTTTACCACCAGACTTCAGAACCACTGTCTACAACATTTTTAATTTGGGACAGTGAAAAGGCAGCAGCTATGGTCTCTTTAACTAAACAGCAGGACACTTTGTTCACAGTAGAAAATTCCTCCCCTCACATCTCCCTGGCCAGAGTTAACCATACCGTGCCATGGGAAAATATTGGTCCATGGGCTTTACGGGTGGCCAGGGCTAAAGATTGGGTTAATACAATACACCCCAATGTGCAGCACAGCGCCTCCACCCACACGTGGAGATGCCCTTATCAGTATCGTTTGAAAACAGAGCCTACAGTGGAGCTGTTTGGCAGCGCGCCACTGGTGCAGGCGGTTTCGCTCACAGAGGAAGAGGAACTGGAGCTCAGCTCTCTCCCTCCTCAGCTGTGGGCCAGCAGTAAGTATGATGTAGGGTTGATTAAAGGCTGTGAACCTGTGTCCATTACACCTAAGTCTTCATATAGGCCTAGACAAGCTCAATATCCTTTGAAACCTGAAGCAGTTGAAGGCATTAGGCCCGTGTTTCAAGCTCTTCTTGAAAAAGGGGTCATAGTGCCATGCGCAGACTCACCAGTTAGAACACCAATCTTTCCTGTTAAGAAGCCCGGCCGGGATGAGTGGAGATTTGTACAAGATTTGCAAGCGGTAAATGCAGCAGTTCAAGCACGAGCCCCTGAGGTTCCAAATCCCCACACTATTTTGTCTCAGATACCAACGGAACACACCCACTACAGTGTAGTGGATCTGGCTAATGCATTTTTCAGTGTTCCAATTCATCCAGACAGCAGATTCTGGTTTGCATTCTCCTTTGAAGGGAAAGCATATACTTTTACGAGGTTGTGTCAGGGTTATTGTGAGTCACCTACTATCTATAATGCTGCACTGAGAGATAGCCTGGCAAGCTTAGTTCTACCGCAAGGGGTCACTCTGGCGCAGTACATGGATGATCTTCTCATCTCTGCCCCCTCGCGGCAGCTTTGTAAACAAGCCACATTACAGTTGCTGAAACACTTGGCTGAGCAAGGCCACAAGGCCAGCAAAGCAAAATTACAGTACTGTAAGACTGAGGTTACGTTTGTGGGCCATGTCATAAGGGCAAGAGAGAGACGCATGGCAACTGACAGAATTGAGGCAATTTGCCAAATTCCTAAGCCCACAACAAAGAAGCAACTGCTTTCCTTTTTAGGAATGTGTTCATACTGCCGCACTTTCATTTCCTCCTATGCAGAGCAGGAGGGCCCTCTCAGAGATATTATTCCTACGAAAGGGGTTAGCACTGCAAAACTGCAGTGGACACAAGAGGCAGAAGAAGCATTTATACAGCTTAAGGTGGCTTTGCAAAATATGCCAGCATTGGGCATACCTGATCCAACTAAACCTTTTGTTCAGATGGTAGATGCAAAAGGCATCTATATGACTTCAGTGCTTACTCAAAAACATGGAGATAAGCTTCGCCCTGTTGCATACTTCTCTTGTAAGCTGGACTCAGTGGCTCAGGGCCTGCCCACCTGCCTTAGAGCAGTGGCAGCAGCAGAAAAGGCACTAATAGCTTCAAGAGACATTGTGGCTTATGCTCCACTTACATTAAAGGTACCACATGCAGTGCACAACATTCTCCAAGATCAGAGAGTTGCACATCTATCAGCCCAGAGATGGCTGCGATATCACACTGCTTTACTTGACATGCCTAATGTTACAGTACAACGTTGTAGCACGCTCAATCCTGCTTCCCTCCTGCCAACTCCAGAGGATGGGGAGCCACACGACTGTCAGCTGTTGCTGCAGCACGCGTGCACACCACGAATAGATTTGCAAGAAGAGCCATTGCACAATGCGCAAATGGAGCTCTTTGTTGATGGCTCAGCAAGCAGAGATAAGACAGGAACGAACAGAGTAGCATACGCTGTAGTGTCAGCCACAGAGGTCTTGGACACTGGCGTTTTGCCCAGCTCTTACTCAGCACAGGCAGCTGAGCTAGTAGCCCTTACAAAAGCATGCGAATTGGCAAAAGGTCAATCATTGAATGCGTACACTGACAGCAGGTACGCATGGGGCGTGGCAAATGATTTTGGTTTTATGTGGAAGCAGCGTAATTTCCTGACAAGTTCAGGAACAAAGATCAAACACCATGAGCTGATTAACAACTTGCTTTCTGCTCTTTTGCTTCCCTCACAGATCGCAGTAATCAAGTGTGCCGCACACACATCCACAGGAGATCCAGTGAGCAGGGGAAATGCGTTTGCAGACAGCGTCGCTAAGCACACAGCTCATAATGCAAACATCACAGCTGCACAAATTTCTACACCAGAGCAGGAGAAACCTTCCTTAATTGACATTCAGTCAATGGCAACACCATTAGAGAAAAACTTGTGGGCTAAAACTGATTGTTACAAAGACAATGGCATTTGGAGACAGAAATCCACCAACAGGCCGCTCCTGCCCAAACAATATGCTAAGGTTTTGATCAAAATTGTCCATGGGAGGAGTCACATGGCCAAGGGAGGGATAGTAGAGCAGATTTCCAGGTATTGGTATGCACCTGGACTCCACACACTTGCCCAAAATTTTTGTTCTTCATGTCTCATCTGTGCTCAACACACACACAGACATGCTGCACCACTCACACAGCAGCCAGCAGGTCATCCACCTGCCACAGAACCATTTCAACACTGGCAGATAGACTTTGTAGAGCTAACTCCAGCTGAAGGAAAAAAGTTTCTCCTGGTCTGTGTTTGCATGTTCAGTAAATGGATTGAAGCTTTCCCAACAGGTAAACAGGATGGAGAAGCAATGGCTAAAGCATTTCTCAGAGAACTGATCCCAAGATTTGGTCTGCCAAAAAGGGTTTCTAGCGACAATGGCACACCATTTGTACACACAGGGCTCAAAAGTTTGACCAAATATTTGGGTATTGACATGCACAAGCATTGTAGTTACCACCCCGCCTCAGCAGGGGCAGTAGAGAGAGCAAACGGCACCATCAAAAATGGATTGGCAAAAATTACACAGCAAACAGGTCTAAATTGGGTCAAATGTCTCCCTCTGGTCCTGTGGCAAAGCAGAACCAGGGTGCAAGCAAAAACAGGCCTAAGTGCATTTGAGATTGTTTTTGGCAGACCTCCCAATGTAGGAGTGGGCCCCCCCCCACTGGAGGATCAACTGTTAGACCACACACTTGTTGAATACTGTATCTCATTGCATGATTCTCTTTTGTCTGCATCTCGACAGGTAAAAGCTGTGCTACCTCAACCAGCTGACCAACCCTTCCATAACCACAAGCCAGGAGACTGGGTGCTGATCAAGGATCTGCGGAGACGAAGGTGGAACCAGCAAAGGTGGACTGGACCTCATCTTGTGCTCCTGACGACCCACACTGCGCTGAAGATTGAAGGACGTGGAACCTGGGTTCATCACACACACTGCAAGAAGGCCCCCACCAAACCTGAAGAAGAGGAAGCTCTGGTTGATCAGTGAGTGGGTGTCTTAAGGTCTCACGGCTGGTGGGACGAGTGCGATTGGGCGTGCCCGCACTCTGAGCACTAAAGTGTCTACATAGGCTAGGGGCACCCACCCTGATAAACCAGTATCACCATGCTGTGGCTGTTAATGGTGGTGACCCTCCTACCTGGGTCCCATCAGTCCCTTCAGGACCGAGTGGAACAACAGTGCTTTGGAAACAAAGCATGCATGGCCACAGTAGCAGCAGCTGACGAGGTGTCTCCCAACAGAGAATGTATTGTCTGCCACAAGCTTGCTGTCCCCTGGATACCAACTCCTTTAAACAATGTGACCGCTGCTACATTGCTGAAGGATCCAGCAGACTGTGCTCTAGACAGGCAGATGGCATTTATGCTAAATGTATCAGCCCATTTCGCAGCCATGAAACAAAGCCCTCCATTTAATGGAAATGT
Organism: Astyanax mexicanus; assembly: GCF_023375975.1. Classification (NCBI taxonomy): domain Eukaryota; kingdom Metazoa; phylum Chordata; class Actinopteri; order Characiformes; family Acestrorhamphidae; genus Astyanax; species Astyanax mexicanus. The sequence goes on from NC_064412.1 coordinate 37,278,410, forward strand.
GACTGCTATGTTTCAGATGATGCCCCAATGTAACATGACCCACCCCGGACCAAGATATGAGCCAAAATTTGCGAACATGTCTTTCACCACGGTGCCCCCTCTCAATGCATCCACCTGCATGTGCTCATCTGGAATAAGAGGAGGGCCTCGTTTAGGGTACACTGACTGTAAAGTTAACATCACCTTCTATGATAGCTTAGGCTTCAACTGTTCAATATCGGATGGCACTCACACCGTGAGACCCAACTACACAGAATGTCACATCATGTCAGGGGCCCGTACTTCGGGACCTGTGAGCTGGGTGTGTGGCCAAACTGCCTACACCAATCTACCACGAAAGAAGAACCGGAACGGGACTTTGGTCCACTCATTCCCTTGGAATGGGTGTTGCACTCCAGCTATGGTGGTCCCACACATGGCAGTTCTCCCTAAGAACTCTTTGACTAGGAAACGATGAGCCGTGGGTTCGAAATACAACGGGTATGTCCTGGCTGACCCTTGGACAACACCTGGAGCATCAGTTGGATGGTCCCTTTTCCTAGGAGGTGGAACAACTGCTACTTTGAATAAGATCAATGGACTTGCATGGCAAATGTTGGTTATGGCTAATAGTAGCACCGAAGCCTTTTTTCTAATAAATGCAGAGATGAGGGCCATACGTCAGGCTGTACTTCAGAATAGAATGGCTCTTGATCTTTTGCTGTCCCATGAAGGGGGAGTGTGTCAGGTTTTGAACACCTCTTGTTGTTTTTCAATTCCAGACTATTATGAGAACATCACTGACCTTGTAAGTCACATGAAACAAGCAATCCATGAACCTCCACCTGTGAATGAGCCATGGCTAGCATGGCTGGAGTCTTTTTTAGGGCCATGGGGACGTTGGCTACTGCCTATGGTCCTCCCTATTATTTGTTTGGGACTCCTTATCCTATGTATCGTACCATGTGTTATGAATTGTATCTCAAATATGATTACTCGTGCATTCAGTCACTACCAGATGTTTCAGATGATTCCAGGTGACGAAGACCCTGTTATAGGGCTATCCCTAATGCTTACTGAGGAACCTCAGTATGAGAATCCGAGCAATGTGTAGGAAATTGTGTGAGTTGATTCCTAGAATCAAAAGGGAGGAGTGACGTGGGAAATTTCATTATCACCATGTTATTACTATTATAACCACCTTGTTATGACAAATGTAATCATTTTATGCATGTTCATTTTATTAGATGTGCTTAATCACACTCAATATTCACAGTGGTAATTCACTTCATATTAGCTCGTTTTGCAGAGTTACCTTGTAGGTCATTCCGACATTTGTGTACGTGCTAGCTAGCAGAGAAACCTTGTCTGATAACCATTTTGGGTAAACACCAGGATGTGAACGTGAAGAGGTTATGCTGACATTTCTGACGGGAAACAACCCTAAAAAGGTCTGCCTGGGAACAGAAGGGAGTTTCCGTCTTGGGATAGAAGGGAGATTTTGAAGGATGCCGTTGCAAGCGGGAAACCTTATGTCCATACATGGTTTAAGGTTCCGGATACAGCGGAGCGGGGATAAATAATGGCTCTGAGAGACTGTTACTCTCAGAGCACTTTCAGAGCGTGATGATTTCATGACTGATTGTACTCTCAATAATTTGCATTAATAAAAACTTGTTACTCATCTGACACGACTCAGAACTTAATATTTGTCTTTATTAATCGTCACAGGAATTTCCACCACACCAGCTACAGGCTTCTGCCCAGCTACAGGCTTCTGCCCATTCACAGGCTTCTGCCCAGCTACAGGCTTCTGCCCAGCTACAGGCTTCTGCCCATTCACAGACTTCTGCCCATTCACAGGTTTCTGCCCAGCTACAGGCTTCTGCCCATTCACAGGCTTCTGCCCAGCTACAGGCTTCTGCACAGCTACAGGCTTCTGCCCATTCACAGGCTTCTGCCCAGGTACAGGCTTCTGCCCATTCACAGGCTTCTGCCCATTCACAGGCTTCTGCCCAGCTACAGGCTTCTGCATAGCTACAGGCTTCTGCCCATTCACAGGCTTCTGCCCAGCTACAGGCTTCTGCCCAGCTACAGGCTTCTGCCCATTCACAGGCTTCTGCCCAGCTACAGTTTTCTGCCCAGGTACAGGCTTCTGTCCATTCACAGGCTTCTGCCCACCTACAGGCTTCTGCCCAGCTACAGGCTTCTGCCCATTCACAGGCTTCTGCCCAGCTACAGGCTTCTGCCCATTCACAGGCTTCTGCCCATTCACAGGCTTCTGCCCAGCTACAGGCTTCTGCACAGCTACAGGCTTCTGCCCGTTCACAGGCTTCTGCCCAGGTACAGGCTTCTGCCCATTCACAGGCTTCTGCCCAGCTACAGGCTTCTGCCCATTCACAGGCTTCTGCCCAGCTACAGGCTTCTGCCCAGCTACAGGCTTCTGCCCATTCACAGGCTTCTGCCCAGCTACAGGCTTCTGCCCAGCTACAGGCTTCTGCCCATTCACAGGCTTCTGCCCAGGTACAGGCTTCTGCCCATTCACAGGCTTCTGCCCACCTACAGGCTTCTGCCCAGCTACAGGCTTCTGCCCATTCACAGGCTTCTGCCCAGCTACAGGCTTCTGCCCATTCACAGGCTTCTGCCCAGCTACAGGCTTCTGCCCAGCTACAGGCTTCTGCCCATTCACAGACTTCTGCCCATTCACAGGTTTCTGCCCAGCTACAGGCTTCTGCCCATTCACAGGCTTCTGCCCAGCTACAGGCTTCTGCCCAGGTACAGGCTTCTACCCATTCACAGTCTTCTGCCCAGCTACAGGCTTCTGCCCAGCTACAGGCTTCTGCCCATTCACAGGCTTCTGCCCAGCTACAGGCTTCTGCCCAGCTACAGGCTTCTGCCCATTCACAGGCTTCTGCCCAGCTACAGTTTTCTGCCCAGGTACAGGCTTCTGTCCATTCACAGGCTTCTGCCCACCTACAGGCTTCTGCCCAGCTACAGGCTTCTGCCCATTCACAGGCTTCTGCCCAGCTACAGGCTTCTGCCCATTCACAGGCTTCTGCCCATTCACAGGCTTCTGCCCAGCTACAGGCTTCTGCACAGCTACAGGCTTCTGCCCGTTCACAGGCTTCTGCCCAGGTACAGGCTTCTGCCCATTCACAGGCTTCTGCCCAGCTACAGGCTTCTGCCCAGCTACAGGCTTCTGCCCATTCACAGGCTTCTGCCCAGGTACAGGCTTCTGTCCATTCACAGGCTTCTGCCCAGCTACAGGCTTCTGCCCAGCTACAGGCTTCTGCCCATTCACAGGCTTCTGCCCAGCTACAGGCTTCTGCCCAGCTACAGGCTTCTGCCCATTCACAGGCTTCTGCCCAGCTACAGTTTTCTGCTCAGGTACAGGCTTCTGTCCATTCACAGGCTTCTGCCCACCTACAGGCTTCTGCCCAGCTACAGGCTTCTGCCCGTTCACAGGCTTCTGCCCAGGTACAGGCTTCTGCCCATTCACAGGCTTCTGCCCAGCTACAGGCTTCTGCCCAGCTACAGGCTTCTGCCCATTCACAGGCTTCTGCCCAGCTACAGGCTTCTGCCCAGCTACAGGCTTCTGCCCATTCACAGGCTTCTGCCCAGGTACAGGCTTCTGTCCATTCACAGGCTTCTGCCCAGCTACAGGCTTCTGCCCAGCTACAGGCTTCTGCCCATTCACAGGCTTCTGCCCAGCTACAGGCTTCTGCCCAGCTACAGGCTTCTGCCCATTCACAGGCTTCTGCCCAGCTACAGTTTTCTGCTCAGGTACAGGCTTCTGTCCATTCACAGGCTTCTGCCCACCTACAGGCTTCTGCCCAGCTACAGGCTTCTGCCCATTCACAGGCTTCTGCACAGCTACAGGCTTCTGCCCATTCACAGGCTTCTGCCCAGCTACAGACTTCTGCCCAGCTACAGGCTTCTGCCCATTCACAGACTTCTGCCCATTCACAGGCTTCTGCCCAGCTACAGGCTTCTGCCCATTCACAGGCTTCTGCCCAGCTACAGGCTTCTGCCCATTCACAGGCTTCTGCCCATTCACAGGCTTCTGCCCAGCTACAGGCTTCTGCCCATTCACAGACTTCTGCCCATTCACAGTTTTCTGCCCAGCTACAGGCTTCTGCCCATTCACAGGCTTCTGCCCAGCTACAGGCTTCTGCCCATTCACAGGCTTCTGCCCATTCACAGGCTTCTGCCCAGCTACAGGCTTCTGCACAGCTACAGGCTTCTGCCCGTTCACAGGCTTCTGCCCAGGTACAGGCTTCTGCCCATTCACAGGCTTCTGCCCAGCTACAGGCTTCTGCCCATTCACAGGCTTCTGCCCAGCTACAGGCTTCTGCCCAGCTACAGGCTTCTGCCCATTCACAGGCTTCTGCCCAGCTACAGGCTTCTGCCCAGCTACAGGCTTCTGCCCATTCACAGGCTTCTGCCCAGGTACAGGCTTCTGCCCATTCACAGGCTTCTGCCCACCTACAGGCTTCTGCCCAGCTACAGGCTTCTGCCCATTCACAGGCTTCTGCCCAGCTACAGGCTTCTGCCCATTCACAGGCTTCTGCCCAGCTACAGGCTTCTGCCCAGCTACAGGCTTCTGCCCATTCACAGACTTCTGCCAATTCACAGGTTTCTGCCCAGCTACAGGTTTCTGCCCATTCACAGGCTTCTGCCCAGCTACAGGCTTCTGCCCAGGTACAGGCTTCTACCCATTCACAGTCTTCTGCCCAGCTACAGGCTTCTGCCCAGCTACAGGCTTCTGCCCATTCACAGGCTTCTGCCCAGCTACAGGCTTCTGCCCAGCTACAGGCTTCTGCCCATTCACAGGCTTCTGCCCAGCTACAGTTTTCTGCCCAGGTACAGGCTTCTGTCCATTCACAGGCTTCTGCCCACCTACAGGCTTCTGCCCAGCTACAGGCTTCTGCCCATTCACAGGCTTCTGCCCAGCTACAGGCTTCTGCCCATTCACAGGCTTCTACCCATTCACAGGCTTCTGCCCAGCTACAGGCTTCTGCACAGCTACAGGCTTCTGCCCGTTCACAGGCTTCTGCCCAGGTACAGGCTTCTGCCCATTCACAGGCTTCTGCCCAGCTACAGGCTTCTGCCCAGCTACAGGCTTCTGCCCAGTCACAGGCTTCTGCCCAGGTACAGGCTTCTGTCCATTCACAGACTTCTGCCCAGCTACAGGCTTCTGCCCATTCACAGGCTTCTGCCCAGCTACAGGCTTCTGCCCAGCTACAGGCTTCTGCCCATTCACAGGCTTCTGCCCAGCTACAGTTTTCTGCTCAGGTACAGGCTTCTGTCCATTCACAGGCTTCTGCCCACCTACAGGCTTCTGCCCAGCTACAGGCTTCTGCCCTTTCACAGGCTTCTGCCCAGGTACAGGCTTCTGCCCATTCACAGGCTTCTGCCCAGCTACAGGCTTCTGCCCAGCTACAGGCTTCTGCCCATTCACAGGCTTCTGCCCAGCTACAGGCTTCTGCCCAGCTACAGGCTTCTGCCCAGCTACAGGCTTCTGCCCATTCACAGGCTTCTGCCCAGGTACAGGCTTCTGTCATTTCACAGGCTTCTGCCCAGCTACAGGCTTCTGCCCATTCACAGGCTTCTGCCCAGCTACAGGCTTCTGCCCAGCTACAGGCTTCTGCCCATTCACAGGCTTCTGCCCAGCTACAGTTTTCTGCTCAGGTACAGGCTTCTGTCCATTCACAGGCTTCTGCCCACCTACAGGCTTCTGCCCAGCTACAGGCTTCTGCCCATTCACAGGCTTCTGCACAGCTACAGGCTTCTGCCCATTCACAGGCTTCTGCCCAGCTACAGACTTCTGCCCAGCTACAGGCTTCTGCCCATTCACAGACTTCTGCCCATTCACAGGCTTCTGCCCAGCTACAGGCTTCTGCCCATTCACAGGCTTCTGCCCAGCTACAGGCTTCTGCCCATTCACAGGCTTCTGCCCATTCACAGGCTTCTGCCCAGCTACAGGCTTCTGCCCATTCACAGACTTCTGCCCATTCACAGTTTTCTGCCCAGCTACAGGCTTCTGCCTATTCACAGGCTTCTGCCCAGCTACAGGCTTCTGCACAGCTACAGGCTTCTGCCCATTCACAGGCTTCTGCCCAGGTACAGGCTTCTGCCCATTCACAGGCTTCTGCTCAGCTACAGGCTTTTGCCCAGCAACAGGCTTTTGCCCATTCACCGGCTTCTGCATAGCTACAGGCTTCTGCCCAGCTACAGGCTTCTGCCCATTCACAGGCTTCTGCCCAGCTACAGGCTTATGCCCATTCACAGGCTTCTGCCCATTCACAGGCTTCTGCCCAGCTACAGGCTTCTGCACAGCTACAGGCTTCTGCCCGTTCACCGGCTTCTGCCCAGGTACAGGCTTCTGCCCATTCACAGTCTTCTGTCCAGCTACAGGCTTCTGCCCAGCTACAGGCTTCTGCCCATTCACAGGCTTCTGTCCATTTACAGGCTTCTGCCCAGCTAGAGGCTTCTGCCCATTCACAGGCTTCTGCCCAGCTACAGGCTTCTGCCCAGCTACAGCCTTCTGCCCATTCACAGGCTTCTGCCCAGGTACAGGCTTCTGCCCATTCACAGGCTTCTGCCCAGCTACAGCCTTCTGCCCATTCACAGGCTTCTGCCCAGGTACAGGCTTCTGCCCATTCACAGGCTTCTGCCCATTCACAGGCTTCTGCCCAGCTACAGGCTTCTGCATAGCTACAGGCTTCTGCCCATTCACAGGCTTCTGCCCAGGTACAGGGTTCTGTCCATTCACAGGCTTCTGCCCAGCTACAGGCTTCTGCCCAGCTACAGGCTTCTGCCCATTCACAGGCATCTGCCCAGCTACAGGCTTCTGCCCAGCTACAGGCTTCTGCCCATTCACAGGCTTCTTCCCAGCTACAGTTTTCTGCCCTGGTACAGGCTTCTGTCCATTCACAGGCTTCTGCCCACCTACTGGCTTCTGCCCAGCTACAGGCTTCTGCCCATTCACAGGCTTCTGCCCAGCTACAGGCTTCTGCCCATTCACAGGCTTCTACCCATTCACAGGCTTCTGCCCAGCTACAGGCTTCTGCACAGCTACAGGCTTCTGCCCGTTCACAGGCTTCTGCCCAGCTACAGGTTTCTGCCCATTCACAGGCTTCTGCCCAGCTACAGGCTTCTGCCCAGCTACGGGCTTCTGCCCATTCACAAGCTTCTGTCCATTTACAGGCTTCTGCCCAGCTAGAGGCTTCTGCCCATTCACAGGCTTCTGCCCAGCTACAGGCTTCTGCCCAGCTACAGGCTACTGCCCATTCACAGGCTTCTGCCCAGCTACAGGCTTCTGCCCATTCACAGGCTTCTGCCCATTCACAGGCTTCTGCCCAGCTACAGGCTTCTGTACAGCTACAGGCTTCTGCCCATTCACAGGCTTCTGCCCATTCACAGGCTTCTGCCCAGCTACAGGCTTCTGCCCATTCACAGACTTCTGCCCAGCTACAGGCTTCTGCCCATTCACAGGCTTCTGCCCAGCTACAGGCTTCTGCCCAGCTACAGGCTTCAGCCCATTCACAGGCTTCTGTCAATTTACAGGCTTCTGCCCAGCTAGAGGCTTCTGCCCATTCACAGGCTTCTGCCCAGCTACAGGCTTCTGCCCATTCACAGGCTTCTGCCCAGCTACAGGCTTCTGCACAGCTACAGGCTTCTGCCCGTTCACCGGCTTCTGCCCAGGTACAGGCTTCTGCCCATTCACAGTCTTCTGCCCAGCTACAGGCTTCTGCCCAGCTACAGGCTTCTGCCCATTCACAGGCTTCTGTCCATTTACAGGCTTCTGCCCAGCTAGAGGCTTCTGCCCATTCACAGGCTTCTGCCCAGCTACAGGCTTCTGCCCAGCTACAGCCTTCTGCCCATTCACAGGCTTCTGCCCAGGTACAGGCTTCTGCCCATTCACAGGCTTCTGCCCATTCACAGGCTTCTGCCCAGCTACAGGCTTCTGCATAGCTACAGGCTTCTGCCCATTCACAGGCTTCTGCCCAGGTACAGGGTTCTGTCCATTCACAGGCTTCTGCCCAGCTACAGGCTTCTGCCCAGCTACAGGCTTCTGCCCATTCACAGGCATCTGCCCAGCTACAGGCTTCTGCCCAGCTACAGGCTTCTGCCCATTCACAGGCTTCTTCCCAGCTACAGTTTTCTGCCCAGGTACAGGCTTCTGTCCATTCACAGGCTTCTGCCCACCTACTGGCTTCTGCCCAGCTACAGGCTTCTGCCCATTCACAGGCTTCTGCCCAGCTACAGGCTTCTGCCCATTCACAGGCTTCTACCCATTCACAGGCTTCTGCCCAGCTACAGGCTTCTGCACAGCTACAGGCTTCTGCCCGTTCACAGGCTTCTGCCCAGCTACAGGTTTCTGCCCATTCACAGGCTTCTGCCCAGCTACAGGCTTCTGCCCAGCTACAGGCTTCTGTCCATTCACAAGCTTCTGTCCATTTACAGGCTTCTGCCCAGCTAGAGGCTTCTGCCCATTCACAGGCTTCTGCCCAGCTACAGGCTTCTGCCCAGCTACAGGCTTCTGCCCATTCACAGGCTTCTGCCCAGCTACAGGCTTCTGCCCATTCACAGGCTTCTGCCCATTCACAGGCTTCTGCCCAGCTACAGGCTTCTGTACAGCTACAGGCTTCTGCCCATTCACAGGCTTCTGCCCATTCACAGGCTTCTGCCCAGCTACAGGGTTCTGCCCATTCACAGACTTCTGCCCAGCTACAGGCTTCTGCCCATTCACAGGCTTCTGCCCAGCTACAGGCTTCTGCCCAGCTACAGGCTTCAGCCCATTCACAGGCTTCTGTCCATTTACAGGCTTCTGCCCAGCTAGAGGCTTCTGCCCATTCACAGGCTTCTGCCCAGCTACAGGCTTCTGCCCATTCACAGGCTTCTGCCCATTCACAGGCTTCTGCCCAGCTACAGGCTTCTGCACAGCTACAGGCTTCTGCCCGTTCACAGGCTTCTGCCCAGGTACAGGTTTCTGCCCATTCACAGGCTTCTGCCCAGCTACAGGCTTCTGCCCAGCTACAGGCTTCTGCCCATTCACAAGCTTCTGTCCATTTACAGGCTTCTGCCCAGCTAGAGGCTTCTGCCCATTCACAGGCTTCTGCCCAGCTACAGGCTTCTGCCCAGCTACAGGCTTCTGCCCATTCACAGGCTTCTGCCCAGCTACAGGCTTCTGCCCATTCACAGGCTTCTGCCCATTCACAGGCTTCTGCCCAGCTACAGGCTTCTGTACAGCTACAGGCTTCTGCCCATTCACAGGCTTCTGCCCATTCACAGGCTTCTGCCCAGCTACAGGCTTCTGCCCATTCACAGACTTCTGCCCAGCTACAGGCTTCTGCCCATTCACAGGCTTCTGCCCAGCTACAGGCTTCTGCCCAGCTACAGGCTTCAGCCCATTCACAGGCTTCTGTCCATTTACAGGCTTCTGCCCAGCTAGAGGCTTCTGCCCATTCACAGGCTTCTGCCCAGCTACAGGCTTCTGCCCATTCACAGGCTTCTGCCCATTCACAGGCTTCTGCCCAGCTACAGGCTTCTGCACAGCTACAGGCTTCTGCCCGTTCACAGGCTTCTGCCCAGGTACAGGCTTCTGCCCATTCACAGGCTTCTGCTCAGCTACAGGCTTCTGCCCATTCACAGGCTTCTGCCCAGCTACAGTTTTCTGCCCAGCTACAGGCTTCTGCCCATTCACAGGCTTCTGCCCAGCTACAGGCTTCTGCCCAGCTACAGGCTTCTGCCCATTCACAGGCTTCTGCCCAGCTACAGGTTTTTGCCCAGCAACAGGCTTCTGCCCAGCTACAGGCTTCTGCCCATTCACAGGCTTCTGCCCAGCTACAGGCTTCTGCCCAGCTACAGGCTTCTGCCCATTCACAGGCTTCTGCCCAGGTACAGGCTTCTGTCCTTTCACAGGCTTCTTCCCAGCTACAGGCTTCTGCCCAGCTACAGGCTTCTGCCCATTCACAGGCTTCTGCCCAGCTACAGGCTTCTGCCCAGCTACAGGCTTCTGCCCATTCACAGGCTTCTGCCCGGCTACAGGCTTCTGCCCATTCACAGGCTTCTGCCCAGCTACAGGCTTCTGCCCATTCACAGGCTTCTGCCAATTCACAGGCTTCTGCCCAGCTACAGGCTTCTGCACAGCTACAGGCTTCTGCCCGTTCACAGGCTTCTGCCCAGCTACAGGCTTCTGCCCATTCACAGGCTTCTGCCCAGCTACAGGCTTCTGCCCAGCTACAGGCTTCTGCCCATTCACAGGCTTCTGCCCAGGTACAGGCTTCTGTCCATTCACAGGCTTCTGCCCAGCTACAGGCTTCTGCCCAGCTACATGCTTCTGCCCATTCACAGGCTTCTGCCCAGCTACAGTTTTCTGCCCAGGTACAGGCTTCTGCCCATTCACAGGCTTCTGCCCAGCTACAGGCTTCTGCCCAGCTACAGGCTTCTGCCCATTCACAGGCTTCTGCCCAGGTACAGGCTTCTGTCCATTCACAGGCTTCTTCCCAGCTACAGGCTTCTGCCCAGCTACAGGCTTCTGCCCATTCACAGGCTTCTGCCCAGCTACAGGCTTCTGCCCAGCTACAGGCTTCTGCCCATTCACAGGCTTCTGCCCGGCTACAGGCTTTTGCCCATTCACAGGCTTCTGCCCAGCTACAGGCTTTTGCCCAGCAACAGGCTTTTGCCCATTCACCGGCTTCTGCATAGCTACAGGCTTCTGCCCAGCTACAGGCTTCTGCCCATTCACAGGCTTCTGCCCAGCTACAGGCTTCTGCCCATTCACAGGCTTCTGCCCATTCACAGGCTTCTGCCTAGCTACAGGCTTCTGCACAGCTACAGGCTTCTGCCCGTTCACCGGCTTCTGCCCAGGTACAGGCTTCTGCCCATTCACAGTCTTCTGCCCAGCTACAGGCTTCTGCCAAGCTACAGGCTTCTGCCCATTCACAGGCTTCTGCCCAGCTACAGGCTTCTGCCCAGCTACAGGCTTCTGCCCATTCACAGGCTTCTGCCCAGCTACAGTTTTCTGCCAAGGTACAGGCTTCTGTCCATTCACAGGCTTCTGCCCAGCTACAGGCTTCTGCCCATTCACAGGCTTCTGCCCAGCTACAGGATTCTGCCCATTCACAGGCTTCTGCCCTTTCACAGGCTTCTGCCCAGCTACAGGCTTCTGCCCAGCTACAGGCTTCTGCCCATTCACAGACTTCTGCCCAGCTACAGGCTTCTGCCCATTCACAGGCTTCTGCCCAGCTACAGGCTTCTGCCCAGCTACAGGCTTCAGCCCATTCACAGGCTTCTGTCCATTTACAGGCTTCTGCCCAGCTAGAGGCTTCTGCCCATTCACAGGCTTCTGCCCAGCTACAGGCTTCTGCCCAGCTACAGGCTTCTGCCCATTCACAGGCTTCTGCCCAGCTACAGGCTTCTGCCCATTCACAGGCTTCTGCCCAGCTACAGGCTTCTGCCCATTCACAGGCTTCTGCCCATTCACAGGCTTCTGCCCAGCTACAGGCTTCTGCACAGCTACAGGCTTCTGCCCATTCACAGGCTTCTGCCCATTCACAGGCTTCTGCACAGCTACAGGCTTCTGCCCATTCACAGGCTTCTGCCCAGCTACAGGCTTCTGCCCAGCTACAGGCTTCTGCCCATTCACAGGCTTCTGCCCAGCTACAGGCTTCTGCCCAGCTACAGGCTTCTGCCCATTCACAGGCTTCTGCCCAGCTACAGGCTTCTGCCCAGCTACAGGCTTCTGCCCATTCACAGGCTTCTGTCCATTTACAGGCTTCTGCCCAGCTAGAGGCTTCTGCCCATTCACAGGCTTCTGTCCATTTACAGGCTTCTGCCCAGCTAGAGGCTTCTGCCCATTCACAGGCTTCTGTCCATTTACAGGCTTCTGCCCAGGTACAGGTTTCTGCCCATTCACAGGCTTCTGCCCATTCACAGGCTTCTGCTCAGCTACAGGCTTCTGCCCAGCTACAGGCTTCTGCCCATTCACAGGCTTCTGCCCAGCTACAGGCTTCTGCCCAGCTAGAGGCTTCTGCCCATTCACAGGCTTCTGTCCATTTACAGGCTTCTGCCCAGCTAGAGGCTTCTGCCCATTCACAGGCTTCTGTCCATTTACAGGCTTCTGCCCAGCTAGAGGCTTCTGCCGATTCACAGGCTTCTGCCCAGCTACAGGCTTCTGCCCAGCTACAGGCTTCTGCCCATTCACAGGCTTCTGCCCAGGTACAGGTTTCTGCCCATTCACAGGCTTCTGCCCATTCACAGGCTTCTGCTCAGCTACAGGCTTCTGCATAGCTACAGGCTTCTGCCCATTCACAGGCTTCTGCCCAGGTACAGGGTTCTGTCGATTCACAGGCTTCTGCCCAGCTACAGGCTTCTGCCCAGCTACAGGCTTCTGCCCATTCACAGGCATCTGCCCAGCTACAGGCTTCTGCCCAGCTACAGGCTTCTGCCCAGCTACAGGCTTCTGTCCATTTACAGGCTTCTGCCCAGCTAGAGGCTTCTGCCCATTCACAGGCTTCTGCCCAGCTACAGGCTTCTGCCCAGCTACAGGCTTCTGCCCAGCTACAGGCTTCTGCCCAGGTACAGGCTTCTGTCCATTCACAGGCTTCTGCCCATTCACAGGCTTCTGCCCAGCTACAGGCTTCTGCATAGCTACAGGCTTCTGCCCATTCACAGGCTTCTGCCCAGGTACAGGGTTCTGTCCGTTCACAGGCTTCTGCCCAGCTACAGGCTTCTGCCCAGCTACAGGCTTCTGCCCATTCACAGGCTTCTGCCTAGCTACAGGCTTCTGCCCAGCTACAGGCTTCTGCCCATTCAAAGGCTTCTGCCCAGCTACAGTTTTCTGCCCAGGTACAGGCTTCTGTCCATTCACAGGCTTCTGCCCACCTACTGGCTTCTGCCCAGCTACAGGCTTCTGCCCATTCACAGGCTTCTGCCCATTCACAGGCTTCTGCCCATTCACAGGCTTCTGCCCAGCTACAGGCTTCTGCACAGCTACAGGCTTCTGCCCGTTCACAGGCTTCTGCCCAGGTACAGTCTTCTGCCCATTCACAGGCTTCTGCCCAGCTACAGGCTTCTGCCCAGCTACAGGCTTCTGCCCATTCACAAGCTTCTGCCCAGCTACAAGCTTCTGCCCAGCTACAGGCTTCTGCCCTGCTACAGGCTTCTGCCCATTCACAGGCTTCTGCCCAGCTACAGGCGTCTGTACAGCTACAGGCTTCTGCCCATTCACAGGCTTCTGCCCATTCACAGGCTTCTGCCCAGCTACAGGCTTCTGCCCATTCACAGACTTCTGCCCAGCTACAGGCTTCTGCCCATTCACAGGCTTCTGCCCAGCTACAGGCTTCTGCCCAGCTACAGGCTTCAGCCCATTCACAGGCTTCTGTCCATTTACAGGCTTCTGCCCAGCTAGAGGCTTCTGCCCATTCACAGGCTTCTGCCCAGCTACAGGCTTCTGCCCATTCACAGGCTTCTGCCCATTCACAGGCTTCTGCCCAGCTACAGGCTTCTGCACAGCTACAGGCTTCTGCCCATTCACAGGCTTCTGCCCAGGTACAGGCTTCTGCCCATTCACAGGCTTCTGCTCAGCTACAGGCTTCTGCCCATTCACAGGCTTCTGCCCAGCTACAGTTTTCTGCCCAGCTACAGGCTTCTGCCCATTCACAGGCTTCTGCCCAGCTACAGGCTTCTGCCCAGCTACAGGCTTCTTCCCATTCACAGGCTTCTGCCCAGCAACAGGTTTTTGCCCAGCAACAGGCTTCTGCCCAGCTACAGGCTTCTGCCCATTCACAGGCTTCTACCCAGCTACAGGCTTCTGCCCAGCTACAGGCTTCTGCCCATTCACAGGCTTCTGCCCAGCTACAGGCTTCTGCCCAGCTACAGGCTTCTGCCCATTCACAGGCTTCTGCCCAGGTACAGGCTTCTGTCCATTCACAGGCTTCTTCCCAGCTACAGGCTTCTGCCCAGCTACAGGCTTCTGCCCATTCACAGGCTTCTGCCCAGCTACAGGCTTCTGCCCAGCTACAGGCTTCTGCCCATTCACAGGCTTCTGCCCGGCTACAGGCTTTTGCCCATTCACAGGCTTCTGCCCAGCTACAGGCTTTTGCCCAGCAACAGGCTTTTGCCCATTCACCGGCTTCTGCATAGCTACAGGCTTCTGCCCAGCTACAGGCTTCTGCCCATTCACAGGCTTCTGCCCAGCTACAGGCTTCTGCCCATTCACAGGCTTCTGCCCATTCACAGGCTTCTGCCCAGCTACAGGCTTCTGCACAGCTACAGGCTTCTGCCCGTTCATCGGCTTCTGCCCAGGTACAGGCTTCTGCCCATTCACAGTCTTCTGCCCAGCTACAGGCTTCTGCCCAGCTACAGGCTTCTGCCCATTCACAGGCTTCTGCCCAGCTACAGGCTTCTGCCCATTCACAGGCTTCTGCCCAGCTACAGGCTTCTGCCCAGCTACAGTTTTCTGCCCAGGTACAGGCTTCTGTCCATTCACAGGCTTCTGCCCACCTACAGGCTTCTGCCCAGCTACAGGCTTCTGCCCATTCACAGGCTTCTGCCCAGCTACAGGCTTCTGCCCATTCACAGGCTTCTGCCCATTCACAGGCTTCTGCCCAGCTACAGGCTTCTGCACAGCTACAGGCTTCTGCCCGTTCACAGGCTTCTGCCCAGCTACAGGCTTCTGCCCATTCACAGTCTTCTGCCCAGCTACAGGCTTCTGCCCAGCTACAGGCTTCTGCCCATTCACAGGCTTCTGCCCAGGTACAGGCTTCTGTCCATTCACAGGCTTCTGCCCAGCTGAAGGCTTCTGCCCAGCTACAGGCTTCTGCCCATTCACAGGCTTCTGCCCAGCTACAGTTTTCTGCCCAGGTACAGGCTTCTGCCCATTCACAGGCTTCTGCCCAGCTACAGGCTTCTGCCCAGCTACAGGCTTCTGCCCATTCACAGGCTTCTGCCCAGGTACAGGCTTGTGTCCATTCACAGGCTTCTTCCCAGCTACAGGCTTCTGCCCAGCTACAGGCTTCTGCCCATTCACAGGCTTCTGCCCAGCTACAGGCTTCTGCCCAGCTACAGGCTTCTGCCCATTCACAGGCTTCTGCCCGGCTACAGGCTTTTGCCCATTCACAGGCTTCTGCCCAGCTACAGGCTTTTGCCCAGAACAGGCTTTTGCCCATTCACCGGTTTCTGCATAGCTACAGGCTTCTGCCCAGCTACAGGCTTCTGCCCATTCACAGGCTTCTGCCCAGCTACAGGCTTCTGCCCATTCACAGGCTTCTGCCCATTCACAGGCTTCTGCCCAGCTACAGGCTTCTGCCCATTCACAGGCTTCTGCCCATTCACAGGCTTCTGCCCAGCTACAGGCTTCTGCACAGCTACAGGCTTCTGCCCGTTCACAGTCTTCTGCCCAGCTACAGGCTTCTGCCCAGCTACAGGCTTCTGCCCATTCACAGGCTTCTGCCCAGCTACAGGCTTCTGCCCATTCACAGGCTTCTGCCCAGGTACAGGCTTCTGTCCATTCACAGGCTTCTTCCCAGCTACAGGCTTCTGCCCAGCTACAGGCTTCTGCCCATTCACAGGCTTCTGCCCAGCTACAGGCTTCTGCCCAGCTACAGGCTTCTGCCCATTCACAGGCTTCTGCCCGGCTACAGGCTTTTGCCCATTCACAGGCTTCTGCCCAGCTACAGGCTTTTGCCCAGCAACAGGCTTTTGCCCATTCACCGGCTTCTGCATAGCTACAGGCTTCTGCCCAGCTACAGGCTTCTGCCCATTCACAGGCTTCTGCCCAGCTACAGGCTTCTGCCCATTCACAGGCTTCTGCCCATTCACAGGCTTCTGCCCAGCTACAGGCTTCTGCACAGCTACAGGCTTCTGCCCGTTCACCGGCTTCTGCCCAGGTACAGGCTTCTGCCCATTCACAGTCTTCTGCCCAGCTACAGGCTTCTGCCCAGCTACAGGCTTCTGCCCATTCACAGGCTTCTGCCCAGCTACAGGCTTCTGCCCAGCTACAGGCTTCTGCCCATTCACAGGCTTCTGCCCAGCTACAGTTTTCTGCCCAGGTACAGGCTTCTGCCCATTCACAGGCTTCTGCCCAGCTACAGGCTTCTGCCCATTCACAGGCTTCTGCCCAGCTACAGGCTTCTGCCCATTCACAGGCTTCTGCCCATTCACAGGCTTCTGCCCAGCTACAGGCTTCTGCCCAGCTACAGGCTTCTGCCCATTCACAGGCTTCTGCCCATTCACAGGCTTCTGCCCATTCACAGGCTTCTGCCCAGCTACAGGCTTCTGCCCATTCACAGGCTTCTGCACAGCTACAGGCTTCTGCCCAGCTACAGGCTTCTGCCCATTCACAGGCTTCTGCCCAGCTACAGGCTTCTGCTCAGCTACAGGCTTCTGCCCATTCACAGGCTTCTGCCCAGCTACAGGCTTCTGCCCAGTTACAGGCTTCTGCCCATTCACAGGCTTCTGTCCATTTACAGGCTTCTGCCCAGCTAGAGGCTTCTGCCCATTCACAGGCTTCTGCCCAGCTACAGGCTTCTGCCCAGATACAGGCTTCTGCCCATTCACAGGCTTCTGTCCATTTACAGGCTTCTGCCCAGCTAGAGGCTTCTGCCGATTGACAGGCTTCTGCCCAGCTACAGGCTTCTGCCCAGCTACAGGCTTCTGCCCATTCACAGGCTTCTGCCCAGGTACAGGTTTCTGCCCATTCACAGGCTTCTGCCCATTCACAGGCTTCTGCCCAGCTACAGGCTTCTGCATAGCTACAGGCTTCTGCCCATTCACAGGCTTCTGCCCAGGTACAGGGTTCTGTCCATTCACAGGCTTCTGCCCAGCTACAGGCTTCTGCCCAGCTACAGGCTTCTGCCCATTCACAGGCATCTGCGCAGCTACAGGCTTCTGCCCAGCTACAGGCTTCTGCCCAGCTACAGGCTTCTGTCCATTTACAGGCTTCTGCCCAGCTAGAGGCTTCTGCCCATTCACAGGCTTCTGCCCAGCTACAGGCTTCTGCCCAGCTACAGGCTTCTGCCCAGCTACAGGCTTCTGCCCAGGTACAGGCTTCTGCCCATTCACAGGCTTCTGCCCATTCACAGGCTTCTGCCCAGCTACAGGCTTCTGCATAGCTACAGGCTTCTGCCCATTCACAGGCTTCTGCCCAGGTACAGGGTTCTGTCCATTCACAGGCTTCTGCCCAGCTACAGGCTTCTGCCCAGCTACAGGCTTCTGCCCATTCACAGGCTTCTGCCCAGCTACAGGCTTCTGCCCAGCTACAGGCTTCTGCCCATTCAAAGGCTTCTGCCCAGCTACAGTTTTCTGCCCAGGTACAGGCTTCTGTCCATTCACAGGCTTCTGCCCACCTACTGGCTTCTGCCCAGCTACAGGCTTCTGCCCATTCACAGGCTTCTGCCCAGCTACAGGCTTCTGCCTATTCACAGGCTTCTGCCCATTCACAGGCTTCTGCCCAGCTACAGGCTTCTGCACAGCTACAGGCTTCTGCCCGTTCACAGGCTTCTGCCCAGGTACAGGCTTCTGCCCATTCACAGGCTTCTGCCCAGCTACAGGCTTCTGCCCAGCTACATGCTTCTGCCCATTCACAGGCTTCTGCCCAGCTACAGGCTTCTGCCCTGCTACAGGCTTCTGCCCATTCACAGGCTTCTGCCCAGCTACAGTTTCCTGCCCAGGTACAGGCTTCTGTCCATTCACAGGCTTCTGCCCACCTACAGGCTTCTGCCCAGCTACAGGCTTCTGCCCAGCTACAGGCTTCTGCCCATTCACAGGCTTCTGCCCAGCTACAGGCTTCTGCCCATTCACAGGCTTCTGCCCATTCACAGGCTTCTGCCCAGCTACAGGCTTCTGCATAGCTACAGGCTTCTGCCCGTTCACAGGCTTCTGCCCAGGTACAGGCTTCTGCCCATTCACAGGCTTCTGCTCAGCTACAGGCTTCTGCCCATTCACAGGCTTCTGCCCAGCTACAGTTTTCTGCCCAGCTACAGGCTTCTGCCCATTCACAGGCTTCTGCCCAGCTACAGGCTTCTGCCCAGCTACAGGCTTCTGCCCATTCACAGGCTTCTGCCCCAGCTACAGGCTTCTGCCCATTCACAGGCTTCTGCCCAGCTACAGGCTTCTGCCCATTCACAGGCTTCTGCCCAGCTACAGGCTTCTGCCCATTCACAGGCTTCTGCTCAGCTACAGGCTTCTGCCCAGGTACAGGCTTCTGCCCATTAACAGGCTTCTGCCCAGCTACAGGCTTCTGCCCATTCACAGGCTTCTGCCCATTCACAGGCTTCTGCCCAGCTACAGGCTTCTGCACAGCTACAGGCTTCTGCCCATTCACAGGCTTCTGCCCATTCACAGGCTTCTGCCCATTCACAGGCTTCTGCCCAGCTACAGGCTTCTGCACAGCTACAGGCTTCTGCCCATTCACAGGCTTCTGCATATTCACAGGCTTCTGCCCAGCTACAGGCTTCTGCCCATTCACAGGCTTCTGTCCATTTACAGGCTTCTGCCCAGCTAGAGGCTTCTGCCCATTCACAGGCTTCTGCCCAGCTACAGGCTTCTGCCCATTCACAGGCTTCTGCCCAGCTACAGTTTTCTGCCCAGGTACAGGCTTCTGTCCATTCACAGGCTTCTGCCCATTCACAGGCTTCTGGCCAGGTACAGGTTTCTGGCCAGGTACAGGCTTCTGCCCATTCACAGGCTTCTGCCCATTCACAGGCTTCTGCCCAGCTACAGGCTTCTGCATAGCTACAGGCTTCTGCCCATTCACAGGCTTCTGCCCAGGTGTGGTGGAAAAATAATGACAGGAAGAAAGAAATATTCAGAGTCTCTGAGTCTTGATCAGAATGAGTAACAAGATTTATTGAGAAGCCACACGTAATGAATACAGAGTGAACTCCTCCCTTGGAAAAGTGCCACGCTCTCTTTTATACCTTTCAGATCCTCCCCACCCTTACTGTCTTACTTTCCCAATTATGGGCACAGTGCCACCATTGTGACACGTCAACTTCTTCTGACATGTGATATGACATAATCCCTTAGTGAGCATCTCAGGCTGGTTCTCAAAATACTGCAAGCAGGAGAGGGAGGTGGCTCTGGCGCCAAGGCTTGCAGATACGACAGCTGTGACGTACATTCCTTTAACGCACACACACACACAGACACATACTGCTGGCGCCAGATAGAGAAAACTCTCACTCAGCATTTCAGAGATGCTTACTGAGGGTAAAATGTTCAGTTCAGTACACATTATCATCACATAGAACAAAAAGTAATATCATTAATAGTCGTCATTGTCTATGAATCATCACACGTCATTGATTATGAATCATTTCAATAAACACCTTCCATCACACAGGTACAGGCTTCTGTCCATTCACAGGCTTCTGCCCAGCTACAGGCTTCTGCCCAGCTACAGGCTTCTGCCCATTCACAGGCTTCTGCCCAGCTACAGGCTTCTGCCCAGCTACAGGCTTCTGCCCATTCACAGGCTTCTGCCCAGCTACAGTTTTCTGCCCAGGTACAGGCTTCTGTCCATTCACAGGCTTCTGCCCATTCACAGGCTTCTGCCCAGCTACAGGCTTCTGCCCAGCTACAGGCTTCTGCCCAGCTACAGGCTTCTGCCCATTCACAGGCTTCTGCCCAGCTACAGGCTTCTGCCCAGCTACAGGCTTCTGCCCATTCACAGGCTTCTGTCCATTTACAGGCTTCTGCCCAGCTAGAGGCTTCTGCTCATTCACAGGCTTCTGCCCAGCTACAGGCTTCTGCCCATTCACAGGCTTCTGCCCAGCTACAGGCTTCTGCCCAGCTAGAGGCTTCTGCCCATTCACAGGCTTCTGTCCATTTACAGGCTTCTGCCCAGCTAGAGGCTTCTGCCCATTCACAGGCTTCTGTCCATTTACAGGCTTCTGCCCAGCTAGAGGCTTCTGCCGATTCACAGGCTTCTGCCCAGCTACAGGCTTCTGCCCAGCTACAGGCTTCTGCCCATTCACAGGCTTCTGCCCAGGTACAGGTTTCTGCCCATTCACAGGCTTCTGCCCATTCACAGGCTTCTGCTCAGCTACAGGCTTCTGCATAGCTACAGGCTTCTGCCCATTCACAGGCTTCTGCCCAGGTACAGGGTTCTGTCGATTCACAGGCTTCTGCCCAGCTACAGGCTTCTGCCCAGCTACAGGCTTCTGCCCATTCACAGGCATCTGCCCAGCTACAGGCTTCTGCCCAGCTACAGGCTTCTGCCCAGCTACTGGCTTCTGTCCATTTACAGGCTTCTGCCCAGCTAGAGGCTTCTGCCCATTCACAGGCTTCTGCCCAGCTACAGGCTTCTGCCCAGCTACAGGCTTCTGCCCAGCTACAGGCTTCTGCCCAGGTACAGGCTTCTGTCCATTCACAGGCTTCTGCCCATTCACAGGCTTCTGCCCAGCTACAGGCTTCTGCATAGCTACAGGCTTCTGCCCATTCACAGGCTTCTGCCCAGGTACAGGGTTCTGTCCGTTCACAGGCTTCTGCCCAGCTACAGGCTTCTGCCCAGCTACAGGCTTCTGCCCATTCACAGGCTTCTGCCCAGCTACAGGCTTCTGCCCAGCTACAGGCTTCTGCCCATTCAAAGGCTTCTGCCCAGCTACAGTTTTCTGCCCAGGTACAGGCTTCTGTCCATTCACAGGCTTCTGCCCACCTACTGGCTTCTGCCCAGCTACAGGCTTCTGCCCATTCACAGGCTTCTGCCCATTCACAGGCTTCTGCCCATTCACAGGCTTCTGCCCAGCTACAGGCTTCTGCACAGCTACAGGCTTCTGCCCGTTCACAGGCTTCTGCCCAGGTACAGTCTTCTGCCCATTCACAGGCTTCTGCCCAGCTACAGGCTTCTGCCCAGCTACAGGCTTCTGCCCATTCACAAGCTTCTGCCCAGCTACAGGCATCTGCCCTGCTACAGGCTTCTGCCCATTCACAGGCTTCTGCCCAGCTACAGGCTTCTGTACAGCTACAGGCTTCTGCCCATTCACAGGCTTCTGCCCATTCACAGGCTTCTGCCCAGCTACAGGCTTCTGCCCATTCACAGACTTCTGCCCAGCTACAGGCTTCTGCCCATTCACAGGCTTCTGCCCAGCTACAGGCTTCTGCCCAGCTACAGGCTTCAGCCCATTCACAGGCTTCTGTCCATTTACAGGCTTCTGCCCAGCTAGAGGCTTCTGCCCATTCACAGGCTTCTGCCCAGCTACAGGCTTCTGCCCATTCACAGGCTTCTGCCCATTCACAGGCTTCTGCCCAGCTACAGGCTTCTGCACAGCTACAGGCTTCTGCCCATTCACAGGCTTCTGCCCAGGTACAGGCTTCTGCCCATTCACAGGCTTCTGCTCAGCTACAGGCTTCTGCCCATTCACAGGCTTCTGCCCAGCTACAGTTTTCTGCCCAGCTACAGGCTTCTGCCCATTCACAGGCTTCTGCCCAGCTACAGGCTTCTGCCCAGCTACAGGCTTCTTCCCATTCACAGGCTTCTGCCCAGCAACAGGTTTTTGCCCAGCAACAGGCTTCTGCCCAGCTACAGGCTTCTGCCCATTCACAGGCTTCTGCCCAGCTACAGGCTTCTGCCCAGCTACAGGCTTCTGCCCATTCACAGGCTTCTGCCCAGCTACAGGCTTCTGCCCAGCTACAGGCTTCTGCCCATTCACAGGCTTCTGCCCAGGTACAGGCTTCTGTCCATTCACAGGCTTCTTCCCAGCTACAGGCTTCTGCCCAGCTACAGGCTTCTGCCCATTCACAGGCTTCTGCCCAGCTACAGGCTTCTGCCCAGCTACAGGCTTCTGCCCATTCACAGGCTTCTGCCCGGCTACAGGCTTTTGCCCATTCACAGGCTTCTGCCCAGCTACAGGCTTTTGCCCAGCAACAGGCTTTTGCCCATTCACCGGCTTCTGCATAGCTACAGGCTTCTGCCCAGCTACAGGCTTCTGCCCATTCACAGGCTTCTGCCCAGCTACAGGCTTCTGCCCATTCACAGGCTTCTGCCCATTCACAGGCTTCTGCCCAGCTACAGGCTTCTGCACAGCTACAGGCTTCTGCCCGTTCATCGGCTTCTGCCCAGGTACAGGCTTCTGCCCATTCACAGTCTTCTGCCAAGCTACAGGCTTCTGCCCAGCTACAGGCTTCTGCCCATTCACAGGCTTCTGCCCAGCTACAGGCTTCTGCCCAGCTACAGGCTTCTGCCCATTCACAGGCTTCTGCCCAGCTACAGGCTTCTGCCCATTCACAGGCTTCTGCCCATTCACAGGCTTCTGCCCAGCTACAGGCTTCTGCACAGCTACAGGCTTCTGCCCGTTCACAGGCTTCTGCCCAGCTACAGGCTTCTGCCCATTCACAGTCTTCTGCACAGCTACAGGCTTCTGCCCAGCTACAGGCTTCTGCCCATTCACAGGCTTCTGCCCAGGTACAGGCTTCTGTCCATTCACAGGCTTCTGCCCAGCTGAAGGCTTCTGCCCAGCTACAGGCTTCTGCCCATTCACAGGCTTCTGCCCAGCTACAGTTTTCTGCCCAGGTACAGGCTTCTGCCCATTCACAGGCTTCTGCCCAGCTACAGGCTTCTGCCCAGCTACAGGCTTCTGCCCATTCACAGGCTTCTGCCCAGGTACAGGCTTGTGTCCATTCACAGGCTTCTTCCCAGCTACAGGCTTCTGCCCAGCTACAGGCTTCTGCCCATTCACAGGCTTCTGCCCAGCTACAGGCTTCTGCCCAGCTACAGGCTTCTGCCCATTCACAGGCTTCTGCCCGGCTACAGGCTTTTGCCCATTCACAGGCTTCTGCCCAGCTACAGGCTTTTGCCCAGCAACAGGCTTTTGCCCATTCACCGGTTTCTGCATAGCTACAGGCTTCTGCCCAGCTACAGGCTTCTGCCCATTCACAGGCTTCTGCCCAGCTACAGGCTTCTGCCCATTCACAGGCTTCTGCCCATTCACAGGCTTCTGCCCAGCTACAGGCTTCTGCCCATTCACAGGCTTCTGCCCATTCACAGGCTTCTGCCCAGCTACAGGCTTCTGCACAGCTACAGGCTTCTGCCCGTTCACAGTCTTCTGCCCAGCTACAGGCTTCTGCCCAGCTACAGGCTTCTGCCCATTCACAGGCTTCTGCCCAGCTACAGGCTTCTGCCCATTCACAGGCTTCTGCCCAGGTACAGGCTTCTGTCCATTCACAGGCTTCTTCCCAGCTACAGGCTTCTGCCCAGCTACAGGCTTCTGCCCATTCACAGGCTTCTGCCCAGCTACAGGCTTCTGCCCAGCTACAGGCTTCTGCCCATTCACAGGCTTCTGCCCGGCTACAGGCTTTTGCCCATTCACAGGCTTCTGCCCAGCTACAGGCTTTTGCCCAGCAACAGGCTTTTGCCCATTCACCGGCTTCTGCATAGCTACAGGCTTCTGCCCAGCTACAGGCTTCTGCCCATTCACAGGCTTCTGCCCAGCTACAGGCTTCTGCCCATTCACAGGCTTCTGCCCATTCACAGGCTTCTGCCCAGCTACAGGCTTCTGCACAGCTACAGGCTTCTGCCCGTTCACCGGCTTCTGCCCAGGTACAGGCTTCTGCCCATTCACAGTCTTCTGCCCAGCTACAGGCTTCTGCCCAGCTACAGGCTTCTGCCCATTCACAGGCTTCTGCCCAGCTACAGGCTTCTGCCCAGCTACAGGCTTCTGCCCATTCACAGGCTTCTGCCCAGCTACAGTTTTCTGCCCAGGTACAGGCTTCTGCCCATTCACAGGCTTCTGCCCAGCTACAGGCTTCTGCCCATTCACAGGCTTCTGCCCAGCTACAGGCTTCTGCCCATTCACAGGCTTCTGCCCATTCACAGGCTTCTGCCCAGCTACAGGCTTCTGCCCAGCTACAGGCTTCTGCCCATTCACAGGCTTCTGCCCATTCACAGGCTTCTGCCCATTCACAGGCTTCTGCCCAGCTACAGGCTTCTGCCCATTCACAGGCTTCTGCACAGCTACAGGCTTCTGCCCAGCTACAGGCTTCTGCCCATTCACAGGCTTCTGCCCAGCTACAGGCTTCTGCTCAGCTACAGGCTTCTGCCCATTCACAGGCTTCTGCCCAGCTACAGGCTTCTGCCCAGTTACAGGCTTCTGCCCATTCACAGGCTTCTGTCCATTTACAGGCTTCTGCCCAGCTAGAGGCTTCTGCCCATTCACAGGCTTCTGCCCAGCTACAGGCTTCTGCCCAGATACAGGCTTCTGCCCATTCACAGGCTTCTGTCCATTTACAGGCTTCTGCCCAGCTAGAGGCTTCTGCCGATTGACAGGCTTCTGCCCAGCTACAGGCTTCTGCCCAGCTACAGGCTTCTGCCCATTCACAGGCTTCTGCCCAGGTACAGGTTTCTGCCCATTCACAGGCTTCTGCCCATTCACAGGCTTCTGCCCAGCTACAGGCTTCTGCATAGCTACAGGCTTCTGCCCATTCACAGGCTTCTGCCCAGGTACAGGGTTCTGTCCATTCACAGGCTTCTGCCCAGCTACAGGCTTCTGCCCAGCTACAGGCTTCTGCCCATTCACAGGCATCTGCGCAGCTACAGGCTTCTGCCCAGCTACAGGCTTCTGCCCAGCTACAGGCTTCTGTCCATTTACAGGCTTCTGCCCAGCTAGAGGCTTCTGCCCATTCACAGGCTTCTGCCCAGCTACAGGCTTCTGCCCAGCTACAGGCTTCTGCCCAGCTACAGGCTTCTGCCCAGGTACAGGCTTCTGCCCATTCACAGGCTTCTGCCCATTCACAGGCTTCTGCCCAGCTACAGGCTTCTGCATAGCTACAGGCTTCTGCCCATTCACAGGCTTCTGCCCAGGTACAGGGTTCTGTCCATTCACAGGCTTCTGCCCAGCTACAGGCTTCTGCCCAGCTACAGGCTTCTGCCCATTCACAGGCTTCTGCCCAGCTACAGGCTTCTGCCCAGCTACAGGCTTCTGCCCATTCAAAGGCTTCTGCCCAGCTACAGTTTTCTGCCCAGGTACAGGCTTCTGTCCATTCACAGGCTTCTGCCCACCTACTGGCTTCTGCCCAGCTACAGGCTTCTGCCCATTCACAGGCTTCTGCCCAGCTACAGGCTTCTGCCTATTCACAGGCTTCTGCCCATTCACAGGCTTCTGCCCAGCTACAGGCTTCTGCACAGCTACAGGCTTCTGCCCGTTCACAGGCTTCTGCCCAGGTACAGGCTTCTGCCCATTCACAGGCTTCTGCCCAGCTACAGGCTTCTGCCCAGCTACATGCTTCTGCCCATTCACAGGCTTCTGCCCAGCTACAGGCTTCTGCCCTGCTACAGGCTTCTGCCCATTCACAGGCTTCTGCCCAGCTACAGTTTCCTGCCCAGGTACAGGCTTCTGTCCATTCACAGGCTTCTGCCCACCTACAGGCTTCTGCCCAGCTACAGGCTTCTGCCCAGCTACAGGCTTCTGCCCATTCACAGGCTTCTGCCCAGCTACAGGCTTCTGCCCATTCACAGGCTTCTGCCCATTCACAGGCTTCTGCCCAGCTACAGGCTTCTGCATAGCTACAGGCTTCTGCCCGTTCACAGGCTTCTGCCCAGGTACAGGCTTCTGCCCATTCACAGGCTTCTGCTCAGCTACAGGCTTCTGCCCATTCACAGGCTTCTGCCCAGCTACAGTTTTCTGCCCAGCTACAGGCTTCTGCCCATTCACAGGCTTCTGCCCAGCTACAGGCTTCTGCCCATTCACAGGCTTCTGCCCCAGCTACAGGCTTCTGCCCATTCACAGGCTTCTGCCCAGCTACAGGCTTCTGCCCATTCACAGGCTTCTGCCCAGCTACAGGCTTCTGCCCATTCACAGGCTTCTGCTCAGCTACAGGCTTCTGCCCAGGTACAGGCTTCTGCTCATTCACAGGCTTCTGCCCAGCTACAGGCTTCTGCCCAGCTACAGGCTTCTGCCCAGCTACAGGCTTCTGCCCATTCACAGGCTTCTGCCCAGCTACAGGCTTCTGCCCAGCTACAGGCTTCTGCCCATTCACAGGCTTCTGCCCAGGTACAGGCTTCTGTCCATTCACAGGCTTCTTCCCAGCTACAGGCTTCTGCCAAGCTACAGGCTTCTGCCCATTCACAGGCTTCTGCCCAGCTACAGGCTTCTGCCCAGCTACAGGCTTCTGCCCATTCACAGGCTTCTGCCCGGCTACAGGCTTTTGCCCATTCACAGGCTTCTGCCCAGCTACAGGCTTTTGCCCAGCAACAGGCTTTTGCCCATTCACCGGCTTCTGCATAGCTACAGGCTTCTGCCCAGCTACAGGCTTCTGCCCATTCACAGGCTTCTGCCCAGCTACAGGCTTCTGCCCATTCACAGGCTTCTGCCCATTCACAGGCTTCTGCCCAGCTACAGGCTTCTGCACAGCTACAGGCTTCTGCCCGTTCATCGGCTTCTGCCCAGGTACAGGCTTCTGCCCATTCACAGTCTTCTGCCCAGCTACAGGCTTCTGCCCAGCTACAGGCTTCTGCCCATTCACAGGCTTCTGCCCAGCTACAGGCTTCTGCCCAGCTACAGGCTTCTGCCCATTCACAGGCTTCTGCCCAGCTACAGTTTTCTGCCCAGGTACAGGCTTCTGTCCATTCACAGGCTTCTGCCCACCTACAGGCTTCTGCCCAGCTACAGGCTTCTGCCCATTCACAGGCTTCTGCCCAGCTACAGGCTTCTGCCCATTCACAGGCTTCTGCCCATTCACAGGCTTCTGCCCAGCTACAGGCTTCTGCACAGCTACAGGCTTCTGCCCGTTCACAGGCTTCTGCCCAGCTACAGGCTTCTGCCCATTCACAGTCTTCTGCCCAGCTACAGGCTTCTGCCCAGCTACAGGCTTCTGCCCATTCACAGGCTTCTGCCCAGGTACAGGCTTCTGTCCATTCACAGGCTTCTGCCCAGCTGAAGGCTTCTGCCCAGCTACAGGCTTCTGCCCATTCACAGGCTTCTGCCCAGCTACAGTTTTCTGCCCAGGTACAGGCTTCTGCCCATTCACAGGCTTCTGCCCAGCTACAGGCTTCTGCCCAGCTACAGGCTTCTGCCCATTCACAGGCTTCTGCCCAGGTACAGGCTTGTGTCCATTCACAGGCTTCTTCCCAGCTACAGGCTTCTGCCCAGCTACAGGCTTCTGCCCATTCACAGGCTTCTGCCCAGCTACAGGCTTCTGCCCAGCTACAGGCTTCTGCCCATTCACAGGCTTCTGCCCGGCTACAGGCTTTTGCCCATTCACAGGCTTCTGCCCAGCTACAGGCTTTTGCCCAGCAACAGGCTTTTGCCCATTCACCGGTTTCTGCATAGCTACAGGCTTCTGCCCAGCTACAGGCTTCTGCCCATTCACAGGCTTCTGCCCAGCTACAGGCTTCTGCCCATTCACAGGCTTCTGCCCATTCACAGGCTTCTGCCCAGCTACAGGCTTCTGCCCATTCACAGGCTTCTGCCCATTCACAGGCTTCTGCCCAGCTACAGGCTTCTGCACAGCTACAGGCTTCTGCCCGTTCACAGTCTTCTGCCCAGCTACAGGCTTCTGCCCAGCTACAGGCTTCTGCCCATTCACAGGCTTCTGCCCAGCTACAGGCTTCTGCCCATTCACAGGCTTCTGCCCAGGTACAGGCTTCTGTCCATTCACAGGCTTCTTCCCAGCTACAGGCTTCTGCCCAGCTACAGGCTTCTGCCCATTCACAGGCTTCTGCCCAGCTACAGGCTTCTGCCCAGCTACAGGCTTCTGCCCATTCACAGGCTTCTGCCCGGCTACAGGCTTTTGCCCATTCACAGGCTTCTGCCCAGCTACAGGCTTTTGCCCAGCAACAGGCTTTTGCCCATTCACCGGCTTCTGCATAGCTACAGGCTTCTGCCCAGCTACAGGCTTCTGCCCATTCACAGGCTTCTGCCCAGCTACAGGCTTCTGCCCATTCACAGGCTTCTGCCCATTCACAGGCTTCTGCCCAGCTACAGGCTTCTGCACAGCTACAGGCTTCTGCCCGTTCACCGGCTTCTGCCCAGGTACAGGCTTCTGCCCATTCACAGTCTTCTGCCCAGCTACAGGCTTCTGCCCAGCTACAGGCTTCTGCCCATTCACAGGCTTCTGCCCAGCTACAGGCTTCTGCCCAGCTACAGGCTTCTGCCCATTCACAGGCTTCTGCCCAGCTACAGTTTTCTGCCCAGGTACAGGCTTCTGCCCATTCACAGGCTTCTGCCCAGCTACAGGCTTCTGCCCATTCACAGGCTTCTGCCCAGCTACAGGCTTCTGCCCATTCACAGGCTTCTGCCCATTCACAGGCTTCTGCCCAGCTACAGGCTTCTGCCCAGCTACAGGCTTCTGCCCATTCACAGGCTTCTGCCCATTCACAGGCTTCTGCCCATTCACAGGCTTCTGCCCAGCTACAGGCTTCTGCCCATTCACAGGCTTCTGCACAGCTACAGGCTTCTGCCCAGCTACAGGCTTCTGCCCATTCACAGGCTTCTGCCCAGCTACAGGCTTCTGCTCAGCTACAGGCTTCTGCCCATTCACAGGCTTCTGCCCAGCTACAGGCTTCTGCCCAGTTACAGGCTTCTGCCCATTCACAGGCTTCTGTCCATTTACAGGCTTCTGCCCAGCTAGAGGCTTCTGCCCATTCACAGGCTTCTGCCCAGCTACAGGCTTCTGCCCAGATACAGGCTTCTGCCCATTCACAGGCTTCTGTCCATTTACAGGCTTCTGCCCAGCTAGAGGCTTCTGCCGATTGACAGGCTTCTGCCCAGCTACAGGCTTCTGCCCAGCTACAGGCTTCTGCCCATTCACAGGCTTCTGCCCAGGTACAGGTTTCTGCCCATTCACAGGCTTCTGCCCATTCACAGGCTTCTGCCCAGCTACAGGCTTCTGCATAGCTACAGGCTTCTGCCCATTCACAGGCTTCTGCCCAGGTACAGGGTTCTGTCCATTCACAGGCTTCTGCCCAGCTACAGGCTTCTGCCCAGCTACAGGCTTCTGCCCATTCACAGGCATCTGCGCAGCTACAGGCTTCTGCCCAGCTACAGGCTTCTGCCCAGCTACAGGCTTCTGTCCATTTACAGGCTTCTGCCCAGCTAGAGGCTTCTGCCCATTCACAGGCTTCTGCCCAGCTACAGGCTTCTGCCCAGCTACAGGCTTCTGCCCAGCTACAGGCTTCTGCCCAGGTACAGGCTTCTGCCCATTCACAGGCTTCTGCCCATTCACAGGTTTCTGCCCAGCTACAGGCTTCTGCATAGCTACAGGCTTCTGCCCATTCACAGGCTTCTGCCCAGGTACAGGGTTCTGTCCATTCACAGGCTTCTGCCCAGCTACAGGCTTCTGCCCAGCTACAGGCTTCTGCCCATTCACAGGCTTCTGCCCAGCTACAGGCTTCTGCCCAGCTACAGGCTTCTGCCCATTCAAAGGCTTCTGCCCAGCTACAGTTTTCTGCCCAGGTACAGGCTTCTGTCCATTCACAGGCTTCTGCCCACCTACTGGCTTCTGCCCAGCTACAGGCTTCTGCCCATTCACAGGCTTCTGCCCAGCTACAGGCTTCTGCCTATTCACAGGCTTCTGCCCATTCACAGGCTTCTGCCCAGCTACAGGCTTCTGCACAGCTACAGGCTTCTGCCCGTTCACAGGCTTCTGCCCAGGTACAGGCTTCTGCCCATTCACAGGCTTCTGCCCAGCTACAGGCTTCTGCCCAGCTACATGCTTCTGCCCATTCACAGGCTTCTGCCCAGCTACAGGCTTCTGCCCTGCTACAGGCTTCTGCCCATTCACAGGCTTCTGCCCAGCTACAGTTTCCTGCCCAGGTACAGGCTTCTGTCCATTCACAGGCTTCTGCCCACCTACAGGCTTCTGCCCAGCTACAGGCTTCTGCCCAGCTACAGGCTTCTGCCCATTCACAGGCTTCTGCCCAGCTACAGGCTTCTGCCCATTCACAGGCTTCTGCCCATTCACAGGCTTCTGCCCAGCTACAGGCTTCTGCATAGCTACAGGCTTCTGCCCGTTCACAGGCTTCTGCCCAGGTACAGGCTTCTGCCCATTCACAGGCTTCTGCTCAGCTACAGGCTTCTGCCCATTCACAGGCTTCTGCCCAGCTACAGTTTTCTGCCCAGCTACAGGCTTCTGCCCATTCACAGGCTTCTGCCCAGCTACAGGCTTCTGCCCAGCTACAGGCTTCTGCCCATTCACAGGCTTCTGCCCCAGCTACAGGCTTCTGCCCATTCACAGGCTTCTGCCCAGCTACAGGCTTCTGCCCATTCACAGGCTTCTGCCCAGCTACAGGCTTCTGCCCATTCACAGGCTTCTGCTCAGCTACAGGCTTCTGCCCAGGTACAGGCTTCTGCCCATTAACAGGCTTCTGCCCAGCTACAGGCTTCTGGACATTCACAGGCTTCTGCCCATTCACAGGCTTCTGCCCAGCTACAGGCTTCTGCACAGCTACAGGCTTCTGCCCATTCACAGGCTTCTGCCCATTCACAGGCTTCTGCCCATTCACAGGCTTCTGCCCAGCTACAGGCTTCTGCACAGCTACAGGCTTCTGCCCATTCACAGGCTTCTGCATATTCACAGGCTTCTGCCCAGCTACAGGCTTCTGCCCATTCACAGGCTTCTGTCCATTTACAGGCTTCTGCCCAGCTAGAGGCTTCTGCCCATTCACAGGCTTCTGCCCAGCTACAGGCTTCTGCCCATTCACAGGCTTCTGCCCAGCTACAGTTTTCTGCCCAGGTACAGGCTTCTGTCCATTCACAGGCTTCTGCCCATTCACAGGCTTCTGGCCAGGTACAGGTTTCTGGCCAGGTACAGGCTTCTGCCCATTCACAGGCTTCTGCCCATTCACAGGCTTCTGCCCAGCTACAGGCTTCTGCATAGCTACAGGCTTCTGCCCATTCACAGGCTTCTGCCCAGGTGTGGTGGAAAAATAATGACAGGAAGAAAGAAATATTCAGAGTCTCTGAGTCTTGATCAGAATGAGTAACAAGATTTATTGAGAAGCCACACGTAATGAATACAGAGTGAACTCCTCCCTTGGAAAAGTGCCACGCTCTCTTTTATACCTTTCAGATCCTCCCCACCCTTACTGTCTTACTTTCCCAATTATGGGCACAGTGCCACCATTGTGACACGTCAACTTCTTCTGACATGTGATATGACATAATCCCTTAGTGAGCATCTCAGGCTGGTTCTCAAAATACTGCAAGCAGGAGAGGGAGGTGGCTCTGGCGCCAAGGCTTGCAGATACGACAGCTGTGACGTACATTCCTTTAACGCACACACACACACAGACACATACTGCTGGCGCCAGATAGAGAAAACTCTCACTCAGCATTTCAGAGATGCTTACTGAGGGTAAAATGTTCAGTTCAGTACACATTATCATCACATAGAACAAAAAGTAATATCATTAATAGTCGTCATTGTC
Organism: Astyanax mexicanus; assembly: GCF_023375975.1. NCBI lineage: Eukaryota > Metazoa > Chordata > Actinopteri > Characiformes > Acestrorhamphidae > Astyanax > Astyanax mexicanus. The sequence goes on from NC_064412.1 coordinate 37,309,758, forward strand.
TATGAATCATCACACGTCATTGATTATGAATCATTTCAATAAACACCTTCCATCACACAGGTACAGGCTTCTGTCCATTCACAGGCTTCTGCCCAGCTACAGGCTTCTGCCCAGCTACAGGCTTCTGCCCATTCACAGGCTTCTGCCCAGCTACAGGCTTCTGCCCAGCTACAGGCTTCTGCCCATTCACAGGCTTCTGCCCAGCTACAGTTTTCTGCCCAGGTACAGGCTTCTGTCCATTCACAGGCTTCTGCCCATTCACAGGCTTCTGCCCAGCTACAGGCTTCTGCCCAGCTACAGGCTTCTGCCCAGCTACAGGCTTCTGCCCATTCACAGGCTTCTGCCCAGCTACAGGCTTCTGCCCAGCTACAGGCTTCTGCCCATTCACAGGCTTCTGTCCATTTACAGGCTTCTGCCCAGCTAGAGGCTTCTGCTCATTCACAGGCTTCTGCCCAGCTACAGGCTTCTGCCCATTCACAGGCTTCTGCCCAGCTACAGGCTTCTGCCCATTCACAGGCTTCTGCCCATTCACAGGCTTCTGCCCAGCTACAGGCTTCTGCCCAGCTACAGGCTTCTGCCCATTCACAGGCTTCTGCCCATTCACAGGCTTCTGCCCATTCACAGGCTTCTGCCCAGCTACAGGCTTCTGCCCATTCACAGGCTTCTGCACAGCTACAGGCTTCTGCCCAGCTACAGGCTTCTGCCCATTCACAGGCTTCTGCCCAGCTACAGGCTTCTGCTCAGCTACAGGCTTCTGCCCATTCACAGGCTTCTGCCCAGCTACAGGCTTCTGCCCAGTTACAGGCTTCTGCCCATTCACAGGCTTCTGTCCATTTACAGGCTTCTGCCCAGCTAGAGGCTTCTGCCCATTCACAGGCTTCTGCCCAGCTACAGGCTTCTGCCCAGATACAGGCTTCTGCCCATTCACAGGCTTCTGTCCATTTACAGGCTTCTGCCCAGCTAGAGGCTTCTGCCGATTGACAGGCTTCTGCCCAGCTACAGGCTTCTGCCCAGCTACAGGCTTCTGCCCATTCACAGGCTTCTGCCCAGGTACAGGTTTCTGCCCATTCACAGGCTTCTGCCCATTCACAGGCTTCTGCCCAGCTACAGGCTTCTGCATAGCTACAGGCTTCTGCCCATTCACAGGCTTCTGCCCAGGTACAGGATTCTGTCCATTCACAGGCTTCTGCCCAGCTACAGGCTTCTGCCCAGCTACAGGCTTCTGCCCATTCACAGGCATCTGCGCAGCTACAGGCTTCTGCCCAGCTACAGGCTTCTGCCCAGCTACAGGCTTCTGTCCATTTACAGGCTTCTGCCCAGCTAGAGGCTTCTGCCCATTCACAGGCTTCTGCCCAGCTACAGGCGTCTGCCCAGCTACAGGCTTCTGCCCAGCTACAGGCTTCTGCCCAGGTACAGGCTTCTGCCCATTCACAGGCTTCTGCCCATTCACAGGCTTCTGCCCAGCTACAGGCTTCTGCATAGCTACAGGCTTCTGCCCATTCACAGGCTTCTGCCCAGGTACAGGGTTCTGTCCATTCACAGGCTTCTGCCCAGCTACAGGCTTCTGCCCAGCTACAGGCTTCTGCCCATTCACAGGCTTCTGCCCAGCTACAGGCTTCTGCCCAGCTACAGGCTTCTGCCCATTCAAAGGCTTCTGCCCAGCTACAGTTTTCTGCCCAGGTACAGGCTTCTGTCCATTCACAGGCTTCTGCCCACCTACTGGCTTCTGCCCAGCTACAGGCTTCGACCCATTCACAGGCTTCTGCCCAGCTACAGGCTTCTGCCTATTCACAGGCTTCTGCCCATTCACAGGCTTCTGCCCAGCTACAGGCTTCTGCACAGCTACAGGCTTCTGCCCGTTCACAGGCTTCTGCCCAGGTACAGGCTTCTGCCCATTCACAGGCTTCTGCCCAGCTACAGGCTTCTGCCCAGCTACATGCTTCTGCCCATTCACAGGCTTCTGCCCAGCTACAGGCTTCTGCCCTGCTACAGGCTTCTGCCCATTCACAGGCTTCTGCCCAGCTACAGTTTCCTGCCCAGGTACAGGCTTCTGTCCATTCACAGGCTTCTGCCCACCTACAGGCTTCTGCCCAGCTACAGGCTTCTGCCCAGCTACAGGCTTCTGCCCATTCACAGGCTTCTGCCCAGCTACAGGCTTCTGCCCATTCACAGGCTTCTGCCCATTCACAGGCTTCTGCCCAGCTACAGGCTTCTGCATAGCTACAGGCTTCTGCCCGTTCACAGGCTTCTGCCCAGGTACAGGCTTCTGCCCATTCACAGGCTTCTGCTCAGCTACAGGCTTCTGCCCATTCACAGGCTTCTGCCCAGCTACAGTTTTCTGCCCAGCTACAGGCTTCTGCCCATTCACAGGCTTCTGCCCAGCTACAGGCTTCTGCCCAGCTACAGGCTTCTGCCCATTCACAGGCTTCTGCCCCAGCTACAGGCTTCTGCCCATTCACAGGCTTCTGCCCAGCTACAGGCTTCTGCCCATTCACAGGCTTCTGCCCAGCTACAGGCTTCTGCCCATTCACAGGCTTCTGCTCAGCTACAGGCTTCTGCCCAGGTACAGGCTTCTGCCCATTAACAGGCTTCTGCCCAGCTACAGGCTTCTGCCCATTCACAGGCTTCTGCCCATTCACAGGCTTCTGCCCAGCTACAGGCTTCTGCACAGCTACAGGCTTCTGCCCATTCACAGGCTTCTGCCAATTCACAGGCTTCTGCCCAGCTTCAGGCTTCTGCCCAGCTACAGGCTTCTGCCCATTCACAGGCTTCTGCATATTCACAGGCTTCTGCCCAGCTACAGGCTTCTGCCCATTCACAGGCTTCTGTCCATTTACAGGCTTCTGCCCAGCTAGAGGCTTCTGCCCATTCACAGGCTTCTGCCCAGCTACAGGCTTCTGCCCATTCACAGGCTTCTGCCCAGCTACAGTTTTCTGCCCAGGTACAGGCTTCTGTCCATTCACAGGCTTCTGCCCATTCACAGGCTTCTGGCCAGGTACAGGTTTCTGGCCAGGTACAGGCTTCTGCCCATTCACAGGCTTCTGCCCATTCACAGGCTTCTGCCCAGCTACAGGCTTCTGCATAGCTACAGGCTTCTGCCCATTCACAGGCTTCTGCCCAGGTGTGGTGGAAAAATAATGACAGGAAGAAAGAAATATTCAGAGTCTCTGAGTCTTGATCAGAATGAGTAACAAGATTTATTGAGAAGCCACACGTAATGAATACAGAGTGAACTCCTCCCTTGGAAAAGTGCCACGCTCTCTTTTATACCTTTCAGATCCTCCCCACCCTTACTGTCTTACTTTCCCAATTATGGGCACAGTGCCACCATTGTGACACGTCAACTTCTTCTGACATGTGATATGACATAATCCCTTAGTGAGCATCTCAGGCTGGTTCTCAAAATACTGCAAGCAGGAGAGGGAGGTGGCTCTGGCGCCAAGGCTTGCAGATACGACAGCTGTGACGTACATTCCTTTAACGCACACACACACACAGACACATACTGCTGGCGCCAGATAGAGAAAACTCTCACTCAGCATTTCAGAGATGCTTACTGAGGGTAAAATGTTCAGTTCAGTACACATTATCATCACATAGAACAAAAAGTAATATCATTAATAGTCGTCATTGTCTATGAATCATCACACGTCATTGATTATGAATCATTTCAATAAACACCTTCCATCACACAGGTACAGGCTTCTGTCCATTCACAGGCTTCTGCCCAGCTACAGGCTTCTGCCCAGCTACAGGCTTCTGCCCATTCACAGGCTTCTGCCCAGCTACAGGCTTCTGCCCAGCTACAGGCTTCTGCCCATTCACAGGCTTCTGCCCAGCTACAGTTTTCTGCCCAGGTACAGGCTTCTGTCCATTCACAGGCTTCTGCCCATTCACAGGCTTCTGCCCAGCTACAGGCTTCTGCCCAGCTACAGGCTTCTGCCCAGCTATAGGCTTCTGCCCATTCACAGGCTTCTGCCCAGCTACAGGCTTCTGCCCAGCTACAGGCTTCTGCCCATTCACAGGCTTCTGTCCATTTACAGGCTTCTGCCCAGCTAGAGGCTTCTGCTCATTCACAGGCTTCTGCCCAGCTACAGGCTTCTGCCCAGCTACAGGCTTCTGCCCATTCACAGGCTTCTGCCCAGGTACAGGCTTCTGCCCATTCACAGGCTTCTGCCCATTCACAGGCTTCTGCCCAGCTACAGGCTTCTGCATAGCTACAGGCTTCTGCCCATTCACAGGCTTCTGCCCAGGTACAGGCTTCTGTCCATTCACAGGCTTCTGCCCAGCTACAGGCTTCTGCCCAGCTACAGGCTTCTGCCCATTCACAGGCTTCTGCCCAGCTACAGGCTTCTGCCCAGCTACAGGCTTCTGCCCATTCACAGGCTTCTGCCCAGCTACAGTTTTCTGCCCAGGTACAGGCTTCTGTCCATTCACAGGCTTCTGCCCACCTACAGGCTTCTGCCCAGCTACAGGCTTCTAACCATTCACAGGCTTCTGCCCAGCTACAGGCTTCTGCCCATTCACAGGCTTCTGCACAGCTACAGGTTTTTGCCCAGCAACAGGCTTTTGCCCAGCTACAGGCTTCTGCCCAGCTACAGGCTTCTGCCCATTCACAGGCTTCTGTCCATTTACAGGCTTCTGCCCAGCTAGAGGCTTCTGCCCATTCACAGGCTTCTGCCCAGCTACAGGCTTCTGCCCAGCTACAGGCTTCTGCCCATTCAAAGGCTTCTGCCCAGCTACAGGCTTCTGCCCATTCACAGGCTTCTGCCCATTCACAGGCTTCTGCCCAGCTACAGGCTTCTGCACAGCTACAGGTTTCTGCCCGTTCACAGGCTTCTGCCCAGGTACAGGCTTCTGCCCATTCACAGGCTTCTGCCCAGCTACAGTTTTCTGCCCAGGTACAGGCTTCTGTACATTCACAGGCTTCTGCCCACCTACAGGCTTCTGCCCAGCTACAGGCTTCTGCCCATTCACAGGCTTCTGCCCAGCTACAGGCTTCTGCCCATTCACAGGCTTCTGCCCATTCACAGGCTTCTGCCCAGCTACAGGCTTCTGCCCATTCACAGGCTTCTGCCCAGCTACAGGCTTCTGCCCATTCACAGGCTTCTGCCCAGCTACAGGTTTTTGCCCAGCAACAGGCTTTCGCCCAGCTACAGGCTTCTGCCCAGCTACAGGCTTCTGCCCATTCACAGGCTTCTGTCCATTTACAGGCTTCTGCCCAGCTAGAGGCTTCTGCCCATTCACAGGCTTCTGCCCAGCTACAGGCTTCTGCCCAGCTACAGGCTTCTGCCCATTCACAGGCTTCTGCCCAGCTACAGGCTTCTGCCCATTCACAGGCTTCTGCCCATTCACAGGCTTCTGCCCAGTTACAGGCTTCTGCACAGCTACAGGCTTCTGCACAGCTACAGGCTTCTGCCCGTTCACCGGCTTCTGCCCAGGTACAGGCTTCTGCCCATTCACAGTCTTCTGCCCAGCTACAGGCTTCTGCTCAGCTACAGGCTTCTGCCCATTCACAGGCTTCTGCCCATTCACAGGCTTCTGCCCATTCACAGGCTTCTGCCCAGCTACAGGCTTCTGCCCATTCACAGGCTTCTGTCCATTTACAGGCTTCTGCCCAGCTAGAGGCTTCTGCCCATTCACAGGCTTCTGCCCAGCTACAGGCTTCTGCCCATTCACAGGCTTCTGCCCAGCTACAGTTTTCTGCCCAGCTACAGGCTTCTGCCCATTCACAGGCTTCTGCCCAGCTACAGGCTTCTGCCCAGCTACAGGCTTCTGCCCATTCACAGGCTTCTGCCCAGCTACAGGCTTCTGCCCATTCACAGGCTTCTGCTCAGCTACAGGCTTCTGCCCAGCTACAGGCTTCTGCCCATTCACAGGCTTCTGCCCAGCTACAGGCTTCTGCCCATTCACAGGCTTCTGCTCAGCTACAGGCTTCTGCCCAGGTACAGGCTTCTGCCCATTAACAGGCTTCTGCCCATTAACAGGCTTCTGCCCAGCTACAGGCTTCTGCCCATTCACAGGCTTCTGCCCAGCTACAGGCTTCTGCACAGCTACAGGCTTCTGCCCATTCACAGGCTTCTGCCCATTCACAGGCTTCTGCCCATTCACAGGCTTCTGCCCAGCTACAGGCTTCTGCCCAGCTACAGGCTTCTGCCCATTCACAGGCTTCTGCATATTCACAGGCTTCTGCCCAGCTACAGGCTTCTGCCCATTCACAGGCTTCTGTCCATTTACAGGCTTCTGTCCATTTACAGGCTTCTGCCCAGCTAGAGGCTTCTGCCCATTCACAGGCTTCTGCCCAGCTACAGGCTTCTGCCCATTCACAGGCTTCTGCCCAGCTACAGTTTTCTGCCCAGGTACAGGCTTCTGTCCATTCACAGGCTTCTGCCCATTCACAGGCTTCTGGCCAGGTACAGGTTTCTGCCCATTCACAGGCTTCTGCCCAGCTACAGGCTTCTGCCCATTCACAGGCTTCTGCCCAGCTACAGGCTTCTGCCCATTCACAGGCTTCTGCCCAGCTACAGGTTTTTGCCCAGCAACAGGCTTTTGCCCAGCTACAGGCTTCTGCCCAGCTACAGGCTTCTGCCCATTCACAGGCTTCTGTCCATTTACAGGCTTCTGCCCAGCTAGAGGCTTCTGCCCATTCACAGGCTTCTGCCCAGCTACAGGCTTCTGCCCAGCTACAGGCTTCTGCCCATTCACAGGCTTCTGCCCAGCTACAGGCTTCTGCCCATTCACAGGCTTCTGCCAATTCACAGGCTTCTGCCCAGTTACAGGCTTCTACAAAGCTACAGGCTTCTGCACAGCTACAGGCTTCTGCCCGTTCACCGGCTTCTGCACAGGTACAGGCTTCTGCCCATTCACAGTCTTCTGCCCAGCTACAGGCTTCTGCCCAGCTACAGGCTTCTGCCCATTCACAGGCTTCTGCCCATTCACAGGCTTCTGCCCAGCTACAGGCTTCTGCCCATTCACAGGCTTCTGTCCATTTACAGGCTTCTGCCCAGCTAGTGGCTTCTGCCTATTCACAGGCTTCTGCCCAGCTACAGGCTTCTGCCCATTCACAGGCTTCTGCCCAGCTACAGTTTTCTGCCCAGGTACAGGCTTCTGTACATTCACAGGCTTCTGGCCAGGTACAGGCTTCTGCCCATTCACAGGCTTCTGGCCAGGTACAGGCTTCTGCCCATTCACAGGCTTCTGCCCAGTCACAGGTATCTGCCCAGCTACAGGCTTCTGACCATTCACAGGCTTCTGCCCATTCACAGGCTTCTGCCCAGCTACAGGCTTCTGCCCATTCACAGTCTTTTGCCCATTCACCGGCTTCTGCCCAGCTACAGGCTTCTGCCCAGCTACAGGCTTCTGCCCATTCACAGGCTTCTGCCCAGCTACAGGCTTCTGCCCAGCTACAGGCTTCTGCCCATTCACAGGCTTCTGTCCATTTACAGGCTTCTGCCCAGCTAGAGGCTTCTGCCCATTCACAGGCTTCTGCCCAGCTACAGGCTTCTGCCCAGCTACAGGCTTCTGCCCAGCTACAGGCTTCTGCCCATCTACAGGCTTCTGCCCATTCACAGGCTTCTGCCCAGCTACAGGCTTCTGCCCAGCTACAGGCTTCTGCTCATTCACAGGCTTCTGCCCAGCTACAGTTTTCTGCCCAGCTACAGGCTTCTGCCCATTCACAGGCTTCTGCCCAGCTACAGGCTTCTGCCCAGCTACAGGCTTCTGCCCATTCACAGGCTTCTGCCCAGCTACAGGCTTATGCCCAGCTACAGGCTTCTGCCCAGCTACAGGCTTCTGCCCATTCACAGGCTTCTGCTCAGCTACAGGCTTCTGCCCAGCTACAGGCTTCTGCCCAGCTACAGGCTTCTGCCCATTCACAGGCTTCTGTCCATTTACAGGCTTCTGCCCAGCTAGAGGCTTCTGCCCATTCACAGGCTTCTGCCCAGCTACAGGCTTCTGCCCATTCACAGGCTTCTGCCCATTCACAGGCTTCTGCCCGGCTACAGGCTTTTGCCCATTCACAGGCTTCTGCCCAGCTACAGGCTTTTGCCCATTCACCGGCTTCTGCATAGCTACAGGCTTCTGCCCAGCTACAGGCTTCTGCCCATTAACAGGCTTCTGCCCAGCTACAGGCTTCTGCCCATTCACAGGCTTCTGCCCAGCTACAGGCTTTTGCCCAGCAACAGGCTTTTGCCCATTCACCGGCTTCTGCATAGCTACAGGCTTCTGCCCAGCTACAGGCTTCTGCCCATTCACAGGCTTCTGCCCAGCTACAGGCTTCTGCCCATTCACAGGCTTCTGCCCATTCACAGGCTTCTGCCCAGCTACAGGATTCTGCACAGCTACAGGCTTCTGCCCGTTCACCGGCTTCTGCCCAGGTACAGGCTTCTGCCCATTCACAGGCTTCTGCCCATTCACAGGCTTCTGCCCAGCTACAGGCTTCTGCACAGCTACAGGCTTCTGCCCATTCACAGGCTTCTGCCCAGCTACAGGCTTCTGCCCAGCTACAGGCTTCTGCCCATTCACAGGCTTCTGCCCAGCTACAGGCTTTTGCCCAGCAACAGGCTTTTGCCCATTCACCGGCTTCTGCATAGCTACAGGCTTCTGCCCAGCTACAGGCTTCTGCCCATTCACAGGCTTCTGCCCAGCTACAGGCTTCTGCCCATTCACAGGCTTCTGCCCATTCACAGGCTTCTGCCCAGCTACAGACTTCTGCACAGCTACAGGCTTCTGCCCATTCACAGGCTTCTGCCCAGGTACAGGCTTCTGCCCATTCACAGGCTTCTGCCCATTCACAGGCTTCTGCCCAGCTACAGGCTTCTGCCCAGCTACAGGCTTCTGCATAGCTACAGGCTTCTGCCCATTCACAGGCTTCTGCCCAGCTACAGGCTTCTGCCCAGCTACAGGCTTCTGCCCATTCACAGGCTTCTGCCCAGCTACAGTTTTCTGCCCAGGTACAGGCTTCTGTCCATTCACAGGCTTCTGCCCAGCTACAGTTTTCTGCCCAGGTACAGGCTTCTGTCCATTCACAGGCTTCTGCCCACCTTCAGGCTTCTGCCCAGCTACAGGCTTCTGCCCATTCACAGGCTTCTGCCCAGCTACAGGCTTCTGCCAATTCACAGGCTTCTGCCCATTCACAGGCTTCTGCCCAGCTACAGGCTTCTGCACAGCTACAGGCTTCTGCCCGTTCACAGGCTTCTGCCCAGGTACAGGCTTCTGCCCATTCACAGGCTTCTGCCCAGCTACAGGCTTCTGCCCAGCTACAGGCTTCTGCCCATTCACAGGCTTCTGCCCAGCTACAGGCTTCTGCCCAGCTACAGGCTTCTGCCCATTCACAGGCTTCTGCCCAGCTACAGGCTTCTGCCCATTCACAGGCTTCTGCCCAGCTACAGGCTTATGCCCAGCTACAGGCTTCTGCCCAGCTACAGGCTTCTGCCCATTCACAGGCTTCTGCTCAGCTACAGGCTTCTGCCCAGCTACAGGCTTCTGCCCAGCTACAGGCTTCTGCCCATTCACAGGCTTCTGTCCATTTACAGGCTTCTGCCCAGCTAGAGGCTTCTGCCCATTCACAGGCTTCTGCCCAGCTACAGGCTTCTGCCCATTCACAGGCTTCTGCCCATTCACAGGCTTCTGCCCGGCTACAGGCTTTTGCCCATTCACAGGCTTCTGCCCAGCTACAGGCTTTTGCCCATTCACCGGCTTCTGCATAGCTACAGGCTTCTGCCCAGCTACAGGCTTCTGCACAGCTACAGGCTTCTGCCCATTCACAGGCTTCTGCCCAGCTACAGGCTTCTGCCCAGCTACAGGCTTCTGCCCAGCTACAGGATTCTGCACAGCTACAGGCTTCTGCCCGTTCACCGGCTTCTGCCCAGGTACAGGCTTCTGCCCATTCACAGGCTTCTGCCCATTCACAGGCTTCTGCCCAGCTACAGGCTTCTGCCCAGCTACAGGCTTCTGCCCATTCACAGGCTTCTGCCCAGCTACAGGCTTCTGCCCAGCTACAGGCTTCTGCCCATTCACAGGCTTCTGCCCAGCTACAGGCTTTTGCCCAGCAACAGGCTTTTGCCCAGCAACAGGCTTTTGCCCATTCACCGGCTTCTGCATAGCTACAGGCTTCTGCCCAGCTACAGGCTTCTGCCCATTCACAGGCTTCTGCCCAGCTACAGGCTTCTGCCCATTCACAGGCTTCTGCCCATTAACAGGCTTCTGCCCAGCTACAGGCTTCTGCACAGCTACAGGCTTCTGCCCATTCACAGGCTTCTGGCCAGGTACAGGCTTCTGCCCATTCACAGGCTTCTGCCCATTCACAGGCTTCTGCCCAGCTACAGGCTTCTGCATAGCTACAGGCTTCTGCCCATTCACAGGCTTCTGCCCAGCTACAGGCTTCTGCCCAGCTACAGGCTTCTGCCCATTCACAGGCTTCTGCCCAGCTACAGTTTTCTGCCCAGGTACAGGCTTCTGTCCATTCACAGGCTTCTGCCCACCTTCAGGCTTCTGCCCAGCTACAGGCTTCTGCCCATTCACAGGCTTCTGCCCAGCTACAGGCTTCTGCCAATTCACAGGCTTCTGCCCATTCACAGGCTTCTGCCCAGCTACAGGCTTCTGCACAGCTACAGGCTTCTGCCCGTTCACAGGCTTCTGCCCAGCTACAGGCTTCTGCCCATTCACAGGCTTCTGCCCAGCTACAGGCTTCTGCCCAGCTACAGGCTTCTGCCCATTCACAGGCTTCTGCCCAGCTACAGGCTTCTGCCCAGCTACAGGCTTCTGCCCATTCACAGGCTTCTGCCCAGGTACAGGCTTCTGCCCATTCACAGGCTTCTGCCCACCTACAGGCTTCTGCCCAGCTACAGGCTTCTGCCCATTCACAGGCTTCTGCCCAGCTACAGGCTTCTGCCCAGTTACAGGCTTCTGCCCATTCACAGACTTCTGCCCATTTACAGGTTTCTGCCCAGCTACAGGCTTCTGCCCATTCACAGGCTTCTGCCCAGCTACAGGCTTCTGCACAGCTACAGGCTTCTGCCCATTCACAGGCTTCTGCCCAGCTACAGGCTTCTGCACAGCTACAGGCTTCTGCCCATTCACAGGCTTCTGCCCAGGTACAGACTTCTGCCCATTCACAGGCTTCTGCTCATTCACAGGCTTCTGCCCAGCTAGAGGCTTCTGCATAGCTAAAGGCTTCTGCCCATTCACAGGCTTCTGCCCAGCTACAGGCTTCTGCCCAGCTACAGGCTTCTGCCCATTCACAGGCTTCTGCCTAGCTACAGTTTTCTGCCCAGGTACAGGCTTCTGTCCATTCACAGGCTTCTGCCCACCTACAGGCTTCTGCCCAGCTACAGGCTTCTGCCCATTCACAGTCTTCTGCCCAGCTACAGGCTTCTGCCCATTCACAGGCTTCTGCCCATTCACAGGCTTCTGCCCAGCTACAGGCTTCTGCACAGCTACAGGCTTCTGCCCGTTCACAGGCTTCTAACCAGGTACAGGCTTCTGCCCATTCACAGGCTTCTGCCCAGCTACAGGCTTCTGCCCAGCTACAGGCTTCTGCCCATTCACAGGCTTCTGCCCAGCTACAGGCTTCTGCCCATTCACAGGCTTCTGCCCATTCACAGGCTTCTTCCCAGGTACAGGCTTCTGCCCATTCACAGGCTTCTGCCCACCTACAGGCTTCTGCCCAGCTACAGGCTTCTGCCCATTCACAGGCTTCTGCCCAGCTACAGGCTTCTGCCCATTCACAGGCTTCTGCCCAGCTACAGGCTTCTGCCCAGCTACAGGCTTCTGCCCATTCACAGACTTCTGCCCATTCACAGGTTTCTGCCCAGCTACAGGCTTCTGCCCATTCACAGGCTTCTGCCGAGCTACAGGCTTCTGCACAGCTACAGGCTTCTGCCCATTCACAGGCTTCTGCCCAGGTACAGGCTTCTGCCCATTCACAGGCTTCTGCTCAGCTACAGGCTTCTTCCCATTCACAGGCTTCTGCCCAGCTACAGTTTTCTGCCCAGGTACAGGCTTCTGTCCATTCACAGGCTTCTGCCCAGATACAGGCTTCTGCCCAGCTACAGGCTTCTGCCCATTCACAGGCTTCTGCCCAGCTACAGGCTTCTGCCCATTCACAGGCTTCTGCCCAATTCACAGGCTTCTGCCCGGCTACAGGCTTTCGCCCATTCACAGGCTTCTGCCCAGCTACAGGCTTTTGCCCATTCACCGGCTTCTGCATAGCTACAGGCTTCTGCCCAGCTACAGGCTTCTGCCCATTAACAGGCTTCTGCCCAGCTACAGGCTTCTGCCCATTCACAGGCTTCTGCCCAGCTACAGGCTTTTGCCCAGCATCAGGCTTTTGCCCATTCACCGTCTTCTGCATAGCTACAGGCTTCTGCCCAGCTACAGGCTTCTGCCCATTCACAGGCTTCTGCCCAGCTACAGGCTTCTGCCCATTCACAGGCTTCTGCCCATTCACAGGCTTCTGCCCAGCTACAGGCTTCTGCACAGCTACAGGCTTCTGCCCGTTCACCGGCTTCTGCCCAGGTACAGGCTTCTGCCCATTCACAGGCTTCTGCCCATTCACAGGCTTCTGCCCAGCTACAGGCTTCTGCATAGCTACAGGCTTCTGCCCATTCACAGGCTTCTGCCCAGCTACAGGCTTCTGCCCAGCTACAGGCTTCTGCCCATTCACAGGCTTCTGCCCAGCTACAGGCTTTTGCCCAGCAACAGGCTTTTGCCCATTCACCGGCTTCTGCATAGCTACAGGCTTCTGCCCAGCTACAGGCTTCTGCCCATTCACAGGCTTCTGCCCAGCTACAGGCTTCTGCCCATTCACAGGCTTCTGCCCATTCACAGGCTTCTGCCCAGCTACAGGCTTCTGCACAGCTACAGTTTTCTGCCCAGGTACAGGCTTCTGTCCATTCACAGGCTTCTTCCCACCTACAGGCTTCTGCCCAGCTACAGGCTTCTGCCCATTCACAGTCTTCTGCCCAGCTACAGGCTTCTGCCCATTCACAGGCTTCTGCCCATTCACAGGCTTCTGCCCAGCTACAGGCTTCTGCACAGCTACAGGCTTCTGCCCGTTCACAGGCTTCTGCCCAGGTACAGGCTTCTGCCCATTCACAGGCTTCTGCCCAGCTACAGGCTCCTGCCCAGCTACAGGCTTCTGCCCATTCACAGGCTTCTGCCCAGCTACAGGCTTCTGTCCAGCTACAGGCTTCTGCCCATTCACAGGCTTCTGCCCAGGTACAGGCTTCTGCCCATTCACAGGCTTCTGCCCACCTACAGGCTTCTGCCCAGCTACAGGCTTCTGCCCATTCACAGGCTTCTGCCCAGCTACAGGCTTCTGCCCATTCACAGGCTTCTGCCCAGCTACAGGCTTCTGCCCATTCACAGACTTCTGCCCATTCACAGGTTTCTGCCCAGCTACAGGCTTCTGCCCATTCACAGGCTTCTGCCGAGCTACAGGCTTCTGCACAGCTACAGGCTTCTGCCCATTCACAGGCTTCTGCCCAGGTACAGGCTTCTGCCCATTCACAGGCTTCTGCTCAGCTACAGGCTTCTGCCCATTCACAGGCTTCTGCCCAGCTACAGTTTTCTGCCCAGGTACAGGCTTCTGTCCATTCACAGGCTTCTGCCCAGATACAGGCTTCTGCCCAGCTACAGGCTTCTGCCCATTCACAGGCTTCTGCCCAGCTACAGGCTTCTGCCCATTCACAGGCTACTGCCCAATTCACAGGCTTCTGCCCAGCTACAGGCTTTTGCCCATTCACAGGCTTCTGCCCAGCTACAGGCTTTTGCCCATTCACTGGCTTCTGCATAGCTACAGGCTTCTGCCCAGCTACAGGCTTCTGCCCATTAACAGGCTTCTGCCCAGCTACAGGCTTCTGCCCATTCACAGGCTTCTGCCCAGCTACAGGCTTTTGCCCAGCAACAGGCTTTTGCCCATTCACCGGCTTCTGCATAGCTACAGGCTTCTGCCCAGCTACAGGCTTCTGCCCATTCACAGGCTTCTGCCCAGCTACAGGCTTCTGCCCATTCACAGGCTTCTGCCCATTCACAGGCTTCTGCCCAGCTACAGGCTTCTGCACAGCTACAGGCTTCTGCCCGTTCACCGGCTTCTGCCCAGGTACAGGCTTCTGCCCATTCACAGGCTTCTGCCCATTCACAGGCTTCTGCCCAGCTACAGGCTTCTGCATAGCTACAGGCTTCTGCCCATTCACAGGCTTCTGCCCAGCTACAGGCTTCTGCCCAGCTACAGGCTTCTGCCCATTCACAGGCTTCTGCCCAGCTACAGGCTTTTGCCCAGCAACAGGCTTTTGCCCATTCACCGGCTTCTGCATAGCTACAGGCTTCTGCCCAGCTACAGGCTTCTGCCCATTCACAGGCTTCTGCCCAGCTACAGGCTTCTGCCCATTCACAGGCTTCTGCCCATTCACAGGCTTCTGCCCAGCTACAGGCTTCTGCACAGCTACAGGCTTCTGCCCATTCACAGGCTTCTGCCCAGGTACAGGCTTCTGCCCATTCACAGGCTTCTGCCCAGCTACAGGCTTCTGCACAGCTACAGGCTTCTGCCCATTCACAGGCTTCTGCCCAGGTACAGGCTTCTGCCCAGCTACAGGCTTCTGCCCAGCTACAGGCTTCTGCCCAGCTACAGGCTTCTGCCCAGCTACAGTTTTCTGCCCAGGTACAGGCTTCTGTCCATTCACAGGCTTCTGCCCACCTACAGGCTTCTGCCCAGCTACAGGCTTCTGCCCATTCACAGGCTTCTGCCCAGCTACAGGCTTCTGCCCATTCACAGGCTTCTGCCCATTCACAGGCTTCTGCCCAGCTACAGGCTTCTGCACAGCTACAGGCTTCTGCCCGTTCACAGGCTTCTGCCAAGGTACAGGCTTCTGCCCATTCACAGGCTTCTGCCCAGCTATAGGCTTCTGCCCAGCTACAGGCTTCTGCCCATTCACAGGCTTCTGCCCAGCTACAGGCTTCTGCCCAGCTACAGGCTTCTGTCCATTCACAGGCTTCTGCCCAGCTACAGGCTTCTGCCCATTCACAGGCTTCTGCCCAGCTACAGTTTTCTGCTCAGCTACAGGCTTCTGCCCATTCACAGGCTTCTGCCCAGCTACAGGCTTCTGCACAGCTACAGGCTTCTGCCCATTCACAGGCTTCTGCCCAGCTACAGGCTTCTGCACAGCTACAGGCTTCTGCCCATTCACAGGCTTCTGCCCAGGTACAGGCTTCTGCCCATTCACAGGCTTCTGCCCATTCACAGGCTTCTGCCCAGCTACAGGCTTCTGCATAGCTACAGGCTTCTGCCCATTCACAGGCTTCTGCCCAGGTACAGGCTTCTGCCCATTCACAGGCTTCTGCCCAGGTACAGGCTTCTGCCCATTCACAGGCTTCTGCTTAGCTACAGGCTTTTGCCCAGCAACAGGCTTTTGCCCATTCACCGGCTTCTGCATAGCTACAGGCTTCTGCCCAGCTACAGGCTTCTGCCCATTCACAGGCTGCTGCCCAGCTACAGGCTTCTGCCCATTCACAGGCTTCTGCCCATTCACAGGCTTCTGCCCAGCTAAAGGCTTCTGCACAGCTACAGGCTTCTGCCCGTTCACCGGCTTCTGCCCAGGTACAGGCTTCTGCCCATTCACAGTCTTCTGCCCAGCTACAGGCTTCTGCCCAGCTACAGGCTTCTGCCCATTCACAGGCTTCTGTCCATTTACAGGCTTCTGCCCAGCTAGAGGCTTCTGCCCATTCACAGGCTTCTGCCCAGCTACAGGCTTCTGCCCAGCTACAGCCTTCTGCCCATTCACAGGCTTCTGCCCAGGTACAGGCTTCTGCACAGCTACAGGCTTCTGCCCGTTCACAGGCTTCTGCCCAGGTACAGGGTTCTGTCCATTCACAGGCTTCTGCCCAGCTACAGGCTTCTGCCCAGCTACAGGCTTCTGCCCATTCACAGGCATCTGCCCAGCTACAGGCTTCTGCCCAGCTACAGGCTTCTGCCCATTCACAGGCTTCTGCCCAGCTACAGTTTTCTGCCCAGGTACAGGCTTCTGTCTATTCACAGGCTTCTGCCCACCTACTGGCTTCTGCCCAGCTACAGGCTTCTGCCCATTCACAGGCTTCTGCCCAGCTACAGGCTTCTGCCCATTCACAGGCTTCTACCCATTCACAGGCTTCTGCCCAGCTACAGGCTTCTGCACAGCTACAGGCTTCTGCCCATTCACAAGCTTCTGTCCATTTACAGGCTTCTGCCCAGCTAGAGGCTTCTGCCCATTCACAGGCTTCTGCCCAGCTACAGGCTTCTGCCCAGCTACAGGCTTCTGCCCATTCACAGGCTTCTGCCCAGCTACAGGCTTCTGCCCATTCACAGGCTTCTGCCCATTCACAGGCTTCTGCCCAGCTACAGGCTTCTGCACAGCTACAGGCTTCTGCCCATTCACAGGCTTCTGCCCAGTCACAGGCTTCTGCCCAGCTACAGGCTTCTGCCCATTCACAGGCTTCTGCCCAGCTACAGGCTTCTGCCCATTCACAGGCTTCTGCCCATTCACAGGCTTCTGCCCAGCTACAGGCTTCTGCCCATTCACAGGCTTCTGCCCAGCTACAGGCTTCTGCCCATTCACAGGCTTCTACCCATTCACAGGCTTCTGCCCAGCTACAGGCTTCTGCACAGCTACAGGCTTCTGCCCATTCACAAGCTTATGTCCATTTACAGGCTTCTGCCCAGCTAGAGGCTTCTGCCCATTCACAGGCTTCTGCCCAGCTACAGGCTTCTGCCCAGCTACAGGCTTCTGCCCATTCACAGGCTTCTGCCCAGCTACAGGCTTCTGCCCATTCACAGGCTTCTGCCCATTCACAGGCTTCTGCCCAGCTACAGGCTTCTGCACAGCTACAGGCTTCTGCCCATTCACAGGCTTCTGCCCATTCACAGGCTTCTGCCCAGCTACAGGCTTCTGCCCATTCACAGGCTTCTGCCCAGCTACAGGCTTCTGCACAGCTACAGGCTTCTGCCCGTTCACCGGCTTCTGCCCAGGTACAGGCTTCTGCCCATTCACAGGCTTCTGCCCATTCACAGGCTTCTGCCCAGCTACAGGCTTCTGCATAGCTACAGGCTTCTGCCCATTCACAGGCTTCTGCCCAGCTACAGGCTTCTGCCCATTCACAGGCTTCTGCCCAGCTACAGGCTTTTGCCCAGCAACAGGCTTTTGCCCATTCACCGGCTTCTGCATAGCTACAGGCTTCTGCCCAGCTACAGGCTTCTGCCCATTCACAGGCTTCTGCCCAGCTACAGGCTTCTGCCCATTCACAGGCTTCTGCCCATTCACAGGCTTCTGCCCAGCTACAGGCTTCTGCACAGCTACAGGCTTCTGCCCATTCACAGGCTTCTGCCCAGGTACAGGCTTCTGCCCATTCACAGGCTTCTGCCCATTCACAGGCTTCTGCCCAGCTACAGGCTTCTGCATAGCTACAGGCTTCTGCCCATTCACAGGCTTCTGCCCAGCTACAGGCTTCTGCCCAGCTACAGGCTTCTGCCCATTCACAGGCTTCTGCCCAGCTACAGTTTTCTGCCCAGGTACAGGCTTCTGTCCATTCACAGGCTTCTGCCCACCTACAGGCTTCTGCCCAGCTACAGGCTTCTGCCCATTCACAGGCTTCTGCCCAGCTACAGGCTTCTGCCCATTCACAGGCTTCTGCCCATTCACAGGCTTCTGCCCAGCTACAGGCTTCTGCACAGCTACAGGCTTCTGCCCGTTCACAGGCTTATGCCCAGGTACAGGCTTCTGCCCATTCACAGGCTTCTGCCCAGCTACAGGTTTCTGCCCAGCTACAGGCTTCTGCCCATTCACAGGCTTCTGCCCAGCTACAGGCTTCTGCCCAGCTACAGGCTTCTGCCCAGCTACAGGCTTCTGTCCATTCACAGGCTTCTGCCCAGCTACAGGCTTCTGCCCATTCACAGGCTTCTGCCCAGCTACAGTTTTCTGCCCAGCTACAGGCTTCTGCCCATTCACAGGCTTCTGCCCAGCTAGAGGCTTCTGCACAGCTACAGGCTTCTGCCCATTCACAGGCTTCTGCCCAGCTACAGGCTTCTGCACAGCTACAGGCTTCTGCCCATTCACAGGCTTCTGCCCAGGTACAGGCTTCTGCCCATTCACAGGCTTCTGCCCATTCACAGGCTTCTGCCCACCTACAGGCTTCTGCCCAGCTACAGGCTTCTGCCCATTCACAGGCTTCTGCCCAGGTACAGGCTTCTGCCCATTCACAGGCTTCTGCCCACCTACAGGCTTCTGCCCAGCTACAGGCTTCTGTCCATTCACAGGCTTCTGCCCAGCTACAGGCTTCTGCCCATTCACAGGCTTCTGCCCAGCTACAGTTTTCTGCCCAGCTACAGGCTTCTGCCCATTCACAGGCTTCTGCCCAGCTACAGGCTTCTGCACAGCTACAGGCTTCTGCCCATTCACAGGCTTCTGCCCAGCTACAGGCTTCTGCACAGCTACAGGCTTCTGCCCATTCACAGGCTTCTGCCCAGGTACAGGCTTCTGCCCATTCACAGGCTTCTGCCCATTCACAGGCTTCTGCCCACCTACAGGCTTCTGCCCAGCTACAGGCTTCTGCCCATTCACAGGCTTCTGCCCAGGTACAGGCTTCTGCCCATTCACAGGCTTCTGCCCACCTACAGGCTTCTGCCCAGCTACAGGCTTCTGCCCATTCACAGGCTTCTGCCCAGCTACAGGCTTCTGCCCATTCACAGGCTTCTGCCCAGCTACAGGCTTCTGCCCAGCTACAGGCTTCTGCCCATTCACAGACTTCTGCCCATTCACAGGTTTCTGCCCAGCTACAGGCTTCTGCCCATTCACAGGCTTCTGCCCAGCTACAGGCTTCTGCACAGCTACAGGCTTCTGCCCATTCACAGGCTTCTGCCCAGGTACAGGCTTCTGCCCATTCACAGGCTTCTGCCCAGCT
This sequence comes from Astyanax mexicanus, assembly GCF_023375975.1. Classification (NCBI taxonomy): domain Eukaryota; kingdom Metazoa; phylum Chordata; class Actinopteri; order Characiformes; family Acestrorhamphidae; genus Astyanax; species Astyanax mexicanus. The sequence goes on from NC_064412.1 coordinate 37,328,685, forward strand.
ACAGGCTTCTGCCCATTCACAGGCTTCTGCCCAGCTACAGGCTTCTGCCCATTCACAGGTTTCTGCCCAGCTACAGGCTTCTGCCCATTCACAGGCTTCTGCTCAGCTACAGGCTTTTGCCCAGCAACAGGCTTTTGCCCATTCACCGGCTTCTGCATAGCTACAGGCTTCTGCCCAGCTACAGGCTTCTGCCCATTCACAGACTTCTGCCCATTCACAGGTTTCTGCCCAGCTACAGGCTTCTGCCCATTTACAGGCTTCTGCCCAGCTACAGGCTTCTGCACAGCTACAGGCTTCTGCCCATTCACAGGCTTCTGCCCAGGTACAGGCTTCTGCCCATTCACAGGCTTCTGCTTAGCTACAGGCTTTTGCCCAGCAACAGGCTTTTGCCCATTCACCGGCTTCTGCATAGCTACAGGCTTCTGCCCAGCTACAGGCTTCTGCCCATTCACAGGCTGCTGCCCAGCTACAGGCTTCTGCCCATTCACAGGCTTCTGCCCATTCACAGGCTTCTGCCCAGCTAAAGGTTTCTGCACAGCTACAGGCTTCTGCCCGTTCACCGGCTTCTACCCAGGTACAGGCTTCTGCCCATTCACAGTCTTCTGCCCAGATACAGGCTTCTGCCCAGCTACAGGCTTCTGCCCATTCACAGGCTTCTGTCCATTTACAGGCTTCTGCCCAGCTAGAGGCTTCTGCCCATTCACAGGCTTCTGCCCAGCTACAGGCTTCTGCCCAGCTACAGCCTTCTGCCCATTCACAGGCTTCTGCCCAGGTACAGGCTTCTGCCCATTCACAGGCTTCTGCCAATTCACAGGCTTCTGCCCAGCTACAGGCTTCTGCACAGCTACAGGCTTCTGCCCGTTCACAGGCTTCTGCCCAGGTACAGGGTTCTGTCCATTCACAGGCTTCTGCCCAGCTACAGGCTTCTGCCCAGCTACAGGCTTCTGCCCATTCACAGGCATCTGCCCAGCTACAGGCTTCTGCCCAGCTACAGGCTTCTGCCCATTCACAGGCTTCTGCCCAGCTACAGTTTTCTGCCCAGGTACAGGCTTCTGTCTATTCACAGGCTTCTGCCCACCTACTGGCTTCTGCCCAGCTACAGGCTTCTGCCCATTCACAGGCTTCTGCCCAGCTACAGGCTTCTGCCCATTCACAGGCTTCTACCCATTCACAGGCTTCTGCCCAGCTACAGGCTTCTGCACAGCTACAGGCTTCTGCCCATTCACAGGCTTCTACCCATTTACAGGCTTCTGCCCAGCTAGAGGCTTCTGCCCATTCACAGGCTTCTGCCCATTCACAAGCTTCTGTCCATTTACAGGCTTCTGCCCAGCAACAGGCTTCTGCCCATTCACAGGCTTCTGCCCAGCTACAGGCTTCTGCCCAGCTACAGGCTTCTGCCCATTCACAGGCTTCTGCCCAGCTAAAGGTTTCTGCACAGCTACAGGCTTCTGCCCGTTCACCGGCTTCTACCCAGGTACAGGCTTCTGCCCATTCACAGTCTTCTGCCCAGATACAGGCTTCTGCCCATTCACAGGCTTCTGCCCATTCACAAGCTTCTGTCCATTTACAGGCTTCTGCCCAGCTAGAGGCTTCTGCCCATTCACAGGCTTCTGCCCAGCTACAGGCTTCTGCCCAGCTACAGGCTTCTGCCCATTCACAGGCTTCTGCCCAGCTACAGGCTTCTGCCCATTCACAGGCTTCTGCCCATTCACAGGCTTCTGCCCAGCTACAGGCTTCTGCACAGCTACAGGCTTCTGCCCATTCACAGGCTTCTGCCCATTCACAGGCTTCTGCCCAGCTACAGGCTTCTGCCCATTCACAGGCTTCTGCCCAGGTACAGGCTTCTGCCCATTCACAGGCTTCTGCTCAGCTACAGGCTTCTGCCCATTCACAGGCTTCTGCCCAGCTACAGTTTTCTGCCCAGCTACAGGCTTCTGTCCATTTACAGGCTTCTGCCCAGCTAGAGGCTTCTGCCCATTCACAGGCTTCTGCCCAGCAACAGGCTTCTGCCCAGCTACAGCCTTCTGCCCATTCACAGGCTTCTGCCCAGGTACAGGCTTCTGCCCATTCACAGGCTTCTGCCCATTCACAGGCTTCTGCCCAGCTACAGACTTCTGCACAGCTACAGGCTTCTGCCCGTTCACAGGCTTCTGCCCAGGTACAGGGTTCTGTCCATTCACAGGCTTCTGCCCAGCTACAGGCTTCTGCCCAGCTACAGGCTTCTGCCCATTCACAGGCATCTGCCCAGCTACAGGCTTCTGCCCAGCTACAGGCTTCTGCCCATTCACAGGCTTCTGCCCAGCTACAGTTTTCTGCCCAGGTACAGGCTTCTGTCTATTCACAGGCTTCTGCCCACCTACTGGCTTCTGCCCAGCTACAGGCTTCTGCCCATTCACAGGCTTCTGCCCAGCTACAGGCTTCTGCCCATTCACAGGCTTCTACCCATTCACAGGCTTCTGCCCAGCTACAGGCTTCTGCACAGCTACAGGCTTCTGCCCATTCACAAGCTTCTGTCCATTTACAGGCTTCTGCCCAGCTAGAGGCTTCTGCATATTCACAGGCTTCTGCCCAGCTACAGGCTTCTGCCCAGCTACAGGCTTCTGCCCATTCACAGGCTTCTGCCCAGCTACAGGCTTCTGCCCATTAACAGGCTTCTGCCCATTCACAGGCTTCTGCCCAGCTACAGGCTTCTGCACAGCTACAGGCTTCTGCCCATTCACAGGCTTCTGCCCATTCACAGGCTTCTGCCCAGCTACAGGCTTCTGCCCATTCACAGGCTTCTGCCCAGGTACAGGCTTCTGCCCATTCACAGGCTTCTGCTCAGCTACAGGCTTCTGCCCATTCACAGGCTTCTGCCCAGCTACAGTTTTCTGCCCAGCTACAGGCTTCTGCCCATTCACAGGCTTCTGCCCAGCTACAGGCTTCTGCCCAGCTACAGGCTTCTGCCCATTCACAGGCTTCTGCCAAGCTACAGGCTTCTGCCCAGCTACAGGCTTCTGCCCATTCTCAGGCTTCTGCCCAGCTACAGGCTTCTGCCCATTCACAGGCTTCTGCCCATTCACAGGCTTCTGCCCGGCTACAGTCTTTTGCCCATTCACAGGCTTCTGCCCAGCTACAGGCTTTTGCCCAGCAACAGGCTTTTGCCCATTCACCGGCTTCTGCATAGCTACAGGCTTCTGCCCAGCTACAGGCTTCTGCCCATTCACAGGCTTCTGCCCCAGCTACAGGCTTCTGCCCATTCACAGGCTTCTGCCCAGCTACAGGCTTCTGCCCATTCACAGGCTTCTGCCCAGCTACAGGCTTTTGCCCAGCAACAGGCTTTTGCCCATTCACCGGCTTCTGCCCAGCTACAGGCTTCTGCCCAGCTACAGGCTTCTGCCCATTCACAGCCTTCTGCCCAGCTACAGGCTTCTGCACAGCTACAGGCTTCTGCCCATTCACAGGCTTCTAACCATTCACAGGCTTCTGCCCAACTACAGGCTTCTGCCCATTCACAGGCTTCTGCCCATTCACAGGCTTCTGCCCAGCTACAGGCTTATGCCCATTCACAGGCTTCTGCCCATTCACAGGCTTCTGCCCATTCACAGGCTTCTGCCCAGCTACAGGCTTCTGCCCAGCTACAGGCTTCTGCCCATTCACAGGCTTCTGCCCAGGTACAGGCTTCTGCCCATTCACAGGCTTCTGCCCAGGTACAGGCTTCTGCCCATTCACAGGCTTCTGCCCACCTACAGGCTTCTGCCCAGCTACAGGCTTCTGCCCATTCACAGGCTTCTGCCCAGCTACAGGCTTCTGCCCATTCACAGGCTTCTGCCCAGCTACAGGCTTCTGCCCATTCACAGGCTTCTGCCCATTCACAGGCTTCTGCCCAGCTACAGGCTTCTGCCCAGCTACAGGCTTCTGCCCATTCACAGGCTTCTGCCCAGGTACAGGCTTCTGCCCATTCACAGGCTTCTGCCCAGGTACAGGCTTCTGCCCATTCACAGGCTTCTGCCCACCTACAGGCTTCTGCCCAGCTACAGGCTTCTGCCCATTCACAGGCTTCTGCCCAGCTACAGGCTTCTGCCCATTCACAGGCTTCTGCCCAGCTACAGGCTTCTGCCCAGCTACAGGCTTCTGCCCATTCACAGACTTCTGCCCATTCACAGGTTTCTGCCCAGCTACAGGCTTCTGCCCATTCACAGGCTTCTGCCCAGCTACAGGCTTCTGCACAGCTACAGGCTTCTGCCCATTCACAGGCTTCTGCCCAGGTACAGGCTTCTGCCCATTCACAGGCTTCTGCCCAGCTACAGGCTTCTGCCCATTCACAGGCTTCTGCCCAGCTACAGGCTTCTGCCCAGCTACAGGCTTCTGCCCATTCACAGACTTCTGCCCATTCACAGGTTTCTGCCCAGCTACAGGCTTCTGCCCATTCACAGGCTTCTGCCCAGCTACAGGCTTCTGCACAGCTACAGGCTTCTGCCCATTCACAGGCTTCTGCCAAGCTACAGGCTTCTGCCCAGCTACAGGCTTCTGCCCATTCTCAGGCTTCTGCCCAGCTACAGGCTTCTGCCCATTCACAGGCTTCTGCCCATTCACAGGCTTCTGCCCGGCTACAGTCTTTTGCCCATTCACAGGCTTCTGCCCAGCTACAGGCTTTTGCCCAGCAACAGGCTTTTGCCCATTCACCGGCTTCTGCATAGCTACAGGCTTCTGCCCAGCTACAGGCTTCTGCCCATTCACAGGCTTCTGCCCCAGCTACAGGCTTCTGCCCATTCACAGGCTTCTGCCCAGCTACAGGCTTCTGCCCATTCACAGGCTTCTGCCCAGCTACAGGCTTTTGCCCAGCTACAGGCTTTTGCCCATTCACCGGCTTCTGCCCAGCTACAGGCTTCTGCCCAGCTACAGGCTTCTGCCCATTCACAGGCTTCTGCCCAGCTACAGGCTTCTGCACAGCTACAGGCTTCTGCCCATTCACAGGCTTCTAACCATTCACAGGCTTCTGCCCATTCACAGGCTTCTGCCCATTCACAGGCTTCTGCCCAGCTACAGGCTTCTGCCCATTCACAGGCTTCTGCCCAGCTACAGGCTTCTGCCCAGCTACAGGCTTCTGCCCAGGTACAGGCTTCTGCCCAGCTACAGGCTTCTGCCCATTCACAGGCTTCTGCCCATTCACAGGCTTCTGCCCAGCTACAGGCTTCTGCCCAGCTACAGGCTTCTGCCCATTCACAGGCTTCTGCCCAGGTACAGGCTTCTGCCCATTCACAGGCTTCTGCCCAGGTACAGGCTTCTGCCTATTCACAGGCTTCTGCCCACCTACAGGCTTCTGCCCAGCTACAGGCTTCTGCCCATTCACAGGCTTCTGCCCAGCTACAGGCTTCTGCACATTCACAGGCTTCTGCCCAGCTACAGGCTTCTGCCCAGCTACAGGCTTCTGCCCATTCACAGACTTCTGCCCATTCACAGGTTTCTGCCCAGCTACAGGCTTCTGCCCATTCACAGGCTTCTGCCCAGCTACAGGCTTCTGCACAGCTACAGGCTTCTGCCCATTCACAGGCTTCTGCCCAGGTACAGGCTTCTGCCCATTCACAGGCTTCTGCCCAGCTACAGGCTTCTGCCCAGCTACAGGCTTCTGCCCATTCACAGGCTTCTGCCCAGCTACAGGCTTCTGCCCATTCACAGGCTTCTGCCCATTCACAGGCTTCTGCCCAGCTACAGGCTTCTGCACAGCTACAGGTTTCTGCCCGTTCACAGGCTTCTGCCCAGGTACAGGCTTCTGCCCATTCACAGGCTTCTGCCCAGCTACAGTTTTCTGCCCAGGTACAGGCTTCTGTACATTCACAGGCTTCTGCCCACCTACAGGCTTCTGCCCAGCTACAGGCTTCTGCCCATTCACAGGCTTCTGCCCAGCTACAGGCTTCTGCCCATTCACAGGCTTCTGCCCATTCACAGGCTTCTGCCCAGCTACAGGCTTCTGCCCATTCACAGGCTTCTGCCCAGCTACAGGCTTCTGCCCATTCACAGGCTTCTGCCCCGCTACAGGTTTTTGCCCAGCAACAGGCTTTTGCCCAGCTACAGGCTTCTGCCCAGCTACAGGCTTCTGCCCATTCACAGGCTTCTGTCCATTTACAGGCTTCTGCCCAGCTAGAGGCTTCTGCCCATTCACAGGCTTCTGCCCAGCTACAGGCTTCTGCCCAGCTACAGGCTTCTGCCCATTCACAGGCTTCTGCCCAGCTACAGGCTTCTGCCCATTCACAGGCTTCTGCCCATTCACAGGCTTCTGCCCAGTTACAGGCTTCTGCACAGCTACAGGCTTCTGCACAGCTACAGGCTTCTGCCCGTTCACCGGCTTCTGCCCAGGTACAGGCTTCTGCCCATTCACAGTCTTCTGCCCAGCTACAGGCTTCTGCTCAGCTACAGGCTTCTGCCCATTCACAGGCTTCTGCCCATTCACAGGCTTCTGCCCATTCACAGGCTTCTGCCCAGCTACAGGCTTCTGCCCATTCACAGGCTTCTGTCCATTTACAGGCTTCTGCCCAGCTAGAGGCTTCTGCCCATTCACAGGCTTCTGCCCAGCTACAGGCTTCTGCCCATTCACAGGCTTCTGCCCAGCTACAGGCTTCTGCCCATTCACAGGCTTCTGCCCAGCTACAGGCTTCTGTCCAGCTACAGGCTTCTGCCCATTCACAGGCTTCTGCCCAGGAACAGGCTTCTGCCCATTCACAGGCTTCTGCCCACCTACAGGCTTCTGCCCAGCTACAGGCTTCTGCCCATTCACAGGCTTCTGCCCAGCTACAGGCTTCTGCCCATTCACAGGCTTCTGCCCAGCTACAGGCTTCTGCCCAGCTACAGGCTTCTGCCCATTCACAGACTTCTGCCCATTCACAGGTTTCTGCCCAGCTACAGGCTTCTGCCCATTCACAGGCTTCTGCCGAGCTACAGGCTTCTGCACAGCTACAGGCTTCTGCCCATTCACAGGCTTCTGCCCAGGTACAGGCTTCTGCCCATTCACAGGCTTCTGCTCAGCTACAGGCTTCTGCCCATTCACAGGCTTCTGCCCAGCTACAGTTTTCTGCCCAGGTACAGGCTTCTGTCCATTCACAGGCTTCTGCCCAGATACAGGCTTCTGCCCAGCTACAGGCTTCTGCCCATTCACAGGCTTCTTCCCAGCTACAGGCTTCTGCCCATTCACAGGCTTCTGCCCAATTCACAGGCTTCTGCCCGGCTACAGGCTTTTGCCCATTCACAGGCTTCTGCCCAGCTACAGGCTTTTGCCCATTCACCGGCTTCTGCATAGCTACAGGCTTCTGCCCAGCTACAGGCTTCTGCCCATTAACAGGCTTCTGCCCAGCTACAGGCTTCTGCCCATTCACAGGCTTCTGCCCAGCTACAGGCTTTTGCCCAGCAACAGGCTTTTGCCCATTCACCGGCTTCTGCATAGCTACAGGCTTCTGCCCAGCTACAGGCTTCTGCCCATTCACAGGCTTCTGCCCAGCTACAGGCTTCTGCCCATTCACAGGCTTCTGCCCATTCACAGGCTTCTGCCCAGCTACAGGCTTCTGCACAGCTACAGGCTTCTGCCCGTTCACCGGCTTCTGCCCAGGTACAGGCTTCTGCCCATTCACAGGCTTCTGCCCATTCACAGGCTTCTGCCCAGCTACAGGCTTCTGCATAGCTACAGGCTTCTGCCCATTCACAGGCTTCTGCCCAGCTACAGGCTTCTGCCCAGCTACAGGCTTCTGCCCATTCACAGGCTTCTGCCCAGCTACAGGCTTTTGCCCAGCAACAGGCTTTTGCCCATTCACCGGCTTCTGCATAGCTACAGGCTTCTGCCCAGCTACAGGCTTCTGCCCATTCACAGGCTTCTGCCCAGCTACAGGCTTCTGCCCATTCACAGGCTTCTGCCCATTCACAGGCTTCTGCCCAGCTACAGGCTTCTGCACAGCTACAGGCTTCTGCCCATTCACAGGCTTCTGCCCAGGTACAGGCTTCTGCCCATTCACAGGCTTCTGCCCATTCACAGGCTTCTGCCCAGCTACAGGCTTCTGCATAGCTACAGGCTTCTGCCCATTCACAGGCTTCTGCCCAGCTACAGGCTTCTGCCCAGCTACAGGCTTCTGCCCATTCACAGGCTTCTGCCCAGCTACAGTTTTCTGCACAAGGTACAGGCTTCTGTCCATTCACAGGCTTCTGCCCACCTACAGGCTTCTGCCCAGCTACAGGCTTCTGCCCATTCACAGGCTTCTGCCCAGCTACAGGCTTCTGCCCATTCACAGGCTTCTGCCCATTCACAGGCTTCTGCCCAGCTACAGGCTTCTGCACAGCTACAGGCTTCTGCCCGTTCACAGGCTTCTGCCCAGGTACAGGCTTCTGCCCATTCACAGGCTTCTGCCCAGCTACAGGCTTCTGCCCATTCACAGGCTTCTGCCCAGCTACAGGCTTCTGCCCAGCTACAGGCTTCTGTCCATTCACAGGCTTCTGCCCAGCTACAGGCTTCTGCCCATTCACAGGCTTCTGCCCAGCTACAGTTTTCTGCCCAGCTACAGGCTTCTGCCCATTCACAGGCTTCTGCCCAGCTACAGGCTTCTGCACAGCTACAGGCTTCTGCCCATTCACAGGCTTCTGCCCAGCTACAGGCTTCTGCACAGCTACAGGCTTCTGCCCATTCACAGGCTTCTGCCCAGGTACAGGCTTCTGCCCATTCACAGGCTTCTGCCCATTCACAGGCTTCTGCCCAGCTACAGGCTTCTGCATAGCTACAGGCTTCTGGCCCATTCACAGGCTTCTGCCCAGGTACAGGCTTCTGCCCATTCACAGGCTTCTGCCCAGCTACAGGCTTCTGCCCAGCTACAGGCTTCTGCCCATTCACAGGCTTCTGTCCATTTACAGGCTTCTGCCCAGCTAGAGGCTTCTGCCCATTCACAGGCTTCTGCACAGCTATAGGCTGCTTTTGCCAATTCACCGGCTTCTGCCCAGCTACAGGCTTCTGCCCAGCTACAGGCTTCTGCCCATTCACAGGCTTCTGCCCAGCTACAGGCTTCTGCCCAGCTACAGGCTTCTGCCCATTCACAGGCTTCTGTCCATTTACAGGCTTCTGCCCAGCTAGAGGCTTCTGCCCATTCACAGGCTTCTGCCCAGCTACAGGCTTCTGCCCAGCTACAGGCTTCTGCCCATTCACAGGCTTCTGCCCAGCTACAGGCTTCTGCCCATCCACAGGCTTCTGCCCATTCACAGGCTTCTGCCCAGCTACAGGCTTCTGCACAGCTACAGGCTCCTGCCCATTCACAGGCTTCTGCCCATTCACAGGCTTCTGCCCAGGTACAGGCTTCTGCCCATTCACAGGCTTCTGCCCAGCTACAGGCTTCTGCCCATTCACAGGCTTCTGTCCATTTACAGGCTTCTGCCCAGCTAGAGGCTTCTGCCCATTCACAGGCTTCTGCCCAGCTACAGGCTTCTGCCCAGCTACAGGCTTCTGCCCATTCACAGGCTTCTGCCCAGCTACAGGCTTCTGCCCATTCACAGGCTTCTGCCCATTCACAGGCTTCTGCCCAGCTACAGGCTTCTGCACAGCTACAGGCTTCTGCCCGTTCACCGGCTTCTGCCCAGGTACAGGCTTCTGCCCATTCACAGGCTTCTGCCCATTCACAGGCTTCTGCCCAGCTACAGGCTTCTGCATAGCTACAGGCTTCTGCCCATTCACAGGCTTCTGCCCAGCTACAGGCTTCTGCCCAGCTACAGGCTTCTGCCCATTCACAGGCTTCTGCCCAGCTACAGGCTTTTGCCCAGCAACAGGCTTTTGCCCATTCACCGGCTTCTGCATAGCTACAGGCTTCTGCCCAGCTACAGGCTTCTGCCCATTCACAGGCTTCTGCCCAGCTACAGGCTTCTGCCCATTCACAGGCTTCTGCCCATTCACAGGCTTCTGCCCAGCTACAGGTTTCTGCACAGCTACAGGCTTCTGCCCATTCACAGGCTTCTGCCCAGGTACAGGCTTCTGCCCATTCACAGGCTTCTGCCCATTCACAGGCTTCTGCCCAGCTACAGGCTTCTGCATAGCTACAGGCTTCTGCCCATTCACAGGCTTCTGCCCAGCTACAGGCTTCTGCCCAGCTACAGGCTTCTGCCCATTCACAGGCTTCTGCCCAGCTACAGTTTTCTGCCCAGGTACAGGCTTCTGTCCATTCACAGGCTTCTGCCCACCTACAGGCTTCTGCCCAGCTACAGGCTTCTGCCCATTCACAGGCTTCTGCCCAGCTACAGGCTTCTGCCCATTCACAGGCTTCTGCCCATTCACAGGCTTCTGCCCAGCTACAGGCTTCTGCACAGCTACAGGCTTCTGCCCGTTCACAGGCTTCTGCCCAGGTACAGGCTTCTGCCCATTCACAGGCTTCTGCCCAGCTACAGGCTTCTGCCCAGCTACAGGCTTCTGCCCATTCACAGGCTTCTGCCCAGCTACAGGCTTCTGCCCAGCTACAGGCTTCTGTCCATTCACAGGCTTCTGCCCAGCTACAGGCTTCTGCCCATTCACAGGCTTCTGCCCAGCTACAGTTTTCTGCCCAGCTACAGGCTTCTGCCCATTCACAGGCTTCTGCCCAGCTACAGGCTTCTGCACAGCTACAGGCTTCTGCCCATTCACAGGCTTCTGCCCAGCTACAGGCTTCTGCACAGCTACAGGCTTCTGCCCATTCACAGGCTTCTGCCCAGGTACAGGCTTCTGCCCATTCACAGGCTTCTGCCCATTCACAGGCTTCTGCCCAGCTACAGGCTTCTGCATAGCTACAGGCTTCTGGCCCATTCACAGGCTTCTGCCCAGGTACAGGCTTCTGCCCATTCACAGGCTTCTGCCCACCTACAGGCTTCTGCCCAGCTACAGGCTTCTGCCCATTCACAGGCTTCTGCCCAGCTACAGGCTTCTGCCCATTCACAGGCTTCTGCCCAGCTACAGGCTTCTGTCCAGCTACAGGCTACTGCCCATTCACAGGCTTCTGCCCAGCTACAGGCTTCTGCCCAGCTACAGGCTTCTGCCCATTCACAGGCTTCTGTCCATTTACAGGCTTCTGCCCAGCTTGAGGCTTCTGCCCATTCACAGGCTTCTGCACAGCTATAGGCTGCTTTTGCCAATTCACCGGCTTCTGCCCAGCTACAGGCTTCTGCCCAGCTACAGGCTTCTGCCCATTCACAGGCTTCTGCCCAGCTACAGGCTTCTGCCCAGCTACAGGCTTCTGCCCATTCACAGGCTTCTGTCCATTTACAGGCTTCTGCCCAGCTAGAGGCTTCTGCCCATTCACAGGCTTCTGCCCAGCTACAGGCTTCTGCCCAGCTACAGGCTTCTGCCCATTCACAGGCTTCTGCCCAGCTACAGGCTTCTGCCCATCCACAGGCTTCTGCCCATTCACAGGCTTCTGCCCAGCTACAGGCTTCTGCACAGCTACAGGCTCCTGCCCATTCACAGGCTTCTGCCCATTCACAGGCTTCTGCCCAGGTACAGGCTTCTGCCCATTCACAGGCTTCTGCCCAGCTACAGGCTTCTGCCCATTCACAGGCTTCTGCCCAGCTACAGTTTTCTGCCCAGGTACAGGCTTCTGTCCATTCACAGGCTTCTGCCCAGCTACAGGCTTCTGCCCAGCTACAGGCTTCTGCCCATTCACAGGCTTCTGCCCATTCACAGGCTTCTGCCCAGCTACAGGCCTCTGCCCAGCTACAGGCTTCTGCCAATTCACAGGCTTCTGCCCAGCTACAGGCTTCTGCCCAGCTACAGGCTTCTGCATAGCTACAGGCTTCTGCCCATTCACAGGCTTCTGCCCATTCACAGGCTTCTGCCCATTCACAGGCTTCTGCCCAGATACAGGCTTCTGCATAGCTACAGGCTTCTGCCCATTCACAGGCTTCTGCCCAGGTACAGTCTTCTGTCCATTCACAGGCTTCTGCCCAGCTACAGGCTTCTGCCCAGCTACAGGCTTCTGCCCATTCACAGGCTTCTGCCCAGCTACAGGCTTCTGCCCAGCTACAGGCTTCTGCCCATTCACAGGCTTCTGCCCATTCACAGGCTTCTGCCCAGCTACAGGCTTCTGCCCAGCTACAGGCTTCTGCCCATTCACAGGCTTCTGCCCATTCACAGGCTTCTGCCCAGCTACAGGCTTCTGCATAGCTACAGGCTTCTGCCCATTCACAGGCTTCTGCCCATTCACAGGCTTCTGCCCATTCACAGGCTTCTGCCCAGCTACAGGCTTCTGCATAGCTACAGGCTTCTGCCCATTCACAGGCTTCTGCCCAGGTACAGTCTTCTGTCCATTCACAGGCTTCTGCCCAGCTACAGGCTTCTGCCCAGCTACAGGCTTCTGCCCATTCACAGGCTTCTGCCCAGCTACAGGCTTCTGCCCAGCTACAGGCTTCTGCCCATTCACAGGCTTCTGCCCAGCTACAGGCTTCTGCCCATTCACAGGCTTCTGCCCAGCTACAGGCTTCTGCCCAGCTACAGGCTTCAGCCCATACACAGGCTTCTGTCCATTTACAGGCTTCTGCCCAGCTAGAGGCTTCTGCCCATTCACAGGCTTCTGCCCAGCTACAGGCTTCTGCCCAGCTACAGGCTTCTGCCCATTCACAGGCTTCTGCCCAGCTACAGGCTTCTGCCCATTCACAGGCTTCTGCCCATTCACAGGATTCTGCCCAGCTACAGGCTTCTGCACAGCTACAGGCTTCTGCCCATTCACAGGCTTCTGCCCATTCACAGGCTTCTGCCCAGCTACAGGCTTCTGCCCATTCACAGGCTTCTGCCCAGCTACAGGTATCTGCCCAGCTACAGGCTTCTGCCCATTCACAGGCTTCTGCCCAGCTACAGGCTTCTGCCCAGCTACAGGCTTCTGCCCAGCTACAGGCTTCTGCCCATTCACAGGCTTCTGCCCAGCTACAGGCTTCTGCACAGCTACAGGCTTCTGCCCATTCACAGGCTTCTGCCCAGGTACAGGCTTCTGCCCATTCACAGGCTTCTGCCCATTCACAGGCTTCTGCCCAGCTACAGGCTTCTGCATAGCTACAGGCTTCTGCCCATTCACAGGCTTCTGCCCAGGTACAGGCTTCTGCCCATTCACAGGCTTCTTCCCACCTACAGGCTTCTGCCCAGCTACAGGCTTCTGCCCATTCACAGGCTTCTGCCCAGCTACAGGCTTCTGCCCATTCACAGGCTTCTGCCCAGCTACAGGCTTCTGTCCAGCTACAGGCTACTGCCCATTCACAGGCTTCTGCCCAGCTACAGGCTTCTGCCCAGCTACAGGCTTCTGCCCAGCTACAGGCTTCTGCCCATTCACAGGCTTCTGTCCATTTACAGGCTTCTGCCCAGCTAGAGGCTTCTGCCCATTCACAGGCTTCTGCACAGCTACAGGCTGCTTTTGCCAATTCACCGGCTTCTGCCCAGCTACAGGCTTCTGCCCAGCTACAGGCTTCTGCCCATTCACAGGCTTCTGCCCAGCTACAGGCTTCTGCCCAGCTACAGGCTTCTGCCCATTCACAGGCTTCTGTCCATTTACAGGCTTCTGCCCAGCTAGAGGCTTCTGCCCATTCACAGGCTTCTGCCCAGCTACAGGCTTCTGCCCAGCTACAGGCTTCTGCCCATTCACAGGCTTCTGCCCAGCTACAGGCTTCTGCCCATCCACAGGCTTCTGCCCATTCACAGGCTTCTGCCCAGCTACAGGCTTCTGCACAGCTACAGGCTCCTGCCCATTCACAGGCTTCTGCCCATTCACAGGCTTCTGCCCAGGTACAGGCTTCTGCCCATTCACAGGCTTCTGCCCAGCTACAGGCTTCTGCCCATTCACAGGCTTCTGCCCAGCTACAGTTTTCTGCCCAGGTACAGGCTTCTGTCCATTCACAGGCTTCTGCCCAGCTACAGGCTTCTGCCCAGCTACAGGCTTCTGCCCATTCACAGGCTTCTGCCCATTCACAGGCTTCTGCCCAGCTACAGGCCTCTGCCCAGCTACAGGCTTCTGCCAATTCACAGGCTTCTGCCCAGCTACAGGCTTCTGCCCAGCTACAGGCTTCTGCATAGCTACAGGCTTCTGCCCATTCACAGGCTTCTGCCCATTCACAGGCTTCTGCCCATTCACAGGCTTCTGCCCAGCTACAGGCTTCTGCATAGCTACAGGCTTCTGCCCATTCACAGGCTTCTGCCCAGGTACAGTCTTCTGTCCATTCACAGGCTTCTGCCCAGCTACAGGCTTCTGCCCAGCTACAGGCTTCTGCCCATTCACAGGCTTCTGCCCAGCTACAGGCTTCTGCCCAGCTACAGGCTTCTGCCCATTCACAGGCTTCTGCCCAGCTACAGGCTTCTGCATAGCTACAGGCTTCTGCCCATTCACAGGCTTCTGCCCATTCACAGGCTTCTGCCCATTCACAGGCTTCTGCCCAGCTACAGGCTTCTGCATAGCTACAGGCTTCTGCCCATTCACAGGCTTCTGCCCAGGTACAGTCTTCTGTCCATTCACAGGCTTCTGCCCAGCTACAGGCTTCTGCCCAGCTACAGGCTTCTGCCCATTCACAGGCTTCTGCCCAGCTACAGGCTTCTGCCCAGCTAGAGGCTTCTGCCCATTCACAGGCTTCTGCCCAGCTACAGGCTTCTGCCCAGCTACAGGCTTCTGCCCATTCACAGGCTTCTGCCCAGCTACAGGCTTCTGCCCAGCTACAGGCTTCTGCCCAGCTACAGGCTTCTGCCCATTCACAGGCTTCTGCCCAGCTACAGGCTTCTGCCCAGCTACAGGCTTCTGCCCATTCACAGGCTTCTGCCCAGCTACAGGCTTCTGCCCATTCACAGGCTTCTGCCCAGCTACAGGCTTCTGCCCAGCTACAGGCTTCAGCCCATACACAGGCTTCTGTCCATTTACAGGCTTCTGCCCAGCTAGAGGCTTCTGCCCATTCACAGGCTTCTGCCCAGCTACAGGCTTCTGCTCAGCTACAGGCTTCTGCCCATTCACAGGCTTCTGCCCAGCTACAGGCTTCTGCCCATTCACAGGCTTCTGCCCATTCACAGGATTCTGCCCAGCTACAGGCTTCTGCACAGCTACAGGCTTCTGCCCATTCACAGGCTTCTGCCCATTCACAGGCTTCTGCCCAGCTACAGGCTTCTGCCCATTCACAGGCTTCTGCCCAGCTACAGGCATCTGCCCAGCTACAGGCTTCTGCCCATTCACAGGCTTCTGCCCAGCTACAGGCTTCTGCCCAGCTACAGGCTTCTGCCCAGCTACAGGCTTCTGCCCATTCAAAGGCTTCTGCCCAGCTACAGGCTTCTGCCCAGCTACAGGCTTCTGTCCATTTACAGGCTTCTGCCCAGCTAGAGGCTTCTGCCCATTCACAGGCTTCTGCCCAGCTACAGGCTTCTGCCCAGCTACAGGCTTCTGCCCATTCACAGGCTTCTGCCCAGGTACAGGCTTCTGCCCATTCACAGGCTTCTGCCCAGCTACAGGCTTCTGCCCAGCTACAGGCTTCTGCCCATTCACAGGCTTCTGCCCAGCTACAGGCTTTTGCCCATTCACAGGCTTCTGGCCAGGTACAGGCTTGTGCCCATTCACAGGCTTCTGCCCAGCTACAGGCTTCTGCATAGCTACAGGCTTCTGCCCATTCACAGGCTTCTGCCCAGGTACAGTCTTCTGTCCATTCACAGGCTTCTGCCCAGCTACAGGCTTCTGCCCAGCTACAGGCTTCTGCCCATTCACAGGCTTCTGCCCAGCTACAGGCTTCTGCCCAGCTACAGGCTTCTGCCCATTCACAGGCTTCTGCCCAGCTACAGGCTTCTGCCCATTCACAGGCTTCTGCCCAGCTACAGGCTTCTGCCCAGCTACAGGCTTCAGCCCATACACAGGCTTCTGCCCAGCTACAGGCTTCTGCCCAGCTACAGGCTTCAGCCCATACACAGGCTTCTGTCCATTTACAGGCTTCTGCCCAGCTAGAGGCTTCTGCCCATTCACAGGCTTCTGCCCAGCTACAGGCTTCTGCCCAGCTACAGGCTTCTGCCCATTCACAGGCTTCTGCCCAGCTACAGGCTTCTGCCCATTCACAGGCTTCTGCCCATTCACAGGATTCTGCCCAGCTACAGGCTTCTGCACAGCTACAGGCTTCTGCCCATTCACAGGCTTCTGCCCATTCACAGGCTTCTGCCCAGCTACAGGCTTCTGCCCAGCTACAGGCTTCTGCCCATTCACAGGCTTCTGCCCAGCTACAGGCTTCTGCCCAGCTACAGGCTTCTGCCCAGCTACAGGCTTCTGCCCATTCACAGGCTTCTGCCCAGCTACAGGCTTCTGCCCATTCACAGGCTTCTGCCCATTCACAGGATTCTGCCCAGCTACAGGCTTCTGCACAGCTACAGGCTTCTGCCCATTCACAGGCTTCTGCCCATTCACAGGCTTCTGCCCAGCTACAGTTTTCTGCCCAGGTACAGGCTTCTGTCCATTCACAGGCTTCTGCCCAGCTACAGGCTTCTGCCCAGCTACAGGCTTCTTCCCATTCACAGGCTTCTGCCCAGCTAGAGGCTTCTGCCCATTCACAGGCTTCTGCCCAGCTACAGGCTTCTGCCCAGCTACAGGCTTCTGCCCATTCACAGGCTTCTGCCCAGCTACAGGCTTCTGCCCATTCACAGGCTTCTGCCCATTCACAGGATTCTGCCCAGCTACAGGCTTCTGCACAGCTACAGGCTTCTGCCCATTCACAGGCTTCTGCCCATTCACAGGCTTCTGCCCAGCTACAGGCTTCTGCCCATTCACAGGCTTCTGCCCAGCTACAGGCATCTGCCCAGCTACAGGCTTCTGCCCATTCACAGGCTTCTGCCCAGCTACAGGCTTCTGCCCAGCTACAGGCTTCTGCACAGCTACAGGCTTCTGCCCATTCACAGGCTTCTGCCCAGGTACAGGCTTCTGCCCATTCACAGGCTTCTGCCCATTCACAGGCTTCTGCCCAGCTACAGGCTTCTGCATAGCTACAGGCTTCTGCCCATTCACAGGCTTCTGCCCAGGTACAGGCTTCTGCCCATTAACAGGCTTCTTCCCACCTACAGGCTTCTGCACAGCTACAGGCTTCTGCCCATTCACAGGCTTCTGCCCAGCTACAGGCTTCTGCCCATTCACAGGCTTCTGCCCAGCTACAGGCTTCTGTCCAGCTACAGGCTACTGCCCATTCACAGGCTTCTGCCCAGCTACAGGCTTCTGCCCAGCTACAGGCTTCTGCCCAGCTACAGGCTTCTGCCCATTCACAGGCTTCTGTCCATTTACAGGCTTCTGCCCAGCTAGAGGCTTCTGCCCATTCACAGGCTTCTGCACAGCTACAGGCTGCTTTTGCCAATTCACCGGCTTCTGCCCAGCTACAGGCTTCTGCCCAGCTACAGGCTTCTGCCCATTCACAGGCTTCTGCCCAGCTACAGGCTTCTGCCCAGCTACAGGCTTCTGCCCATTCACAGGCTTCTGTCCATTTACAGGCTTCTGGCCAGCTAGAGGCTTCTGCCCATTCACAGGCTTCTGCCCAGCTACAGGCTTCTGCCCAGCTACAGGCTTCTGCCCATTCACAGGCTTCTGCCCAGCTACAGGCTTCTGCCCATCCACAGGCTTCTGCCCATTCACAGGCTTCTGCCCAGCTACAGGCTTCTGCACAGCTACAGGCTCCTGCCCATTCACAGGCTTCTGCCCATTCACAGGCTTCTGCCCAGGTACAGGCTTCTGCCCATTCACAGGCTTCTGCCCAGCTACAGGCTTCTGCCCATTCACAGGCTTCTGCCCAGCTACAGTTTTCTGCCCAGGTACAGGCTTCTGTCCATTCACAGGCTTCTGCCCAGCTACAGGCTTCTGCCCAGCTACAGGCTTCTGCCCATTCACAGGCTTCTGCCCATTCACAGGCTTCTGCCCAGCTACAGGCCTCTGCCCAGCTACAGGCTTCTGCCAATTCACAGGCTTCTGCCCAGCTACAGGCTTCTGCCCAGCTACAGGCTTCTGCATAGCTACAGGCTTCTGCATAGCTACAGGCTTCTGCCCATTCACAGGCTTCTGCCCATTCACAGGCTTCTGCCCATTCACAGGCTTCTGCCCAGCTACAGGCTTCTGCATAGCTACAGGCTTCTGCCCATTCACAGGCTTCTGCCCAGGTACAGTCTTCTGTCCATTCACAGGCTTCTGCCCAGCTACAGGCTTCTGCCCAGCTACAGGCTTCTGCCCATTCACAGGCTTCTGCCCAGCTACAGGCTTCTGCCCAGCTACAGGCTTCTGCCCATTCACAGGCTTCTGCCCATTCACAGGCTTCTGCCCAGCTACAGGCTTCTGCATAGCTACAGGCTTCTGCCCATTCACAGGCTTCTGCCCATTCACAGGCTTCTGCCCAGCTACAGGCTTCTGCATAGCTACAGGCTTCTGCCCATTCACAGGCTTCTGCCCAGGTACAGTCTTCTGTCCATTCACAGGCTTCTGCCCAGCTACAGGCTTCTGCCCAGCTACAGGCTTCTGCCCATTCACAGGCTTCTGCCCAGCTACAGGCTTCTGCCCAGCTACAGGCTTCTGCCCATTCACAGGCTTCTGCCCAGCTACAGGCTTCTGCCCATTCACAGGCTTCTGCCCAGCTACAGGCTTCTGCCCAGCTACAGGCTTCAGCCCATACACAGGCTTCTGTCCATTTACAGGCTTCTGCCCAGCTAGAGGCTTCTGCCCATTCACAGGCTTCTGCCCAGCTACAGGCTTCTGCCCAGCTACAGGCTTCTGCCCATTCACAGGCTTCTGCCCAGCTACAGGCTTCTGCCCATTCACAGGCTTCTGCCCATTCACAGGATTCTGCCCAGCTACAGGCTTCTGCACAGCTACAGGCTTCTGCCCATTCACAGGCTTCTGCCCATTCACAGGCTTCTGCCCAGCTACAGGCTTCTGCCCATTCACAGGCTTCTGCCCAGCTACAGGCATCTGCCCAGCTACAGGCTTCTGCCCATTCACAGGCTTCTGCCCAGCTACAGGCTTCTGCCCAGCTACAGGCTTCTGCCCAGCTACAGGCTTCTGCACATTCAAAGGCTTCTGCCCAGCTACAGGCTTCTGCCCAGCTACAGGCTTCTGTCCATTTACAGGCTTCTGCCCAGCTAGAGGCTTCTGCCCATTCACAGGCTTCTGCCCAGCTACAGGCTTCTGCCCAGCTACAGGCTTCTGCCCATTCACAGGCTTCTGCCCAGGTACAGGCTTCTGCCCATTCACAGGCTTCTGCCCAGCTACAGGCTTCTGCCCAGCTACAGGCTTCTGCCCATTCACAGGCTTCTGCCCAGCTACAGGCTTTTGCCCATTCACAGGCTTCTGGCCAGGTACAGGCTTGTGCCCATTCACAGGCTTCTGCCCAGCTACAGGCTTCTGCATAGCTACAGGCTTCTGCCCATTCACAGGCTTCTGCCCAGGTACAGTCTTCTGTCCATTCACAGGCTTCTGCCCAGCTACAGGCTTCTGCCCAGCTACAGGCTTCTGCCCATTCACAGGCTTCTGCCCAGCTACAGGCTTCTGCCCATTCACAGGCTTCTGCCCAGCTACAGGCTTCTGCCCATTCACAGGCTTCTGCCCAGCAACAGGCTTCTGCCCAGCTACAGGCTTCAGCCCATACACAGGCTTCTGTCCATTTACAGGCTTCTGCCCAGCTAGAGGCTTCTGCCCATTCACAGGCTTCTGCCCAGCTACAGGCTTCTGCCCAGCTACAGGCTTCTGCCCATTCACAGGCTTCTGCCCAGCTACAGGCTTCTGCCCATTCACAGGCTTCTGCCCATTCACAGGATTCTGCCCAGCTACAGGCTTCTGCACAGCTACAGGCTTCTGCCCATTCACAGGCTTCTGCCCATTCACAGGCTTCTGCCCAGCTACAGGCTTCTGCCCATTCACAGGCTTCTGCCCAGCTACAGGCATCTGCCCAGCTACAGGCTTCTGCCCATTCACAGGCTTCTGCCCAGCTACAGGCTTCTGCCCAGCTACATGCTTCTGCCCATTCACAGGCTTCTGCCCAGCTACAGGCTTCTGCCCATTCACAGGCTTCTGCCCAGCTACAGGCTTTTGTCCAGCTACAGGCTACTGCCCATTCACAGGCTTCTGCCCAGCTACAGGCTTCTGCCCAGCTACAGGCTTCTGCCCAGCTACAGGCTTCTGCCCATTCACAGGCTTCTGCCCAGCTACAGTTTTCTGCCCAGGTACAGGCTTCTGTCCATTCACAGGCTTCTGCCCAGCTACAGGCTTCTGCCCAGCTACAGGCTTCTGCCCATTCACAGGCTTCTGCCCATTCACAGGCTTCTGCCCAGCTACAGGCCTCTGCCCAGCTACAGGCTTCTGCCAATTCACAGGCTTCTGCCCAGCTACAGGCTTCTGCCCAGCTACAGGCTTCTGCATAGCTACAGGCTTCTGCCCATTCACAGGCTTCTGCCCATTCACAGGCTTCTGCCCATTCACAGGCTTCTGCCCAGCTACAGGCTTCTGCATAGCTACAGGCTTCTGCCCATTCACAGGCTTCTGCCCAGGTACAGTCTTCTGTCCATTCACAGGCTTCTGCCCAGCTACAGGCTTCTGCCCAGCTACAGGCTTCTGCCCATTCACAGGCTTCTGCCCAGCTACAGGCTTCTGCCCAGCTACAGGCTTCTGCCCATTCACAGGCTTCTGCCCATTCACAGGCTTCTGCCCAGCTACAGGCTTCTGCATAGCTACAGGCTTCTGCCCATTCACAGGCTTCTGCCCATTCACAGGCTTCTGCCCATTCACAGGCTTCTGCCCAGCTACAGGCTTCTGCATAGCTACAGGCTTCTGCCCATTCACAGGCTTCTGCCCAGGTACAGTCTTCTGTCCATTCACAGGCTTCTGCCCAGCTACAGGCTTCTGCCCAGCTACAGGCTTCTGCCCATTCACAGGCTTCTGCCCAGCTACAGGCTTCTGCCCAGCTACAGGCTTCTGCCCATTCACAGGCTTCTGCCCAGCTACAGGCTTCTGCCCATTCACAGGCTTCTGCCCAGCTACAGGCTTCTGCCCAGCTACAGGCTTCAGCCCATACACAGGCTTCTGTCCATTTACAGGCTTCTGCCCAGCTAGAGGCTTCTGCCCATTCACAGGCTTCTGCCCAGCTACAGGCTTCTGCCCAGCTACAGGCTTCTGCCCATTCACAGGCTTCTGCCCAGCTACAGGCTTCTGCCCATTCACAGGCTTCTGCCCATTCACAGGATTCTGCCCAGCTACAGGCTTCTGCACAGCTACAGGCTTCTGCCCATTCACAGGCTTCTGCCCATTCACAGGCTTCTGCCCAGCTACAGGCTTCTGCCCATTCACAGGCTTCTGCCCAGCTACAGGCATCTGCCCAGCTACAGGCTTCTGCCCATTCACAGGCTTCTGCCCAGCTACAGGCTTCTGCCCAGCTACAGGCTTCTGCCCAGCTACAGGCTTCTGCCCATTCAAAGGCTTCTGCCCAGCTACAGGCTTCTGCCCAGCTACAGGCTTCTGCCCAGCTACAGGCTTCTGCCCAGCTAGAGGCTTCTGCCCATTCACAGGCTTCTGCCCAGCTACAGGCTTCTGCCCAGATACAGGCTTCTGCCCATTCACAGGCTTCTGCCCAGGTACAGGCTTCTGCCCATTCACAGGCTTCTGCCCAGCTACAGGCTTCTGCCCAGCTACAGGCTTCTGCCCATTCACAGGCTTCTGCCCAGCTACAGGCTTTTGCCCATTCACAGGCTTCTGGACAGGTACAGGCTTGTGCCCATTCACAGGCTTCTGCCCAGCTACAGGCTTCTGCATAGCTACAGGCTTCTGCCCATTCACAGGCTTCTGCCCAGGTACAGTCTTCTGTCCATTCACAGGCTTCTGCCCAGCTACAGGCTTCTGCCCAGCTTCAGGCTTCTGCCCATTCACAGGCTTCTGCCCAGCTACAGGCTTCTGCCCAGCTACAGGCTTCTGCCCATTCATAGGCTTCTGCCCAGCTACAGGCTTCTGCCCATTCACAGGCTTCTGCCCAGCTACAGGCTTCTGCCCAGCTACAGGCTTCAGCCCATACACAGGCTTCTGCCCAGCTACAGGCTTCTGCCCAGCTACAGGCTTCAGCCCATACACAGGCTTCTGTCCATTTACAGGCTTCTGCCCAGCTAGAGGCTTCTGCCCATTCACAGGCTTCTGCCCAGCTACAGGCTTCTGCCCAGCTACAGGCTTCTGCCCATTCACAGGCTTCTGCCCAGCTACAGGCTTCTGCCCATTCACAGGCTTCTGCCCATTCACAGGATTCTGCCCAGCTACAGGCTTCTGCACAGCTACAGGCTTCTGCCCATTCACAGGCTTCTGCCCATTCACAGGCTTCTGCCCAGCTACAGGCTTCTGCCCATTCACAGGCTTCTGCCCAGCTACAGGCATCTGCCCAGCTACAGGCTTCTGCCCATTCACAGGCTTCTGCCCAGCTACAGGCTTCTGCCCAGCTACAGGCTTCTGCACAGCTACAGGCTTCTGCCCATTCACAGGCTTCTGCCCAGGTACAGGCTTCTGCCCATTCACAGGCTTCTGCCCATTCACAGGCTTCTGCCCAGCTACAGGCTTCTGCATAGCTACAGGCTTCTGCCCATTCACAGGCTTCTGCCCAGGTACAGGCTTCTGCCCATTCACAGGCTTCTTCCCACCTACAGGCTTCTGCACAGCTACAGGCTTCTGCCCATTCACAGGCTTCTGCCCAGCTACAGGCTTCTGCCCATTCACAGGCTTCTGCCCAGCTACAGGCTTCTGTCCAGCTACAGGCTACTGCCCATTCACAGGCTTCTGCCCAGCTACAGGCTTCTGCCCAGCTACAGGCTTCTGCCCAGCTACAGGCTTCTGCCCATTCACAGGCTTCTGTCCATTTACAGGCTTCTGCCCAGCTAGAGGCTTCTGCCCATTCACAGGCTTCTGCACAGCTACAGGCTGCTTTTGCCAATTCACCGGCTTCTGCCCAGCTACAGGCTTCTGCCCAGCTACAGGCTTCTGCCCATTCACAGGCTTCTGCCCAGCTACAGGCTTCTGCCCAGCTACAGGCTTCTGCCCATTCACAGGCTTCTGTCCATTTACAGGCTTCTGCCCAGCTAGAGGCTTCTGCCCATTCACAGGCTTCTGCCCAGCTACAGTTTTCTGCCCAGGTACAGGCTTCTGTCCATTCACAGGCTTCTGCCCAGCTACAGGCTTCTGCCCAGCTACAGGCTTCTGCCCATTCACAGGCTTCTGCCCATTCACAGGCTTCTGCCCAGCTACAGGCCTCTGCCCAGCTACAGGCTTCTGCCAATTCACAGGCTTCTGCCCAGCTACAGGCTTCTGCCCAGCTACAGGCTTCTGCATAGCTACAGGCTTCTGCCCATTCACAGGCTTCTGCCCATTCACAGGCTTCTGCCCATTCACAGGCTTCTGCCCAGCTACAGGCTTCTGCATAGCTACAGGCTTCTGCCCATTCACAGGCTTCTGCCCAGGTACAGTCTTCTGTCCATTCACAGGCTTCTGCCCAGCTACAGGCTTCTGCCCAGCTACAGGCTTCTGCCCATTCACAGGCTTCTGCCCAGCTACAGGCTTCTGCCCAGCTACAGGCTTCTGCCCATTCACAGGCTTCTGCCCATTCACAGGCTTCTGCCCAGCTACAGGCTTCTGCATAGCTACAGGCTTCTGCCCATTCACAGGCTTCTGCCCATTCACAGGCTTCTGCCCATTCACAGGCTTCTGCCCAGCTACAGGCTTCTGCATAGCTACAGGCTTCTGCCCATTCACAGGCTTCTGCCCAGGTACAGTCTTCTGTCCATTCACAGGCTTCTGCCCAGCTACAGGCTTCTGCCCATTCACAGGCTTCTGCCCAGCTACAGGCTTCTGCCCAGCTACAGGCTTCAGCCCATACACAGGCTTCTGTCCATTTACAGGCTTCTGCCCAGCTAGAGGCTTCTGCCCATTCACAGGCTTCTGCCCAGCTACAGGCTTCTGCCCAGCTACAGGCTTCTGCCCATTCACAGGCTTCTGCCCAGCTACAGGCTTCTGCCCATTCACAGGCTTCTGCCCATTCACAGGATTCTGCCCAGCTACAGGCTTCTGCACAGCTACAGGCTTCTGCCCATTCACAGGCTTCTGCCCATTCACAGGCTTCTGCCCAGCTACAGGCTTCTGCCCATTCACAGGCTTCTGCCCAGCTACAGGCATCTGCCCAGCTACAGGCTTCTGCCCATTCACAGGCTTCTGCCCAGCTACAGGCTTCTGCCCAGCTACAGGCTTCTGCCCAGCTACAGGCTTCTGCCCATTCAAAGGCTTCTGCCCAGCTACAGGCTTCTGCCCAGCTACAGGCTTCTGTCCATTTACAGGCTTCTGCCCAGCTAGAGGCTTCTGCCCATTCACAGGCTTCTGCCCAGCTACAGGCTTCTGCCCAGCTACAGGCTTCTGCCCATTCACAGGCTTCTGCCCAGGTACAGGCTTCTGCCCATTCACAGGCTTCTGCCCAGCTACAGGCTTCTGCCCAGCTACAGGCTTCTGCCCATTCACAGGCTTCTGCCCAGCTACAGGCTTTTGCCCATTCACAGGCTTCTGGCCAGGTACAGGCTTGTGCCCATTCACAGGCTTCTGCCCAGCTACAGGCTTCTGCATAGCTACAGGCTTCTGCCCATTCACAGGCTTCTGCCCAGGTACAGTCTTCTGTCCATTCACAGGCTTCTGCCCAGCTACAGGCTTCTGCCCAGCTACAGGCTTCTGCCCATTCACAGGCTTCTGCCCAGCTACAGGCTTCTGCCCAGCTACAGGCTTCTGCCCATTCACAGGCTTCTGCCCAGCTACAGGCTTCTGCCCATTCACAGGCTTCTGCCCAGCTACAGGCTTCTGCCCAGCTACAGGCTTCAGCCCATACACAGGCTTCTGTCCATTTACAGGCTTCTGCCCAGCTAGAGGCTTCTGCCCATTCACAGGCTTCTGCCCAGCTACAGGCTTCTGCCCATTCACAGGCTTCTGCCCAGCTACAGGCTTCTGCCCATTCACAGGCTTCTGCCCATTCACAGGATTCTGCCCAGCTACAGGCTTCTGCACAGCTACAGGCTTCTGCCCATTCACAGGCTTCTGCCCATTCACAGGCTTCTGCCCAGCTACAGGCTTCTGCCCATTCACAGGCTTCTGCCCAGCTACAGGCATCTGCCCAGCTACAGGCTTCTGCCCATTCACAGGCTTCTGGCCAAGTACAGGCTTCTGCCCATTCACAGGCTTCTGGCCAGGTACAGGCTTCTGCCCATTCACAGGCTTCTGCCCAGTCACAGGTATCTGCCCAGCTACAGGCTTCTGACCATTCACAGGCTTCTGCCCATTCACAGGCTTCTGCCCATTCACCGGCTTCTGCCCAGCTACAGGCTTCTGCACAGCTACAGACTTCTGCCCATTCACAGGCTTCTGCCCATTCACAGGCTTCTGCCCAGGTAAAGGCTTCTGCCCATTCACAGGCTTCTGCCCATTCACAGGCTTCTGCCCAGCTACAGGCTTCTGCCCAGCTACAGTTTTCTGCCCAGGTACAGGCTTCTGTCCATTCACAGGCTTCTGCCCAGCTACAGGCTTCTGCCCAGCTACAGGCTTCTGCCCAGGTACAGGCTTCTGCCCATTCACAGGCTTCTGCCCATTCACAGGCTTCTGCCCAGCTACAGGCTTCTGCCCAGCTACAGTTTTCTGCCCAGGTACAGGCTTCTGTCCATTCACAGGCTTCTGCCCAGCTACAGGCTTCTGCCCAGCTACAGGCTTCTGCCCATTCACAGGCTTCTGCCCAGCTACAGGCTTCTGCCCATTCATAGGCTTCTGCCCAGCTACAGGCTTCTGCCCAGCTACAGGCTTCTGCCCATTCACAGGCTTCTGCCCATTCACAGGCTTCTGTCCATTTACAGGCTTCTGCCCAGCTAGAGGCTTCTGTCCATTCACAGGCTTCTGCCCAGCTACAGGCTTCTGCCCAGCTACAGGCTTCTGCCCATTCACAGGCTTCTGCCCAGCTACAGGCTTCTGCCCAGCTACAGGCTTCTGCCCATTCACAGGCTTCTGCCCAGCTACAGTTTTCTGCCCAGGTACAGGCTTCTGTCCATTCACAGGCTTCTGCCCACCTACTGGCTTCTGCCCAGCTACAGGCTTCTGCCCAGCTACAGGCTTCTGCCCATTCACAGGCTTCTGCCCAGCTACAGGCTTCTGCCCGTTCACAGGCTTCTGCCCATTCACAGGCTTCTGCCCAGCTACAGTTTTCTGCCCAGGTACAGGCTTCTGTCCATTCACAGGCTTCTGCCCAGCTACAGGCTTCTGCATAGCTACAGGCTTCTGCCCATTCACAGGCTTCTGCCCATTCACAGGCTTCTGCCCAGCTACAGGCTTCTGCATAGCTACAGGCTTCTGCCCATTCACAGGCTTCTGCCCAGGTACAGTCTTCTGTCCATTCACAGGCTTCTGCCCAGCTACAGGCTTCTGCCCAGCTACAGGCTTCTGCCCATTCACAGGCTTCTGCCCAGCTACAGGCTTCTGCCCAGCTACAGGCTTCTGCCCATTCACAGGCTTCTGCCCAGCTACAGGCTTCTGCCCATTCACAGGCTTCTGCCCAGCTACAGGCTTCTGCCCAGCTACAGGCTTCAGCCCATACACAGGCTTCTGTCCATTTACAGGCTTCTGCCCAGCTAGAGGCTTCTGCCCATTCACAGGCTTCTGCCCAGCTACAGGCTTCTGCCCATTCACAGGCTTCTGCCCAGCTACAGGCTTCTGCCCATTCACAGGCTTCTGCCCATTCACAGGATTCTGCCCAGCTACAGGCTTCTGCACAGCTACAGGCTTCTGCCCATTCACAGGCTTCTGCCCATTCACGGGCTTCTGCCCAGCTACAGGCTTCTGCCCATTCACAGGCTTCTGCCCAGCTACAGGCATCTGCCCAGCTACAGGCTTCTGCCCATTCACAGGCTTCTGCCCAGCTACAGGCTTCTGCCCAGCTACAGGCTTCTGCCCAGCTACAGGCTTCTGCCCATTCAAAGGCTTCTGCCCAGCTACAGGCTTCTGCCCAGCTACAGGCTTCTTTCCATTTACAGGCTTCTGCCCAGCTAGAGGCTTCTGCCCATTCACAGGCTTCTGCCCAGCTACAGGCTTCTGCCCAGCTACAGGCTTCTGCCCATTCACAGGCTTCTGCCCAGGTACAGGCTTCTGCCCATTCACAGGCTTCTGCCCAGCTACAGGCTTCTGCCCAGCTACAGGCTTCTGCCCATTCACAGGCTTCTGCCCAGCTACAGGCTTTTGCCCATTCACAGGCTTCTGGCCAGGTACAGGCTTGTGCCCATTCACAGGCTTCTGCCCAGCTACAGGCTTCTGCATAGCTACAGGCTTCTGCCCATTCACAGGCTTCTGCCCAGGTACAGTCTTCTGTCCATTCACAGGCTTCTGCCCAGCTACAGGCTTCTGCCCAGCTACAGGCTTCTGCCCATTCACAGGCTTCTGCCCAGCTACAGGCTTCTGCCCAGCTACAGGCTTCTGCCCATTCACAGGCTTCTGCCCAGCTACAGGCTTCTGCCCATTCACAGGCTTCTGCCCAGCAACAGGCTTCTGCCCAGCTACAGGCTTCTGCCCATTCACAGGCTTCTGCCCAGCTACAGGCTTCTGCCCATTCACAGGCTTCTGCCCAGCTACAGGCTTCTGTCCAGCTACAGGCTACTGCCCATTCACAGGCTTCTGCCCAGCTACAGGCTTCTGCCCAGCTACAGGCTTCTGCCCAGCTACAGGCTTCTGCCCATTCACAGGCTTCTGTCCATTTACAGGCTTCTGCCCAGCTAGAGGCTTCTGCCCATTCACAGGCTTCTGCACAGCTACAGGCTGCTTTTGCCAATTCACCGGCTTCTGCCCAGCTACAGGCTTCTGCCCAGCTAAAGGCTTCTGCCCATTCACAGGCTTCTGCCCAGCTACAGGCTTCTGCCCAGCTACAGGCTTCTGCCCATTCACAGGCTTCTGTCCATTTACAGGCTTCTGCCCAGCTAGAGGCTTCTGCCCATTCACAGGCTTCTGCCCAGCTACAGGCTTCTGCCCAGCTACAGGCTTCTGCCCAGCTACAGGCTTCTGCCCATTCACAGGCTTCTGCCCAGCTACAGGCTTCTGCCTATCCACAGGCTTCTGCCCATTCACAGGCTTCTGCCCAGCTACAGGCTTCTGCACAGCTACAGGCTCCTGCCCATTCACAGGCTTCTGCCCATTCACAGGCTTCTGCCCAGGTACAGGCTTCTGCCCATTCACAGGCTTCTGCCCAGCTACAGGCTTCTGCCCATTCACAGGCTTCTGCCCAGCTACAGTTTTCTGCCCAGGTACAGGCTTCTGTCCATTCACAGGCTTCTGCCCAGCTACAGGCTTCTGCCCAGCTACAGGCTTCTGCCCATTCACAGGCTTCTGCCCATTCACAGGCTTCTGCCCAGCTACAGGCCTCTGCCCAGCTACAGGCTTCTGCCAATTCACAGGCTTCTGCCCAGCTACAGGCTTCTGCCCAGCTACAGGCTTCTGCATAGCTACAGGCTTCTGCCCATTCACAGGCTTCTGCCCATTCACAGGCTTCTGCCCATTCACAGGCTTCTGCCCAGCTACAGGCTTCTGCATAGCTACAGGCTTCTGCCCATTCACAGGCTTCTGCCCAGGTACAGTCTTCTGTCCATTCATAGGCTTCTGCCCAGCTACAGGCTTCTGCCCAGCTACAGGCTTCTGCCCATTCACAGGCTTCTGCCCAGCTACAGGCTTCTGCCCAGCTACAGGCTTCTGCCCATTCACAGGCTTCTGCCCATTCACAGGCTTCTGCCCAGCTACAGGCTTCTGCATAGCTACAGGCTTCTGCCCATTCACAGGCTTCTGCCCATTCACAGGCTTCTGCCCATTCACAGGCTTCTGCCCAGCTACAGGCTTCTGCATAGCTACAGGCTTCTGCCCATTCACAGGCTTCTGCCCAGGTACAGTCTTCTGTCCATTCACAGGCTTCTGCCCAGCTACAGGCTTCTGCCCAGCTACAGGCTTCTGCCCATTCACAGGCTTCTGCCCAGCTACAGGCTTCTGCCCAGCTACAGGCTTCTGCCCATTCACAGGCTTCTGCCCAGCTACAGGCTTCTGCCCATTCACAGGCTTCTGCCCAGCTACAGGCTTCTGCCCAGCTACAGGCTTCAGCCCATACACAGGCTTCTGTCCATTTACAGGCTTCTGCCCAGCTAGAGGCTTCTGCCCATTCACAGGCTTCTGCCCAGCTACAGGCTTCTGCCCAGCTACAGGCTTCTGCCCATTCACAGGCTTCTGCCCATTCACAGGCTTCTGCCCATTCACAGGCTTCTGCCCATTCACAGGATTCTGCCCAGCTACAGGCTTCTGCACAGCTACAGGCTTCTGCCCATTCACAGGCTTCTGCCCATTCACAGGCTTCTGCCCAGCTACAGGCTTCTGCCCATTCACAGGCTTCTGCCCAGCTACAGGCATCTGCCCAGCTACAGGCTTCTGCCCATTCACAGGCTTCTGCCCAGCTACAGGCTTCTGCCCAGCTACAGGCTTCTGCCCAGATACAGGCTTCTGCCCATTCAAAGGCTTCTGCCCAGCTAGAGGCTTCTGCCCAGCTAGAGGCTTCTGCCCAGCTACAGGCTTCTGTCCATTTACAGGCTTCTGCCCAGCTAGAGGCTTCTGCCCATTCACAGGCTTCTGCCCAGCTACAGGCTTCTGCCCAGCTACAGGCTTCTGCCCATTCACAGGCTTCTGCCCAGGTACAGGCTTCTGCCCATTCACAGGCTTCTGCCCAGCTACAGGCTTCTGCCCAGCTACAGGCTTCTGCCCATTCACAGGCTTCTGCCCAGCTACAGGCTTTTGCCCATTCACAGGCTTCTGGCCAGGTACAGGCTTGTGCCCATTCACAGGCTTCTGCCCAGCTACAGGCTTCTGCATAGCTACAGGCTTCTGCCCATTCACAGGCTTCTGCCCAGGTACAGTCTTCTGTCCATTCACAGGCTTCTGCCCAGCTACAGGCTTCTGCCCAGCTTCAGGCTTCTGCCCATTCACAGGCTTCTGCCCAGCTACAGGCTTCTGCCCAGCTACAGGCTTCTGCCCATTCACAGGCTTCTGCCCAGCTACAGGCTTCTGCCCATTCACAGGCTTCTGCCCAGCTACAGGCTTCTGCCCAGCTACAGGCTTCAGCCCATACACAGGCTTCTGCCCAGCTACAGGCTTCTGCCCAGCTACAGGCTTCAGCCCATACACAGGCTTCTGTCCATTTACAGGCTTCTGCCCAGCTAGAGGCTTCTGCCCATTCACAGGCTTCTGCCCAGCTACAGGCTTCTGCCCAGCTACAGGCTTCTGCCCATTCACAGGCTTCTGCCCAGCTACAGGCTTCTGCCCATTCACAGGCTTCTGCCCATTCACAGGATTCTGCCCAGCTACAGGCTTCTGCACAGCTACAGGCTTCTGCCCATTCACAGGCTTCTGCCCATTCACAGGCTTCTGCCCAGCTACAGGCTTCTGCCCATTCACA
The DNA here is from genome assembly GCF_023375975.1 of Astyanax mexicanus. NCBI lineage: Eukaryota > Metazoa > Chordata > Actinopteri > Characiformes > Acestrorhamphidae > Astyanax > Astyanax mexicanus. Next base: position 37,359,114 of record NC_064412.1, read on the forward strand.
GGCTTCTGCCCAGCTACAGGCATCTGCCCAGCTACAGGCTTCTGCCCATTCACAGGCTTCTGCCCAGCTACAGGCTTCTGCCCAGCTACAGGCTTCTGCACAGCTACAGGCTTCTGCCCATTCACAGGCTTCTGCCCAGGTACAGGCTTCTGCCCATTCACAGGCTTCTGCCCATTCACAGGCTTCTGCCCAGGTACAGGCTTCTGCCCATTCACAGGCTTCTGCCCAGCTACAGGCTTCTGCCCATTCACAGGCTTCTGCCCAGCTACAGGCTTCTGCATAGCTACAGGCTTCTGCCCATTCACAGGCTTCTGCCCAGGTACAGGCTTCTGCCCATTCACAGGCTTCTTCCCACCTACAGGCTTCTGCACAGCTACAGGCTTCTGCCCATTCACAGGCTTCTGCCCAGCTACAGGCTTCTGCCCATTCACAGGCTTCTGCCCAGCTACAGGCTTCTGTCCAGCTACAGGCTACTGCCCATTCACAGGCTTCTGCCCAGCTACAGGCTTCTGCCCAGCTACAGGCTTCTGCCCAGCTACAGGCTTCTGCCCATTCACAGGCTTCTGTCCATTTACAGGCTTCTGCCCAGCTAGAGGCTTCTGCCCATTCACAGGCTTCTGCACAGCTACAGGCTGCTTTTGCCAATTCACCGGCTTCTGCCCAGCTACAGGCTTCTGCCCAGCTACAGGCTTCTGCCCATTCACAGGCTTCTGCCCAGCTACAGGCTTCTGCCCAGCTACAGGCTTCTGCCCATTCACAGGCTTCTGTCCATTTACAGGCTTCTGCCCAGCTAGAGGCTTCTGCCCATTCACAGGCTTCTGCCCAGCTACAGTTTTCTGCCCAGGTACAGGCTTCTGTCCATTCACAGGCTTCTGCCCAGCTACAGGCTTCTGCCCAGCTACAGGCTTCTGCCCATTCACAGGCTTCTGCCCATTCACAGGCTTCTGCCCAGCTACAGGCCTCTGCCCAGCTACAGGCTTCTGCCAATTCACAGGCTTCTGCCCAGCTACAGGCTTCTGCCCAGCTACAGGCTTCTGCATAGCTACAGGCTTCTGCCCATTCACAGGCTTCTGCCCATTCACAGGCTTCTGCCCATTCACAGGCTTCTGCCCAGCTACAGGCTTCTGCATAGCTACAGGCTTCTGCCCATTCACAGGCTTCTGCCCAGGTACAGTCTTCTGTCCATTCACAGGCTTCTGCCCAGCTACAGGCTTCTGCCCAGCTACAGGCTTCTGCCCATTCACAGGCTTCTGCCCAGCTACAGGCTTCTGCCCAGCTACAGGCTTCTGCCCATTCACAGGCTTCTGCCCATTCACAGGCTTCTGCCCAGCTACAGGCTTCTGCATAGCTACAGGCTTCTGCCCATTCACAGGCTTCTGCCCATTCACAGGCTTCTGCCCATTCACAGGCTTCTGCCCAGCTACAGGCTTCTGCATAGCTACAGGCTTCTGCCCATTCACAGGCTTCTGCCCAGGTACAGTCTTCTGTCCATTCACAGGCTTCTGCCCAGCTACAGGCTTCTGCCCAGCTACAGGCTTCTGCCCATTCACAGGCTTCTGCCCAGCTACAGGCTTCTGCCCAGCTACAGGCTTCTGCCCATTCACAGGCTTCTGCCCAGCTACAGGCTTCTGCCCATTCACAGGCTTCTGCCCAGCTACAGGCTTCTGCCCAGCTACAGGCTTCAGCCCATACACAGGCTTCTGTCCATTTACAGGCTTCTGCCCAGCTAGAGGCTTCTGCCCATTCACAGGCTTATGCCCAGCTACAGGCTTCTGCCCAGCTACAGGCTTCTGCCCATTCACAGGCTTCTGCCCAGCTACAGGCTTCTGCCCATTCACAGGCTTCTGCCCATTCACAGGATTCTGCCCAGCTACAGGCTTCTGCACAGCTACAGGCTTCTGCCCATTCACAGGCTTCTGCCCATTCACAGGCTTCTGCCCAGCTACAGGCTTCTGCCCATTCACAGGCTTCTGCCCAGCTACAGGCATCTGCCCAGCTACAGGCTTCTGCCCATTCACAGGCTTCTGCCCAGCTACAGGCTTCTGCCCAGCTACAGGCTTCTGCCCAGCTACAGGCTTCTGCCCATTCAAAGGCTTCTGCCCAGCTACAGGCTTCTGCCCAGCTACAGGCTTCTGTCCATTTACAGGCTTCTGCCCAGCTAGAGGCTTCTGCCCATTCACAGGCTTCTGCCCAGCTACAGGCTTCTGCCCAGCTACAGGCTTCTGCCCATTCACAGGCTTCTGCCCAGGTACAGGCTTCTGCCCATTCACAGGCTTCTGCCCAGCTACAGGCTTCTGCCCAGCTACAGGCTTCTGCCCATTCACAGGCTTCTGCCCAGCTACAGGCTTTTGCCCATTCACAGGCTTCTGGCCAGGTACAGGCTTGTGCCCATTCACAGGCTTCTGCCCAGCTACAGGCTTCTGCATAGCTACAGGCTTCTGCCCATTCACAGGCTTCAGCCCAGGTACAGTCTTCTGTCCATTCACAGGCTTCTGCCCAGCTACAGGCTTCTGCCCAGCTACAGGCTTCTGCCCATTCACAGGCTTCTGCCCAGCTACAGGCTTCTGCCCAGCTACAGGCTTCTGCCCATTCACAGGCTTCTGCCCAGCTACAGGCTTCTGCCCATTCACAGGCTTCTGCCCAGCTACAGGCTTCTGCCCAGCTACAGGCTTCAGCCCATACACAGGCTTCTGTCCATTTACAGGCTTCTGCCCAGCTAGAGGCTTCTGCCCATTCACAGGCTTCTGCCCAGCTACAGGCTTCTGCCCATTCACAGGCTTCTGCCCAGCTACAGGCTTCTGCCCATTCACAGGCTTCTGCCCATTCACAGGATTCTGCCCAGCTACAGGCTTCTGCACAGCTACAGGCTTCTGCCCATTCACAGGCTTCTGCCCATTCACAGGCTTCTGCCCAGCTACAGGCTTCTGCCCATTCACAGGCTTCTGCCCAGCTACAGGCATCTTCCCAGCTACAGGCTTCTGCCCATTCACAGGCTTCTGGCCAGGTACAGGCTTCTGCCCATTCACAGGCTTCTGGCCAGGTACAGGCTTCTGCCCATTCACAGGCTTCTGCCCAGTCACAGGTATCTGCCCAGCTACAGGCTTCTGACCATTCACAGGCTTCTGCCCATTCACAGGCTTCTGCCCATTCACCGGCTTCTGCCCAGCTACAGGCTTCTGCACAGCTACAGACTTCTGCCCATTCACAGGCTTCTGCCCATTCACAGGCTTCTGCCCAGGTAAAGGCTTCTGCCCATTCACAGGCTTCTGCCCATTCACAGGCTTCTGCCCAGCTACAGGCTTCTGCCCAGCTACAGTTTTCTGCCCAGGTACAGGCTTCTGTCCATTCACAGGCTTCTGCCCAGCTACAGGCTTCTGCCCAGCTACAGGCTTCTGCCCAGGTACAGGCTTCTGCCCATTCACAGGCTTCTGCCCATTCACAGGCTTCTGCCCAGCTACAGGCTTCTGCCCAGCTACAGTTTTCTGCCCAGGTACAGGCTTCTGTCCATTCACAGGCTTCTGCCCAGCTACAGGCTTCTGCCCAGCTACAGGCTTCTGCCCATTCACAGGCTTCTGCCCAGCTACAGGCTTCTGCCCATTCATAGGCTTCTGCCCAGCTACAGGCTTCTGCCCAGCTACAGGCTTCTGCCCATTCACAGGCTTCTGCCCATTCACAGGCTTCTGTCCATTTACAGGCTTCTGCCCAGCTAGAGGCTTCTGTCCATTCACAGGCTTCTGCCCAGCTACAGGCTTCTGCCCAGCTACAGGCTTCTGCCCATTCACAGGCTTCTGCCCAGCTACAGGCTTCTGCCCAGCTACAGGCTTCTGCCCATTCACAGGCTTCTGCCCAGCTACAGTTTTCTGCCCAGGTACAGGCTTCTGTCCATTCACAGGCTTCTGCCCACCTACTGGCTTCTGCCCAGCTACAGGCTTCTGCCCAGCTACAGGCTTCTGCCCATTCACAGGCTTCTGCCCAGCTACAGGCTTCTGCCCGTTCACAGGCTTCTGCCCATTCACAGGCTTCTGCCCAGCTACAGTTTTCTGCCCAGGTACAGGCTTCTGTCCATTCACAGGCTTCTGCCCACCTACAGGCTTCTGCCCAGCTACAGGCTTCTGCCCAGCTACAGGCTTCTGCACAGCTACAGACTTCTGCCCATTCACAGGCTTCTGCCCATTCACAGGCTTCTGCCCAGGTAAAGGCTTCTGCCCATTCACAGGCTTCTGCCCATTCACAGGCTTCTGCCCAGCTACAGGCTTCTGCCCAGCTACAGTTTTCTGCCCAGGTACAGGCTTCTGTCCATTCACAGGCTTCTGCCCAGCTACAGGCTTCTGCCCAGCTACAGGCTTCTGCCCAGGTACAGGCTTCTGCCCATTCACAGGCTTCTGCCCATTCACAGGCTTCTGCCCAGCTACAGGCTTCTGCCCAGCTACAGTTTTCTGCCCAGGTACAGGCTTCTGTCCATTCACAGGCTTCTGCCCAGCTACAGGCTTCTGCCCAGCTACAGGCTTCTGCCCATTCACAGGCTTCTGCCCAGCTACAGGCTTCTGCCCATTCATAGGCTTCTGCCCAGCTACAGGCTTCTGCCCAGCTACAGGCTTCTGCCCATTCACAGGCTTCTGCCCATTCACAGGCTTCTGTCCATTTACAGGCTTCTGCCCAGCTAGAGGCTTCTGTCCATTCACAGGCTTCTGCCCAGCTACAGGCTTCTGCCCAGCTACAGGCTTCTGCCCATTCACAGGCTTCTGCCCAGCTACAGGCTTCTGCCCAGCTACAGGCTTCTGCCCATTCACAGGCTTCTGCCCAGCTACAGTTTTCTGCCCAGGTACAGGCTTCTGTCCATTCACAGGCTTCTGCCCACCTACTGGCTTCTGCCCAGCTACAGGCTTCTGCCCAGCTACAGGCTTCTGCCCATTCACAGGCTTCTGCCCAGCTACAGGCTTCTGCCCGTTCACAGGCTTCTGCCCATTCACAGGCTTCTGCCCAGCTACAGTTTTCTGCCCAGGTACAGGCTTCTGTCCATTCACAGGCTTCTGCCCACCTACAGGCTTCTGCCCAGCTACAGGCTTCTGCCCATTCACAGGCTTCTGCCCAGCTACAGGCTTCTGCCCATTCACAGGCTTCTGCCCATTCACAGGCTTCTGCCCAGCTACAGGCTTCTGCACAGCTACAGGCTTCTGCCCGTTCACAGGCTTATGCCCAGGTACAGGCTTCTGCCCATTCACAGGCTTCTGCCCAGCTACAGGTTTCTGCCCAGCTACAGGCTTCTGCCCATTCACAGGCTTCTGCCCAGCTACAGGCTTCTGCCCAGCTACAGGCTTCTGCCCAGCTACAGGCTTCTGCCCAGCTACAAGCTTCTGTCCATTCACAGGCTTCTGCCCAGCTACAGGCTTCTGCCCATTCACAGGCTTCTGCCCAGCTACAGGCTTCTGCCCATTCACAGGCTTCTGCCCAGCTACAGGCTTCTGCACAGCTACAGGCTTCTGCCCATTCACAGGCTTCTGCCCAGCTACAGGCTTCTGCACAGCTACAGGCTTCGGCCCATTCACAGGCTTCTGCCCAGGTACAGGCTTCTGCCCATTCACAGGCTTCTGCCCATTCACAGGCTTCTGCCCACCTACAGGCTTCTGCCCAGCTACAGGCTTCTGCCCATTCACAGGCTTCTGCCCAGGTACAGGCTTCTGCCCATTCACAGGCTTCTGCCCACCTACAGGCTTCTGCCCAGCTACAGGCTTCTGCCCATTCACAGGCTTCTGCCCAGCTACAGGCTTCTGCCCATTCACGGGCTTCTGCCCAGCTACAGGCTTCTGCCCAGCTACAGGCTTCTGCCCATTCACAGACTTCTGCCCATTTACAGGTTTCTGCCCAGCTACAGGCTTCTGCCCATTCACAGGCTTCTGCCCAGCTACAGGCTTCTGCACAGCTACAGGCTTCTGCCCATTCACAGGCTTCTGCCCAGGTACAGGCTTCTGCCCATTCACAGGCTTCTGCCCAGCTACAGGCTTCTGCCCATTCACAGGCTTCTGCCCAGCTACAGGCTTCTGCCCATTCACAGGTTTCTGCCCAGCTACAGGCTTCTGCCCATTCACAGGCTTCTGCTCAGCTACAGGCTTTTGCCCAGCAACAGGCTTTTGCCCATTCACCGGCTTCTGCATAGCTACAGGATTCTGCCCAGCTACAGGCTTCTGCCCATTCACAGACTTCTGCCCATTCACAGGTTTCTGCCCAGCTACAGGCTTCTGCCCATTTACAGGCTTCTGCCCAGCTACAGGCTTCTGCACAGCTACAGGCTTCTGCCCATTCACAGGCTTCTGCCCAGGTACAGGCTTCTGCCCATTCACAGGCTTCTGCTTAGCTACAGGCTTTTGCCCAGCAACAGGCTTTTGCCCATTCACCGGCTTCTGCATAGCTACAGGCTTCTGCCCAGCTACAGGCTTCTGCCCATTCACAGGCTGCTGCCCAGCTACAGGCTTCTGCCCATTCACAGGCTTCTGCCCATTCACAGGCTTCTGCCCAGCTAAAGGTTTCTGCACAGCTACAGGCTTCTGCCCGTTCACCGGCTTCTACCCAGGTACAGGCTTCTGCCCATTCACAGTCTTCTGCCCAGATACAGGCTTCTGCCCAGCTACAGGCTTCTGCCCATTCACAGGCTTCTGTCCATTTACAGGCTTCTGCCCAGCTAGAGGCTTCTGCCCATTCACAGGCTTCTGCCCAGCTACAGGCTTCTGCCCAGCTACAGCCTTCTGCCCATTCACAGGCTTCTGCCCAGGTACAGGCTTCTGCCCATTCACAGGCTTCTGCCAATTCACAGGCTTCTGCCCAGCTACAGGCTTCTGCACAGCTACAGGCTTCTGCCCGTTCACAGGCTTCTGCCCAGGTACAGGGTTCTGTCCATTCACAGGCTTCTGCCCAGCTACAGGCTTCTGCCCAGCTACAGGCTTCTGCCCATTCACAGGCATCTGCCCAGCTACAGGCTTCTGCCCAGCTACAGGCTTCTGCCCATTCACAGGCTTCTGCCCAGCTACAGTTTTCTGCCCAGGTACAGGCTTCTGTCTATTCACAGGCTTCTGCCCACCTACTGGCTTCTGCCCAGCTACAGGCTTCTGCCCATTCACAGGCTTCTGCCCAGCTACAGGCTTCTGCCCATTCACAGGCTTCTACCCATTCACAGGCTTCTGCCCAGCTACAGGCTTCTGCACAGCTACAGGCTTCTGCCCATTCACAGGCTTCTACCCATTTACAGGCTTCTGCCCAGCTAGAGGCTTCTGCCCATTCACAGGCTTCTGCCCATTCACAAGCTTCTGTCCATTTACAGGCTTCTGCCCAGCTAGAGGCTTCTGCCCATTCACAGGCTTCTGCCCAGCTACAGGCTTCTGCCCAGCTACAGGCTTCTGCCCATTCACAGGCTTCTGCCCAGCTACAGGCTTCTGCCCATTCACAGGCTTCTGCCCATTCACAGGCTTCTGCCCAGCTACAGGCTTCTGCACAGCTACAGGCTTCTGCCCATTCACAGGCTTCTGCCCATTCACAGGCTTCTGCCCAGCTACAGGCTTCTGCCCATTCACAGGCTTCTGCCCAGGTACAGGCTTCTGCCCATTCACAGGCTTCTGCTCAGCTACAGGCTTCTGCCCATTCACAGGCTTCTGCCCAGCTACAGTTTTCTGCCCAGCTACAGGCTTCTGTCAATTTACAGGCTTCTGTCCATTTACAGGCTTCTGCCCATTCACAGGCTTCTGCCCAGCTACAGGCTTCTGCCCAGCTACAGCCTTCTGCCCATTCACAGGCTTCTGCCCAGGTACAGGCTTCTGCCCATTCACAGGCTTCTGCCCATTCACAGGCTTCTGCCCAGCTACAGACTTCTGCACAGCTACAGGCTTCTGCCCGTTCACAGGCTTCTGCCCAGGTACAGGGTTCTGTCCATTCACAGGCTTCTGCCCAGCTACAGGCTTCTGCCCAGCTACAGGCTTCTGCCCATTCACAGGCATCTGCCCAGCTACAGGCTTCTGCCCAGCTAGAGGCTTCTGCCCATTCACAGGCTTCTGCCCAGCTACAGTTTTCTACCCAGGTACAGGCTTCTGTCTATTCACAGGCTTCTGCCCACCTACTGGCTTCTGCCCAGCTACAGGCTTCTGCCCATTCACAGGCTTCTGCCCAGCTACAGGCTTCTGCCCATTCACAGGCTTCTACCCATTCACAGGCTTCTGCCCAGCTACAGGCTTCTGCACAGCTACAGGCTTCTGCCCATTCACAAGCTTCTGTCCATTTACAGGCTTCTGCCCAGCTAGAGGCTTCTGCATATTCACAGGCTTCTGCCCAGCTACAGGCTTCTGCCCAGCTACAGGCTTCTGCCCATTCACAGGCTTCTGCCCAGCTACAGGCTTCTGCCCATTAACAGGCTTCTGCCCATTCACAGGCTTCTGCCCAGCTACAGGCTTCTGCACAGCTACAGGCTTCTGCCCATTCACAGGCTTCTGCCCATTCACAGGCTTCTGCCCAGCTACAGGCTTCTGCCCATTCACAGGCTTCTGCCCAGGTACAGGCTTCTGCCCATTCACAGGCTTCTGCTCAGCTACAGGCTTCTGCCCATTCACAGGCTTCTGCCCAGCTACAGTTTTCTGCCCAGCTACAGGCTTCTGCCCATTCACAGGCTTCTGCCCAGCTACAGGCTTCTGCCCAGCTACAGGCTTCTGCCCATTCACAGGCTTCTGCCAAGCTACAGGCTTCTGCCCAGCTACAGGCTTCTGCCCATTCTCAGGCTTCTGCCCAGCTACAGGCTTCTGCCCATTCACAGGCTTCTGCCCATTCACAGGCTTCTGCCGGCTACAGTCTTTTGCCCATTCACAGGCTTCTGCCCAGCTACAGGCTTTTGCCCAGCAACAGGCTTTTGCCCATTCACCGGCTTCTGCATAGCTACAGGCTTCTGCCCAGCTACAGGCTTCTGCCCATTCACAGGCTTCTGCCCCAGCTACAGGCTTCTGCCCATTCACAGGCTTCTGCCCAGCTACAGGCTTCTGCCCATTCACAGGCTTCTGCCCAGCTACAGGCTTTTGCCCAGCAACAGGCTTTTGCCCATTCACCGGCTTCTGCCCAGCTACAGGCTTCTGCCCAGCTACAGGCTTCTGCCCATTCACAGGCTTCTGCCCAGCTACAGGCTTCTGCACAGCTACAGGCTTCTGCCCATTCACAGGCTTCTAACCATTCACAGGCTTCTGCCCAACTACAGGCTTCTGCCCATTCACAGGCTTCTGCCCATTCACAGGCTTCTGCCCAGCTACAGGCTTCTGCCCATTCACAGGCTTCTGCCCAGCTACAGGCTTCTGCCCAGCTACAGGCTTCTGCCCAGCTACAGGCTTCTGCCCATTCACAGGCTTCTGCCCATTCACAGGCTTCTGCCCATTCACAGGCTTCTGCCCAGCTACAGGCTTCTGCCCAGCTACAGGCTTCTGCCCATTCACAGGCTTCTGCCCAGCTACAGGCTTCTGCCCAGCTACAGGCTTCTGCCCATTCACAGACTTCTGCCCATTCACAGGTTTCTGCCCAGCTACAGGCTTCTGCCCATTCACAGGCTTCTGCCCAGCTACAGGCTTCTGCACAGCTACAGGCTTCTGCCCATTCACAGGCTTCTGCCCAGGTACAGGCTTCTGCCCATTCACAGGCTTCTGCCCAGCTACAGGCTTCTGCCCATTCACAGGCTTCTGCCCAGCTACAGGCTTCTGCCCATTCACAGGTTTCTGCCCAGCTACAGGCTTCTGCCCATTCACAGGCTTCTGCTCAGCTACAGGCTTTTGCCCAGCAACAGGCTTTTGCCCATTCACCGGCTTCTGCATAGCTACAGGCTTCTGCCCAGCTACAGGCTTCTGCCCATTCACAGATTTCTGCCCATTCACAGGTTTCTGCCCAGCTACAGGCTTCTGCCCATTTACAGGCTTCTGCCCAGCTACAGGCTTCTGCACAGCTACAGGCTTCTGCCCATTCACAGGCTTCTGCCCAGGTACAGGCTTCTGCCCATTCACAGGCTTCTGCTTAGCTACAGGCTTTTGCCCAGCAACAGGCTTTTGCCCATTCACTGGCTTCTGCATAGCTACAGGCTTCTGCCCAGCTACAGGCTTCTGCCCATTCACAGGCTGCTGCCCAGCTACAGGCTTCTGCCCATTCACAGGCTTCTGCCCATTCACAGGCTTCTGCCCAGCTAAAGGTTTCTGCACAGCTACAGGCTTCTGCCCGTTCACCGGCTTCTACCCAGGTACAGGCTTCTGCCCATTCACAGTCTTCTGCCCAGATACAGGCTTCTGCCCAGCTACAGGCTTCTGCCCATTCACAGGCTTCTGTCCATTTACAGGCTTCTGCCCAGCTAGAGGCTTCTGCCCATTCACAGGCTTCTGCCCAGGTACAGGCTTCTGCCCATTCACAGGCTTCTGCCAATTCACAGGCTTCTGCCCAGCTACAGGCTTCTGCACAGCTACAGGCTTCTGCCCGTTCACAGGCTTCTGCCCAGGTACAGGGTTCTGTCCATTCACAGGCTTCTGCCCAGCTACAGGCTTCTGCCCAGCTACAGGCTTCTGCCCATTCACAGGCATCTGCCCAGCTACAGGCTTCTGCCCAGCTACAGGCTTCTGCCCATTCACAGGCTTCTGCCCAGCTACAGTTTTCTGCCCAGGTACAGGCTTCTGTCTATTCACAGGCTTCTGCCCACCTACTGGCTTCTGCCCAGCTACAGGCTTCTGCCCATTCACAGGCTTCTGCCCAGCTACAGGCTTCTGCCCATTCACAGGCTTCTACCCATTCACAGGCTTCTGCCCAGCTACAGGCTTCTGCACAGCTACAGGCTTCTGCCCATTCACAGGCTTCTACCCATTTACAGGCTTCTGCCCAGCTAGAGGCTTCTGCCCATTCACAGGCTTCTGCCCATTCACAAGCTTCTGTCCATTTACAGGCTTCTGCCCAGCTAGAGGCTTCTGCCCATTCACAGGCTTCTGCCCAGCTACAGGCTTCTGCCCAGCTACAGGCTTCTGCCCATTCACAGGCTTCTGCCCATTCACAGGCTTCTGCCCATTCACAGGCTTCTGCCCAGCTACAGGCTTCTGCACAGCTACAGGCTTCTGCCCATTCACAGGCTTCTGCCCATTCACAGGCTTCTGCCCAGCTACAGGCTTCTGCCCATTCACAGGCTTCTGCCCAGGTACAGGCTTCTGCCCATTCACAGGCTTCTGCTCAGCTACAGGCTTCTGCCCATTCACAGGCTTCTGCCCAGCTACAGTTTTCTGCCCAGCTACAGGCTTCTGTCCATTTACAGGCTTCTGCCCAGCTAGAGGCTTCTGCCCATTCACAGGCTTCTGCCCAGCTACAGGCTTCTGCCCAGCTACAGCCTTCTGCCCATTCACAGGCTTCTGCCCAGGTACAAGCTTCTGCCCATTCACAGGCTTCTGCCCATTCACAGGCTTCTGCCCAGCTACAGACTTCTGCACAGCTACAGGCTTCTGCCCGTTCACAGGCTTCTGCCCAGGTACAGGGTTCTGTCCATTCACAGGCTTCTGCCCAGCTACAGGCTTCTGCCCAGCTACAGGCTTCTGCCCATTCACAGGCATCTGCCCAGCTACAGGCTTCTGCCCAGCTACAGGCTTCTGCCCATTCACAGGCTTCTGCCCAGCTACAGTTTTCTGCCCAGGTACAGGCTTCTGTCTATTCACAGGCTTCTGCCCACCTACTGGCTTCTGCCCAGCTACAGGCTTCTGCCCATTCACAGGCTTCTGCCCAGCTACAGGCTTCTGCCCATTCACAGGCTTCTACCCATTCACAGGCTTCTGCCCAGCTACAGGCTTCTGCACAGCTACAGGCTTCTGCCCATTCACAAGCTTCTGTCCATTTACAGGCTTCTGCCCAGCTAGAGGCTTCTGCATATTCACAGGCTTCTGCCCAGCTACAGGCTTCTGCCCAGCTACAGGCTTCTGCCCATTCACAGGCTTCTGCCCAGGTACAGGGTTCTGTCCATTCACAGGCTTCTGCCCAGCTACAGGCTTCTGCCCAGCTACAGGCTTCTGCCCATTCACAGGCATCTGCCCAGCTACAGGCTTCTGCCCAGCTACAGGCTTCTGCCCATTCACAGGCTTCTGCCCAGCTACAGTTTTCTGCCCAGGTACAGGCTTCTGTCTATTCACAGGCTTCTGCCCACCTACTGGCTTCTGCCCAGCTACAGGCTTCTGCCCATTCACAGGCTTCTGCCCAGCTACAGGCTTCTGCCCATTCACAGGCTTCTACCCATTCACAGGCTTCTGCCCAGCTACAGGCTTCTGCACAGCTACAGGCTTCTGCCCATTCACAGGCTTCTACCCATTTACAGGCTTCTGCCCAGCTAGAGGCTTCTGCCCATTCACAGGCTTCTGCCCATTCACAAGCTTCTGTCCATTTACAGGCTTCTGCCCAGCTAGAGGCTTCTGCCCATTCACAGGCTTCTGCCCAGCTACAGGCTTCTGCCCAGCTACAGGCTTCTGCCCATTCACAGGCTTCTGCCCATTCACAGGCTTCTGCCCATTCACAGGCTTCTGCCCAGCTACAGGCTTCTGCACAGCTACAGGCTTCTGCCCATTCACAGGCTTCTGCCCATTCACAGGCTTCTGCCCAGCTACAGGCTTCTGCCCATTCACAGGCTTCTGCCCAGGTACAGGCTTCTGCCCATTCACAGGCTTCTGCTCAGCTACAGGCTTCTGCCCATTCACAGGCTTCTGCCCAGCTACAGTTTTCTGCCCAGCTACAGGCTTCTGTCCATTTACAGGCTTCTGCCCAGCTAGAGGCTTCTGCCCATTCACAGGCTTCTGCCCAGCTACAGGCTTCTGCCCAGCTACAGCCTTCTGCCCATTCACAGGCTTCTGCCCAGGTACAAGCTTCTGCCCATTCACAGGCTTCTGCCCATTCACAGGCTTCTGCCCAGCTACAGACTTCTGCACAGCTACAGGCTTCTGCCCGTTCACAGGCTTCTGCCCAGGTACAGGGTTCTGTCCATTCACAGGCTTCTGCCCAGCTACAGGCTTCTGCCCAGCTACAGGCTTCTGCCCATTCACAGGCATCTGCCCAGCTACAGGCTTCTGCCCAGCTACAGGCTTCTGCCCATTCACAGGCTTCTGCCCAGCTACAGTTTTCTGCCCAGGTACAGGCTTCTGTCTATTCACAGGCTTCTGCCCACCTACTGGCTTCTGCCCAGCTACAGGCTTCTGCCCATTCACAGTCTTCTGCCCAGCTACAGGCTTCTGCCCATTCACAGGCTTCTACCCATTCACAGGCTTCTGCCCAGCTACAGGCTTCTGCACAGCTACAGGCTTCTGCCCATTCACAAGCTTCTGTCCATTTACAGGCTTCTGCCCAGCTAGAGGCTTCTGCATATTCACAGGCTTCTGCCCAGCTACAGGCTTCTGCCCAGCTACAGGCTTCTGCCCATTCACAGGCTTCTGCCCAGCTACAGGCTTCTGCCCATTAACAGGCTTCTGCCCATTCACAGGCTTCTGCCCAGCTACAGGCTTCTGCACAGCTACAGGCTTCTGCCCATTCACAGGCTTCTGCCCATTCACAGGCTTCTGCCCAGCTACAGGCTTCTGCCCATTCACAGGCTTCTGCCCAGGTACAGGCTTCTGCCCATTCACAGGCTTCTGCTCAGCTACAGGCTTCTGCCCATTCACAGGCTTCTGCCCAGCTACAGTTTTCTGCCCAGCTTCAGGCTTCTGCCCATTCACAGGCTTCTGCCCAGCTACAGGCTTCTACCCAGCTACAGGCTTCTGCCCATTCACAGGCTTCTGCCAAGCTACAGGCTTCTGCCCAGCTACAGGCTTCTGCCCATTCTCAGGCTTCTGCCCAGCTACAGGCTTCTGCCCATTCACAGGCTTCTGCCCATTCACAGGCTTCTGCCCGGCTACAGTCTTTTGCCCATTCACAGGCTTCTGCCCAGCTACAGGCTTTTGCCCAGCAACAGGCTTTTGCCCATTCACCGGCTTCTGCATAGCTACAGGCTTCTGCCCAGCTACAGGCTTCTGCCCATTCACAGGCTTCTGCCCCAGCTACAGGCTTCTGCCCATTCACAGGCTTCTGCCCAGCTACAGGCTTCTGCCCATTCACAGGCTTCTGCCCAGCTACAGGCTTTTGCCCAGCAACAGGCTTTTGCCCATTCACCGGCTTCTGCCCAGCTACAGGCTTCTGCCCAGCTACAGGCTTCTGCCCATTCACAGGCTTCTGCCCAGCTACAGGCTTCTGCACAGCTACAGGCTTCTGCCCATTCACAGGCTTCTAACCATTCACAGGCTTCTGCCCAACTACAGGCTTCTGCCCATTCACAGGCTTCTGCCCATTCACAGGCTTCTGCCCAGCTACAGGCTTCTGCCCATTCACAGGCTTCTGCCCAGCTACAGGCTTCTGCCCAGCTACAGGCTTCTGCCCAGCTACAGGCTTCTGCCCAGCTACAGGCTTCTGCCCATTCACAGGCTTCTGCCCATTCACAGGCTTCTGCCCAGCTACAGGCTTCTGCCCAGCTACAGGCTTCTGCCCATTCACAGGCTTCTGCCCAGGTACAGGCTTCTGCCCATTCACAGGCTTCTGCCCAGGTACAGGCTTCTGCCCATTCACAGGCTTCTGCCCAGCTACAGACTTCTGCACAGCTACAGGCTTCTGCCCGTTCACAGGCTTCTGCCCAGGTACAGGGTTCTGTCCATTCACAGGCTTCTGCCCAGCTACAGGCTTCTGCCCAGCTACAGGCTTCTGCCCATTCACAGGCATCTGCCCAGCTACAGGCTTCTGCCCAGCTACAGGCTTCTGCCCATTCACAGGCTTCTGCCCAGCTACAGTTTTCTGCCCAGGTACAGGCTTCTGTCTATTCACAGGCTTCTGCCCACCTACTGGCTTCTGCCCAGCTACAGGCTTCTGCCCATTCACAGGCTTCTGCCCAGCTACAGGCTTCTGCCCATTCACAGGCTTCTACCCATTCACAGGCTTCTGCCCATTCACAGGCTTCTGCCCATTCACAGGCTTCTGCCCAGCTACAGGCTTCTGCCCATTCACAGGCTTCTGCCCAGGTACAGGCTTCTGCCCATTCACAGGCTTCTGCCCAGGTACAGGCTTCTGCCCATTCACAGGCTTCTGCCCACCTACAGGCTTCTGCCCAGGTACAGGCTTCTGCCCATTCACAGGCTTCTGCCCACCTACAGGCTTCTGCCCATTCACAGGCTTCTAACCATTCACAGGCTTCTGCCCAACTACAGGCTTCTGCCCATTCACAGGCTTCTGCCCATTCACAGGCTTCTGCCCAGCTACAGGCTTCTGCCCATTCACAGGCTTCTGCCCAGCTACAGGCTTCTGCCCAGCTACAGGCTTCTGCCCAGCTACAGGCTTCTGCCCAGCTACAGGCTTCTGCCCATTCACAGGCTTCTGCCCATTCACAGGCTTCTGCCCAGCTACAGGCTTCTGCCCAGCTACAGGCTTCTGCCCATTCACAGGCTTCTGCCCAGGTACAGGCTTCTGCCCATTCACAGGCTTCTGCCCAGGTACAGGCTTCTGCCCATTCACAGGCTTCTGCCCAGCTACAGACTTCTGCACAGCTACAGGCTTCTGCCCGTTCACAGGCTTCTGCCCAGGTACAGGGTTCTGTCCATTCACAGGCTTCTGCCCAGCTACAGGCTTCTGCCCAGCTACAGGCTTCTGCCCATTCACAGGCATCTGCCCAGCTACAGGCTTCTGCCCAGCTACAGGCTTCTGCCCATTCACAGGCTTCTGCCCAGCTACAGTTTTCTGCCCAGGTACAGGCTTCTGTCTATTCACAGGCTTCTGCCCACCTACTGGCTTCTGCCCAGCTACAGGCTTCTGCCCATTCACAGGCTTCTGCCCAGCTACAGGCTTCTGCCCATTCACAGGCTTCTACCCATTCACAGGCTTCTGCCCATTCACAGGCTTCTGCCCAGCTACAGGCTTCTGCCCAGCTACAGGCTTCTGCCCATTCACAGGCTTCTGCCCAGGTACAGGCTTCTGCCCATTCACAGGCTTCTGCCCAGGTACAGGCTTCTGCCCATTCACAGGCTTCTGCCCACCTACAGGCTTCTGCCCAGCTACAGGCTTCTGCCCATTCACAGGCTTCTGCCCAGCTACAGGCTTCTGCCCATTCACAGGCTTCTGCCCAGCTACAGGCTTCTGCCCAGCTACAGGCTTCTGCCCATTCACAGACTTCTGCCCATTCACAGGTTTCTGCCCAGCTACAGGCTTCTGCCCATTCACAGGCTTCTGCCCAGCTACAGGCTTCTGCACAGCTACAGGCTTCTGCCCATTCACAGGCTTCTGCCCAGGTACAGGCTTCTGCCCATTCACAGGCTTCTGCCCAGCTACAGGCTTCTGCCCATTCACAGGCTTCTGCCCAGCTACAGGCTTCTGCCCAGCTACAGGCTTCTGCCCATTCACAGACTTCTGCCCATTCACAGGTTTCTGCCCAGCTACAGGCTTCTGCCCATTCACAGGCTTCTGCCCAGCTACAGGCTTCTGCACAGCTACAGGCTTCTGCCCATTCACAGGCTTCTGCCCAGCTACAGGCTTCTGCCCATTCACAGGCTTCTGTCCATTTACAGGCTTCTGCCCAGCTAGAGGCTTCTGCCCATTCACAGGCTTCTGCCCAGCTACAGGCTTCTGCCCAGCTACAGGCTTCTGCCCATTCACAGGCTTCTGCCCAGCTACAGGCTTCTGCCCATTCACAGGCTTCTGCCCATTCACAGGCTTCTGCCCAGCTACAGGCTTCTGCACAGCTACAGGTTTCTGCCCGTTCACAGGCTTCTGCCCAGGTACAGGCTTCTGCCCATTCACAGGCTTCTACCCAGCTACAGTTTTCTGCCCAGGTACAGGCTTCTGTACATTCACAGGCTTCTGCCCACCTACAGGCTTCTGCCCAGCTACAGGCTTCTGCCCATTCACAGGCTTCTGCCCAGCTACAGGCTTCTGCCCATTCACAGGCTTCTGCCCATTCACAGGCTTCTGCCCAGCTACAGGCTTCTGCCCATTCACAGGCTTCTGCCCAGCTACAGGCTTCTGCCCATTCACAGGCTTCTGCCCCGCTACAGGTTTTTGCCCAGCAACAGGCTTTTGCCCAGCTACAGGCTTCTGCCCAGCTACAGGCTTCTGCCCATTCACAGGCTTCTGTCCATTTACAGGCTTCTGCCCAGCTAGAGGCTTCTGCCCATTCACAGGCTTCTGCCCAGCTACAGGCTTCTGCCCAGCTACAGGCTTCTGCCCATTCACAGGCTTCTGCCCAGCTACAGGCTTCTGCCCATTCACAGGCTTCTGCCCATTCACAGGCTTCTGCCCAGTTACAGGCTTCTGCACAGCTACAGGCTTCTGCACAGCTACAGGCTTCTGCCCGTTCACCGGCTTCTGCCCAGGTACAGGCTTCTGCCCATTCACAGTCTTCTGCCCAGCTACAGGCTTCTGCTCAGCTACAGGCTTCTGCCCATTCACAGGCTTCTGCCCAGCTACAGGCTTCTGCCCAGCTACAGGCTTCTGCCCATTCACAGGCTTCTGCCCAGCTACAGGCTTCTGCCCATTCACAGGCTTCTGCTCAGCTACAGGCTTCTGCCCAGCTACAGGCTTCTGCCCATTCACAGGCTTCTGCCCAGCTACAGGCTTCTGCCCATTCACAGGCTTCTGCTCAGCCACAGGCTTCTGCCCAGGTACAGGCTTCTGCCCATTAACAGGCTTCTGCCCATTAACAGGCTTCTGCCCAGCTACAGGCTTCTGCCCATTCACAGGCTTCTGCCCAGCTACAGGCTTCTGCACAGCTACAGGCTTCTGCCCATTCACAGGCTTCTGCCCATTCACAGGCTTCTGCCCATTCACAGGCTTCTGCCCAGCTACAGGCTTCTGCACAGCTACAGGCTTCTGCCCATTCACAGGCTTCTGCATATTCACAGGCTTCTGCCCAGCTACAGGCTTCTGCCCATTCACAGGCTTCTGTCCATTTACAGGCTTCTGCCCAGCTAGAGGCTTCTGCCCATTCACAGGCTTCTGCCCAGCTACAGGCTTCTGCCCATTCACAGGCTTCTGCCCAGCTACAGTTTTCTGCCCAGGTACAGGCTTCTGTCCATTCACAGGCTTCTGCCCATTCACAGGCTTCTGGCCAGGTACAGGTTTCTGGCCAGGTACAGGCTTCTGCCCATTCACAGGCTTCTGCCCATTCACAGGCTTCTGCCCAGCTACAGGCTTCTGCATAGCTACAGGCTTCTGCCCATTCACAGGCTTCTGCCCAGGTACAGGCTTCTGTCCATTCACAGGCTTCTGCCCAGCTACAGGCTTCTGCCCAGCTACAGGCTTCTGCCCATTCACAGGCTTCTGCCCAGCTACAGGCTTCTGCATAGCTACAGGCTTCTGTCCATTTACAGGCTTCTGCCCAGCTAGAGGCTTCTGCTCATTCACAGGCTTCTGCCCAGCTACAGGCTTCTGCCCAGCTACAGGCTTCTGCCCATTCACAGGCTTCTGCCCAGGTACAGGCTTCTGCCCATTCACAGGCTTCTGCCCATTCACAGGCTTCTGCCCAGCTACAGGCTTCTGCATAGCTACAGGCTTCTGCCCATTCACAGGCTTCTGCCCAGGTACAGGCTTCTGCCCATTCACAGGCCTCTGCCCATTCACAGGCTTCTGCCCAGCTACAGGCTTCTGCATAGCTACAGGCTTCTGCCCATTCACAGGCTTCTGCCCAGGTCCAGGCTTCTGTCCATTCACAGGCTTCTGCCCACCTACAGGCTTCTGCCCAGCTACAGGCTTCTGCCCAGCTACAGGCTTCTGCCCATTCACAGGCTTCTGCCCAGCTACAGGCTTCTGCCCATTCACAGGCTTCTGCACAGCTACAGGTTTTTGCCCAGCAACAGGCTTTTGCCCAGCTACAGGCTTCTGCCCAGCTACAGGCTTCTGCCCATTCACAGGCTTCTGTCCATTTACAGGCTTCTGCCCAGCTAGAGGCTTCTGCCCATTCACAGGCTTATGCCCAGCTACAGGCTTCTGCCCAGCTACAGGCTTCTGCCCATTCACAGGCTTCTGCCCAGCTACAGCCTTCTGCCCATTCACAGGCTTCTGCCCATTCACAGGCTTCTGCCCAGCTACAGGCTTCTGCACAGCTACAGGTTTCTGCCCGTTCACAGGCTTCTGCCAAGGTACAGGCTTCTGCCCATTCACAGGCTTCTGCCCAGCTACAGTTTTCTGCCCAGGTACAGGCTTCTGTACATTCACAGGCTTCTGCCCACCTACAGGCTTCTGCCCAGCTACAGGCTTCTGCCCATTCACAGGCTTCTGCCCAGCTACAGGCTTCTGCCCATTCACAGGCTTCTGCCCATTCACAGGCTTCTGCCCAGCTACAGGCTTCTGCCCATTCACAGGCTTCTGCCCAGCTACAGGCTTCTGCCCATTCACAGGCTTCTGCCCAGCTACAGGTTTTTGCCCAGCAACAGGCTTTTGCCCAGCTACAGGCTTCTGCCCAGCTACAGGCTTCTGCCCATTCACAGGCCTCTGTCCATTTACAGGCTTCTGCCCAGCTAGAGGCTTCTGCCCATTCACAGGCTTCTGCCCAGCTACAGGCTTCTGCCCAGCTACAGGCTTCTGCCCATTCACAGGCTTCTTCCCAGCTACAGGCTTCTGCCCATTCACAGGCTTCTGCCCATTCACAGGCTTCTGCCCATTCACAGGCTTCTGCCCAGCTACAGGCTTCTGCCCATTCACAGGCTTTTGCCCATTCACCGGCTTCTGCCCAGCTACAGGCTTCTGCCCAGCTACAGGCTTCTGCCCATTCACAGGCTTCTGCCCAGCTACAGGCTTCTGCCCATTCACAGGCTTCTGTCCATTTACAGGCTTCTGCCCAACCAGAGGCTTCTGCCCATTCACAGGCTTCTGCCCAGCTACAGGCTTCTGCCCAGCTACAGGCTTCTGCCCAGCTACAGGCTTCTGCCCATCTACAGGCTTCTGCCCATTCACAGGCTTCTGCCCAGCTACAGGCTTCTGCCCAGCTACAGGCTTCTGCCCAGCTACAGGCTTCTGCCCATTCACAGGCTTCTGCCCAGCTACAGTTTTCTGCCCAGCTACAGGCTTCTGCCCATTCACAGGCTTCTGCCCAGCTACAGGCTTCTGCCCAGCTACAGGCTTCTGCCCATTCACAGGCTTCTGCCCAGCTACAGGCTTCTGCCCAGCTACAGGCTTCTGCCCAGCTACAGGCTTCTGCCCATTCACAGGCTTCTGCTCAGCTACAGGCTTCTGCCCAGCTACAGGCTTCTGCCCAGCTACAGGCTTCTGCCCATTCACAGGCTTCTGTCCATTTACAGGCTTCTGCCCAGCTAGAGGCTTCTGCCCATTCACAGGCTTCTGCCCAGCTACAGGCTTCTGCCCATTCACAGGCTTCTGCCCATTCACAGGCTTCTGCCCGGCTACAGGCTTTTGCCCATTCACAGGCTTCTGCCCAGCTACAGGCTTTTGCCCATTCACCGGCTTCTGCATAGCTACAGGCTTCTGCCCAGCTACAGGCTTCTGCCCATTAACAGGCTTCTGCCCAGCTACAGGCTTCTGCCCATTCACAGGCTTCTGCCCATTCACAGGCTTCTGCCCCAGCTACAGGCTTCTGCCCATTCACAGGCTTCTGCCCAGCTACAGGCTTCTGCCCATTCACAGGCTTCTGCCCAGCTACAGGCTTTTGCCCAGCAACAGGCTTTTGCCCATTCACCGGCTTCTGCCCAGCTACAGGCTTCTGCCCAGCTACAGGCTTCTGCCCATTCACAGGCTTCTGCCCAGCTACAGGCTTCTGCACAGCTACAGGCTTCTGCCCATTCACAGGCTTCTAACCATTCACAGGCTTCTGCCCAACTACAGGCTTCTGCCCATTCACAGGCTTCTGCCCATTCACAGGCTTCTGCCCAGCTACAGGCTTCTGCCCATTCACAGGCTTCTGCCCAGCTACAGGCTTCTGCCCAGCTACAGGCTTCTGCCCAGCTACAGGCTTCTGCCCAGCTACAGGCTTCTGCCCATTCACAGGCTTCTGCCCATTCACAGGCTTCTGCCCAGCTACAGGCTTCTGCCCAGCTACAGGCTTCTGCCCATTCACAGGCTTCTGCCCAGGTACAGGCTTCTGCCCATTCACAGGCTTCTGCCCAGGTACAGGCTTCTGCCCATTCACAGGCTTCTGCCCAGCTACAGACTTCTGCACAGCTACAGGCTTCTGCCCGTTCACAGGCTTCTGCCCAGGTACAGGGTTCTGTCCATTCACAGGCTTCTGCCCAGCTACAGGCTTCTGCCCAGCTACAGGCTTCTGCCCATTCACAGGCATCTGCCCAGCTACAGGCTTCTGCCCAGCTACAGGCTTCTGCCCATTCACAGGCTTCTGCCCAGCTACAGTTTTCTGCCCAGGTACAGGCTTCTGTCTATTCACAGGCTTCTGCCCACCTACTGGCTTCTGCCCAGCTACAGGCTTCTGCCCATTCACAGGCTTCTGCCCAGCTACAGGCTTCTGCCCATTCACAGGCTTCTACCCATTCACAGGCTTCTGCCCATTCACAGGCTTCTGCCCAGCTACAGGCTTCTGCCCAGCTACAGGCTTCTGCCCATTCACAGGCTTCTGCCCAGGTAAAGGCTTCTGCCCATTCACAGGCTTCTGCCCAGGTACAGGCTTCTGCCCATTCACAGGCTTCTGCCCACCTACAGGCTTCTGCCCAGCTACAGGCTTCTGCCCATTCACAGGCTTCTGCCCAGCTACAGGCTTCTGCCCATTCACAGGCTTCTGCCCAGCTACAGGCTTCTGCCCAGCTACAGGCTTCTGCCCATTCACAGACTTCTGCCCATTCACAGGTTTCTGCCCAGCTACAGGCTTCTGCCCATTCACAGGCTTCTGCCCAGCTACAGGCTTCTGCACAGCTACAGGCTTCTGCCCATTCACAGGCTTCTGCCCAGGTACAGGCTTCTGCCCATTCACAGGCTTCTGCCCAGCTACAGGCTTCTGCCCATTCACAGGCTTCTGCCCAGCTACAGGCTTCTGCCCAGCTACAGGCTTCTGCCCATTCACAGACTTCTGCCCATTCACAGGTTTCTGCCCAGCTACAGGCTTCTGCCCATTCACAGGCTTCTGCCCAGCTACAGGCTTCTGCACAGCTACAGGCTTCTGCCCATTCACAGGCTTCTGCCCAGCTACAGGCTTCTGCCCATTCACAGGCTTCTGTCCATTTACAGGCTTCTGCCCAGCTAGAGGCTTCTGCCCATTCACAGGCTTCTGCCCAGCTACAGGCTTCTGCCCAGCTACAGGCTTCTGCCCATTCACAGGCTTCTGCCCAGCTACAGGCTTCTGCCCATTCACAGGCTTCTGCCCATTCACAGGCTTCTGCCCAGCTACAGGCTTCTGCACAGCTACAGGTTTCTGCCCGTTCACAGGCTTCTGCCCAGGTACAGGCTTCTGCCCATTCACAGGCTTCTGCCCAGCTACAGTTTTCTGCCCAGGTACAGGCTTCTGTACATTCACAGGCTTCTGCCCACCTACAGGCTTCTGCCCAGCTACAGGCTTCTGCCCATTCACAGGCTTCTGCCCAGCTACAGGCTTCTGCCCATTCACAGGCTTCTGCCCATTCACAGGCTTCTGCCCAGCTACAGGCTTCTGCCCATTCACAGGCTTCTGCCCAGCTACAGGCTTCTGCCCATTCACAGGCTTCTGCCCCGCTACAGGTTTTTGCCCAGCAACAGGCTTTTGCCCAGCTACAGGCTTCTGTCCAGCTACAGGCTTCTGCCCATTCACAGGCTTCTGTCCATTTACAGGCTTCTGCCCAGCTAGAGGCTTCTGCCCATTCACAGGCTTCTGCCCAGCTACAGGCTTCTGCCCAGCTACAGGCTTCTGCCCATTCACAGGCTTCTGCCCAGCTACAGGCTTCTGCCCATTCACAGGCTTCTGCCCATTCACAGGCTTCTGCCCAGTTACAGGCTTCTGCACAGCTACAGGCTTCTGCACAGCTACAGGCTTCTGCCCGTTCACCGGCTTCTGCCCAGGTACAGGCTTCTGCCCATTCACAGTCTTCTGCCCAGCTACAGGCTTCTGCTCAGCTACAGGCTTCTGCCCATTCACAGGCTTCTGCCCATTCACAGGCTTCTGCCCATTCACAGGCTTCTGCCCAGCTACAGGCTTCTGCCCATTCACAGGCTTCTGTCCATTTACAGGCTTCTGCCCAGCTAGAGGCTTCTGCCCATTCACAGGCTTCTGCCCAGCTACAGGCTTCTGCCCATTCACAGGCTTCTGCCCAGCTACAGTTTTCTGCCCAGCTACAGGCTTCTGCCCATTCACAGGCTTCTGCCCAGCTACAGGCTTCTGCCCAGCTACAGGCTTCTGCCCATTCACAGGCTTCTGCCCAGCTACAGGCTTCTGCCCATTCACAGGCTTCTGCTCAGCTACAGGCTTCTGCCCAGCTACAGGCTTCTGCCCATTCACAGGCTTCTGCCCAGCTACAGGCTTCTGCCCATTCACAGGCTTCTGCTCAGCCACAGGCTTCTGCCCAGGTACAGGCTTCTGCCCATTAACAGGCTTCTGCCCATTAACAGGCTTCTGCCCAGCTACAGGCTTCTGCCCATTCACAGGCTTCTGCCCAGCTACAGGCTTCTGCACAGCTACAGGCTTCTGCCCATTCACAGGCTTCTGCCCATTCACAGGCTTCTGCCCATTCACAGGCTTCTGCCCAGCTACAGGCTTCTGCACAGCTACAGGCTTCTGCCCATTCACAGGCTTCTGCATATTCACAGGCTTCTGCCCAGCTACAGGCTTCTGCCCATTCACAGGCTTCTGTCCATTTACAGGCTTCTGCCCAGCTAGAGGCTTCTGCCCATTCACAGGCTTCTGCCCAGCTACAGGCTTCTGCCCATTCACAGGCTTCTGCCCAGCTACAGTTTTCTGCCCAGGTACAGGCTTCTGTCCATTCACAGGCTTCTGCCCATTCACAGGCTTCTGGCCAGGTACAGGTTTCTGGCCAGGTACAGGCTTCTGCCCATTCACAGGCTTCTGCCCATTCACAGGCTTCTGCCCAGCTACAGGCTTCTGCATAGCTACAGGCTTCTGCCCATTCACAGGCTTCTGCCCAGGTACAGGCTTCTGTCCATTCACAGGCTTCTGCCCAGCTACAGGCTTCTGCCCAGCTACAGGCTTCTGCCCATTCACAGGCTTCTGCCCAGCTACAGGCTTCTGCATAGCTACAGGCTTCTGTCCATTTACAGGCTTCTGCCCAGCTAGAGGCTTCTGCTCATTCACAGGCTTCTGCCCAGCTACAGGCTTCTGCCCAGCTACAGGCTTCTGCCCATTCACAGGCTTCTGCCCAGGTACAGGCTTCTGCCCATTCACAGGCTTCTGCCCATTCACAGGCTTCTGCCCAGCTACAGGCTTCTGCATAGCTACAGGCTTCTGCCCATTCACAGGCTTCTGCCCAGGTACAGGCTTCTGCCCATTCACAGGCTTCTGCCCATTCACAGGCTTCTGCCCAGCTACAGGCTTCTGCATAGCTACAGGCTTCTGCCCATTCACAGGCTTCTGCCCAGGTACAGGCTTCTGTCCATTCACAGGCTTCTGCCCAGCTACAGGCTTCTGCCCATTCACAGGCTTCTGCCCAGCTACAGGCTTCTGCCCAGCTACAGGCTTCTGCCCATTCACAGGCTTCTGCCCAGCTACAGTTTTCTGCCCAGGTCCAGGCTTCTGTCCATTCACAGGCTTCTGCCCACCTACAGGCTTCTGCCCAGCTACAGGCTTCTGCCCAGCTACAGGCTTCTGCCCATTCACAGGCTTCTGCCCAGCTACAGGCTTCTGCCCATTCACAGGCTTCTGCACAGCTACAGGTTTTTGCCCAGCAACAGGCTTTTGCCCAGCTACAGGCTTCTGCCCAGCTACAGGCTTCTGCCCATTCACAGGCTTCTGTCCATTTACAGGCTTCTGCCCAGCTAGAGGCTTCTGCCCATTCACAGGCTTATGCCCAGCTACAGGCTTCTGCCCAGCTACAGGCTTCTGCCCATTCACAGGCTTCTGCCCAGCTACAGCCTTCTGCCCATTCACAGGCTTCTGCCCAGCTACAGGCTTCTGCACAGCTACAGGTTTCTGCCCGTTCACAGGCTTCTGCCAAGGTACAGGCTTCTGCCCATTCACAGGCTTCTGCCCAGCTACAGTTTTCTGCCCAGGTACAGGCTTCTGTACATTCACAGGCTTCTGCCCACCTACAGGCTTCTGCCCAGCTACAGGCTTCTGCCCATTCACAGGCTTCTGCCCAGCTACAGGCTTCTGCCCATTCACAGGCTTCTGCCCATTCACAGGCTTCTGCCCAGCTACAGGCTTCTGCCCATTCACAGGCTTCTGCCCAGCTACAGGCTTCTGCCCATTCACAGGCTTCTGCCCAGCTACAGGTTTTTGCCCAGCAACAGGCTTTTGCCCAGCTACAGGCTTCTGCCCAGCTACAGGCTTCTGCCCATTCACAGGCCTCTGTCCATTTACAGGCTTCTGCCCAGCTAGAGGCTTCTGCCCATTCACAGGCTTCTGCCCAGCTACAGGCTTCTGCCCAGCTACAGGCTTCTGCCCATTCACAGGCTTCTTCCCAGCTACAGGCTTCTGCCCATTCACAGGCTTCTGCCCATTCACAGGCTTCTGCCCAGTTACAGGCTTCTGCACAGCTACAGGCTTCTGCACAGCTACAGGCTTCTGCCCGTTCACCGGCTTCTGCCCAGGTACAGGCTTCTGCCCATTCACAGTCTTCTGCCCAGCTACAGGCTTCTGCTCAGCTACAGGCTTCTGCCCATTCACAGGCTTCTGCCCATTCACAGGCTTCTGCCCAGCTACAGGCTTCTGCCCATTCACAGGCTTCTGTCCATTTACAGGCTTCTGCCCAGCTAGAGGCTTCTGCCCATTCACAGGCTTCTGCCCAGCTACAGGCTTCTGCCCATTCACAGGCTTCTGCCCAGCTACAGTTTTCTGCCCAGGTACAGGCTTCTGTACATTCACAGGCTTCTGGCCAGGTACAGGCTTCTGCCCATTCACAGGCTTCTGGCCAGGTACAGGCTTCTGCCCATTCACAGGCTTCTGCCCAGTCACAGGTATCTGCCCAGCTACAGGCTTCTGACCATTCACAGGCTTCTGCCCATTCACAGGCTTCTGCCCAGCTACAGGCTTCTGCCCATTCACAGGCTTTTGCCCATTCACCGGCTTCTGCCCAGCTACAGGCTTCTGCCCAGCTACAGGCTTCTGCCCATTCACAGGCTTCTGCCCAGCTACAGGCTTCTGCCCATTCACAGGCTTCTGTCCATTTACAGGCTTCTGCCCAACCAGAGGCTTCTGCCCATTCACAGGCTTCTGCCCAGCTACAGGCTTCTGCCCAGCTACAGGCTTCTGCCCAGCTACAGGCTTCTGCCCATCTACAGGCTTCTGCCCATTCACAGGCTTCTGCCCAGCTACAGGCTTCTGCCCAGCTACAGGCTTCTGCCCAGCTACAGGCTTCTGCCCATTCACAGGCTTCTGCCCAGCTACAGTTTTCTGCCCAGCTACAGGCTTCTGCCCATTCACAGGCTTCTGCCCAGCTACAGGCTTCTGCCCAGCTACAGGCTTCTGCCCATTCACAGGCTTCTGCCCAGCTACAGGCTTCTGCCCAGCTACAGGCTTCTGCCCAGCTACAGGCTTCTGCCCATTCACAGGCTTCTGCTCAGCTACAGGCTTCTGCCCAGCTACAGGCTTCTGCCCAGCTACAGGCTTCTGCCCATTCACAGGCTTCTGTCCATTTACAGGCTTCTGCCCAGCTAGAGGCTTCTGCCCATTCACAGGCTTCTGCCCAGCTACAGGCTTCTGCCCATTCACAGGCTTCTGCCCATTCACAGGCTTCTGCCCGGCTACAGGCTTTTGCCCATTCACAGGCTTCTGCCCAGCTACAGGCTTTTGCCCATTCACCGGCTTCTGCATAGCTACAGGCTTCTGCCCAGCTACAGGCTTCTGCCCATTAACAGGCTTCTGCCCAGCTACAGGCTTCTGCCCATTCACAGGCTTCTGCCCAGCTACAGGCTTTTGCCCAGCAACAGGCTTTTGCCCATTCACCGGCTTCTGCATAGCTACAGGCTTCTGCCCAGCTACAGGCTTCTGCCCATTCACAGGCTTCTGCCCAGCTACAGGCTTCTGCCCATTCACAGGCTTCTGCCCATTCACAGGCTTCTGCCCAGCTACAGGATTCTGCACAGCTACAGGCTTCTGCCCGTTCACCGGCTTCTGCCCAGGTACAGGCTTCTGCCCATTCACAGGCTTCTGCCCATTCACATGCTTCTGCCCATTCACAGGCTTCTGCCCAGGTACAGGCTTCTGCACAGCTACAGGCTTCTGCCCATTCACAGGCTTCTGCCCAGCTACAGGCTTCTGCCCAGCTACAGGCTTCTGCCCATTCACAGGCTTCTGCCCAGCTACAGGCTTTTGCCCAGCAACAGGCTTTTGCCCATTCACCGGCTTCTGCATAGCTACAGGCTTCTGCCCAGCTACAGGCTTCTGCCCATTCACAGGCTTCTGCCCAGCTACAGGCTTCTGCCCATTCACAGGCTTCTGCCCATTCACAGGCTTCTGCCCAGCTACAGGCTTCTGCACAGCTACAGGCTTCTGCCCATTCACAGGCTTCTGCCCAGGTACAGGCTTCTGCCCATTCACAGGCTTCTGCCCATTCACAGGCTTCTGCCCAGCTACAGGCTTCTGCATAGCTACAGGCTTCTGCCCATTCACAGGCTTCTGCCCAGCTACAGGCTTCTGCCCAGCTACAGGCTTCTGCCCATTCACAGGCTTCTGCCCAGCTACAGTTTTCTGCCCAGGTACAGGCTTCTGTCCATTCACAGGCTTCTGCCCACCTTCAGGCTTCTGCCCAGCTACAGGCTTCTGCCCATTCACAGGCTTCTGCCCAGCTACAGGCTTCTGCCCATTCACAGGCTTCTGCCCATTCACAGGCTTCTGCCCAGCTACAGGCTTCTGCACAGCTACAGGCTTCTGCCCGTTCACAGGCTTCTGCCCAGGTACAGGCTTCTGCCCATTCACAGGCTTCTGCCCAGCTACAGGCTTCTGCCCAGCTACAGGCTTCTGCCCATTCACAGGCTTCTGCCTAGCTACAGGCTTCTGCCCAGATACAGGCTTCTGCCCATTCACAGGCTTCTGCCCAGGTACAGGCTTCTGCCCATTCACAGGCTTCTGCCCACCTACAGGCTTCTGCCCAGCTACAGGCTTCTGCCCATTCACAGGCTTCTGCCCAGCTACAGGCTTCTGCCCAGCTACAGGCTTCTGCCCATTCACAGACTTCTGCCCATTCACAGGTTTCTGCCCAGCTACAGGCTTCTGCCCATTCACAGGCTTCTGCCCAGCTACAGGCTTCTGCACAGCTACAGGCTTCTGCCCATTCACAGGCTTCTGCCCAGCTACAGGCTTCTGCACAGCTACAGGCTTCTGCCCATTCACAGGCTTCTGCCCAGGTACAGGCTTCTGCCCATTCACAGGCTTCTGCTTATTCACAGGCTTCTGCCCAGCTACAGGCTTCTGCATAGCTACATGCTTCTGCCCATTCACAGGCTTCTGCCCAGCTACAGGCTTCTGCCCAGCTACAGGCTTCTGCCCATTCACAGGCTTCTGCCTAGCTAAAGTTTTCTGCCCAGGTACAGGCTTCTGTCCATTCACAGGCTTCTGCCCACCTACAGGCTTCTGCCCAGCTACAGGCTTCTGCCCATTCACAGTCTTCTGCCCAGCTACAGGCTTCTGCCCATTCACAGGCTTCTGCCCATTCACAGGCTTCTGCCCAGCTACAGGCTTCTGCACAGCTACAGGCTTCTGCCCGTTCACAGGCTTCTGCCCAGGTACAGGCTTCTGCCCATTCACAGGCTTCTGCCCAGCTACAGGCTTCTGCCCAGCTACAGGCTTCTGCCCATTCACAGGCTTCTGCCCAGCTACAGGCTTCTGTCCAGCTACAGGCTTCTGCCCATTCACAGGCTTCTGCCCAGGTACAGGCTTCTGCCCATTCACAGGCTTCTGCCCACCTACAGGCTTCTGCCCAGCTACAGGCTTCTGCCCATTCACAGGCTTCTGCCCAGCTACAGGCTTCTGCCCATTCACAGGCTTCTGCCCAGCTACAGGCTTCTGCCCATTCACAGACTTCTGCCCATTCACAGGTTTCTGCCCAGCTACAGGCTTCTGCCCATTCACAGGCTTCTGCCGAGCTACAGGCTTCTGCACAGCTACAGGCTTCTGCCCATTCACAGGCTTCTGCCCAGGTACAGGCTTCTGCCCATTCACAGGCTTCTGCTCAGCTACAGGCTTCTGTCCATTCACAGGCTTCTGCCCAGCTACAGGCTTCTGCCCATTCACAGGCTTCTGCCAAGCTACAGTTTTCTGCACAGCTACAGGCTTCTGCCCATTCACAGGCTTCTGCCCAGCTACAGGCTTCTGCACAGCTACAGGCTTCTGCCCATTCACAGGCTTCTGCCCAGGTACAGGCTTCTGCCCATTCACAGGCTTCTGCCCATTCACAGGCTTCTGCCCAGCTACAGGCTTCTGCATAGCTACAGGCTTCTGCCCATTCACAGGCTTCTGCCCAGGTACAGGCTTCTGCCCATTCACAGGCTTCTGCCCACCTACAGGCTTCTGCCCAGCTACAGGCTTCTGCCCATTCACAGGCTTCTGCCCAGCTACAGGCTTCTGCCCATTCACAGGCTTCTGCCCAGCTACAGGCTTCTGTCCAGCTACAGGCTACTGCCCATTCACAGGCTTCTGCCCAGCTACAGGCTTCTGCCCATTCACAGGCTTCTGTCCATTTACAGGCTTCTGCCCAGCTAGAGGCTTCTGCCCATTCACAGGCTTCTGCACAGCTACAGGCTGCTTTTGCCAATTCACCGGCTTCTGCCCAGCTACAGGCTTCTGCCCAGCTACAGGCTTCTGCCCATTCACAGGCTTCTGCCCAGCTACAGGCTTCTGCCCAGCTACAGGCTTCTGCCCATTCACAGGCTTCTGTCCATTCACAGGCTTCTGCCCAGCTAGAGGCTTCTGCCCATTCACAGGCTTCTGCCCAGCTACAGGCTTCTGCCCAGCTACAGGCTTCTGCCCATTCACAGGCTTCTGCCCAGCTACAGGCTTCTGCCCATCCACAGGCTTCTGCCCATTCACAGGCTTCTGCCCAGCTACAGGCTTCTGCACAGCTACAGGCTCCTGCCCATTCACAGGCTTCTGCCCATTCACAGGCTTGTGCCCAGGTACAGGCTTCTGCCCATTCACAGGCTTCTGCCCAGCTACAGGCTTCTGCCCATTCACAGGCTTCTGCCCAGCCACAGTTTTCTGCCCAGGTACAGGCTTCTGTCCATTCACAGGCTTCTGCCCAGCTACAGGCTTCTGCCCAGCTACAGGCTTCTGCCCATTCACAGGCTTCTGCCCATTCACAGGCTTCTGCCCAGCTACAGGCCTCTGCCCAGCTACAGGCTTCTGCCAATTCACAGGCTTCTGCCCAGCTACAGGCTTCTGCCCAGCTACAGGCTTCTGCATAGCTACAGGCTTCTGCCCATTCACAGGCTTCTGCCCATTCACAGGCTTCTGCCCATTCACAGGCTTCTGCCCAGCTACAGGCTTCTGCATAGCTACAGACTTCTGCCCATTCACAGGCTTCTGCCCAGGTACAGTCTTCTGTCCATTCACAGGCTTCTGCCCAGCTACAGGCTTCTGCCCAGCTACAGGCTTCTGCCCATTCACAGGCTTCTGCCCAGCTACAGGCTTCTGCCCAGCTACAGGCTTCTGCCCATTCACAGGCTTCTGCCCATTCACAGGCTTCTGCCCAGCTACAGGCTTCTGCATAGCTACAGGCTTCTGCCCATTCACAGGCTTCTGCCCATTCACAGGCTTCTGCCCATTCACAGGCTTCTGCCCAGCTACAGGCTTCTGCATAGCTACAGGCTTCTGCCCATTCACAGGCTTCTGCCCAGGTACAGTCTTCTGTCCATTCACAGGCTTCTGCCCAGCTACAGGCTTCTGCCCAGCTACAGGCTTCTGCCCATTCACAGGCTTCTGCCCAGCTACAGGCTTCTGCCCAGCTACAGGCTTCTGCCCATTCACAGGCTTCTGCCCAGCTACAGGCTTCTGCCCATTCACAGGCTTCTGCCCAGCTACAGGCTTCTGCCCAGCTACAGGCTTCAGCCCATACACAGGCTTCTGTCCATTTACAGGCTTCTGCCCAGCTAGAGGCTTCTGCCCATTCACAGGCTTCTGCACAGCTACAGGCTGCTTTTGCCAATTCACCGGCTTCTGCCCAGCTACAGGCTTCTGCCCAGCTACAGGCTTCTGCCCATTCACAGGCTTCTGCCCAGCTACAGGCTTCTGCCCAGCTACAGGCTTCTGCCCATTCACAGGCTTCTGTCCATTTACAGGCTTCTGCCCAGCTAGAGGCTTCTGCCCATTCACAGGCTTCTGCCCAGCTACAGGCTTCTGCCCAGCTACAGGCTTCTGCCCATTCACAGGCTTCTGCCCAGCTACAGGCTTCTGCCCATCCACAGGCTTCTGCCCATTCACAGGCTTCTGCCCAGCTACAGGCTTCTGCACAGCTACAGGCTCCTGCCCATTCACAGGCTTCTGCCCATTCACAGGCTTCTGCCCAGGTACAGGCTTCTGCCCATTCACAGGCTTCTGCCCAGCTACAGGCTTCTGCCCATTCACAGGCTTCTGCCCAGCTACAGTTTTCTGCCCAGGTACAGGCTTCTGTCCATTCACAGGCTTCTGCCCAGCTACAGGCTTCTGCCCAGCTACAGGCTTCTGCCCATTCACAGGCTTCTGACCATTCACAGGCTTCTGCCCAGCTACAGGCCTCTGCCCAGCTACAGGCTTCTGCCAATTCACAGGCTTCTGCCCAGCTACAGGCTTCTGCCCAGCTACAGGCTTCTGCATAGCTACAGGCTTCTGCCCATTCACAGGCTTCTGCCCATTCACAGGCTTCTGCCCATTCACAGGCTTCTGCCCAGCTACAGGCTTCTGCATAGCTACAGGCTTCTGCCCATTCACAGGCTTCTGCCCAGGTACAGTCTTCTGTCCATTCACAGGCTTCTGCCCAGCTACAGGCTTCTGCCCAGCTACAGGCTTCTGCCCATTCACAGGCTTCTGCCCATTCACAGGCTTCTGCCCAGCTACAGGCTTCTGCATAGCTACAGGCTTCTGCCCATTCACAGGCTTCTGCCCATTCACAGGCTTCTGCCCATTCACAGGCTTCTGCCCAGCTACAGGCTTCTGCCCATTCACAGGCTTCTGCCCATTCACAGGCTTCTGCCCAGCTACAGGCTTCTGCATAGCTACAGGCTTCTGCCCATTCACAGGCTTCTGCCCAGGTACAGTCTTCTGTCCATTCACAGGCTTCTGCCCAGCTACAGGCTTCTGCCCAGCTACAGGCTTCTGCCCATTCACAGGCTTCTGCCCAGCTACAGGCTTCTGCCCAGCTACAGGCTTCTGCCCATTCACAGGCTTCTGCCCAGCTACAGGCTTCTGCCCATTCACAGGCTTCTGCCCAGCTACAGGCTTCTGCCCAGCTACAGGCTTCAGCCCATACACAGGCTTCTGTCCATTTACAGGCTTCTGCCCAGCTAGAGGCTTCTGCCCATTCACAGGCTTCTGCCCAGCTACAGGCTTCTGCCCAGCTACAGGCTTCTGCCCATTCACAGGCTTCTGCCCAGCTACAGGCTTCTGCCCATTCACAGGCTTCTGCCCATTCACAGGATTCTGCCCAGCTACAGGCTTCTGCACAGCTACAGGCTTCTGCCCATTCACAGGCTTCTGCCCATTCACAGGCTTCTGCTCAGCTACAGGCTTCTGCCCATTCACAGGCTTCTGCCCAGCTACAGGCATCTGCCCAGCTACAGGCTTCTGCCCATTCACAGGCTTCTGCCCAGCTACAGGCTTCTGCCCAGCTACAGGCTTCTGCCCAGCTACAGGCTTCTGCCCATTCACAGGCTTCTGCCCAGCTACAGGCTTCTGCACAGCTACAGGCTTCTGCCCATTCACAGGCTTCTGCCCAGGTACAGGCTTCTGCCCATTCACAGGCTTCTGCCCATTCACAGGCTTCTGCCCAGCTACAGGCTTCTGCATAGCTACAGGCTTCTGCCCATTCACAGGCTTCTGCCCAGGTACAGGCTTCTGCCCATTCACAGGCTTCTTCCCACCTACAGGCTTCTGCCCAGCTACAGGCTTCTGCCCATTCACAGGCTTCTGCCCAGCTACAGGCTTCTGCCCATTCACAGGCTTCTGCCCAGCTACAGGCTTCTGTCCAGCTACAGGCTACTGCCCATTCACAGGCTTCTGCCCAGCTACAGGCTTCTGCCCAGCTACAGGCTTCTGCCCAGCTACAGGCTTCTGCCCATTCACAGGCTTCTGTCCATTTACAGGCTTCTGCCCAGCTAGAGGCTTCTGCCCATTCACAGGCTTCTGCACAGCTACAGGCTGCTTTTGCCAATTCACCGGCTTCTGCCCAGCTACAGGCTTCTGCCCAGCTACAGGCTTCTGCCCAGCTACAGGCTTCTGCCCATTCACAGGCTTCTGCCCAGCTACAGGCTTCTGCCCAGCTACAGGCTTCTGCCCATTCACAGGCTTCTGTCCATTTACAGGCTTCTGCCCAGCTAGAGGCTTCTGCCCATTCACAGGCTTCTGCCCAGCTACAGGCTTCTGCCCAGCTACAGGCTTCTGCCCATTCACAGGCTTCTGCCCAGCTACAGGCTTCTGCCCATCCACAGGCTTCTGCCCATTCACAGGCTTCTGCCCAGCTACAGGCTTCTGCACAGCTACAGGCTCCTGCCCATTCACAGGCTTCTGCCCATTCACAGGCTTCTGCCCAGGTACAGGCTTCTGCCCATTCACAGGCTTCTGCCCAGCTACAGGCTTCTGCCCATTCACAGGCTTCTGCCCAGCTACAGTTTTCTGCCCAGGTACAGGCTTCTGTCCATTCACAGGCTTCTGCCCAGCTACAGGCTTCTGCCCAGCTACAGGCTTCTGCCCATTCACAGGCTTCTGACCATTCACAGGCTTCTGCCCAGCTACAGGCCTCTGCCCAGCTACAGGCTTCTGCCAATTCACAGGCTTCTGCCCAGCTACAGGCTTCTGCCCAGCTACAGGCTTCTGCATAGCTACAGGCTTCTGCCCATTCACAGGCTTCTGCCCATTCACAGGCTTCTGCCCATTCACAGGCTTCTGCCCAGCTACAGGCTTCTGCATAGCTACAGGCTTCTGCCCATTCACAGGCTTCTGCCCAGGTACAGTCTTCTGTCCATTCACAGGCTTCTGCCCAGCTACAGGCTTCTGCCCAGCTACAGGCTTCTGCCCATTCACAGGCTTCTGCCCATTCACAGGCTTCTGCCCAGCTACAGGCTTCTGCATAGCTACAGGCTTCTGCCCATTCACAGGCTTCTGCCCATTCACAGGCTTCTGCCCATTCACAGGCTTCTGCCCAGCTACAGGCTTCTGCCCATTCACAGGCTTCTGCCCATTCACAGGCTTCTGCCCAGCTACAGGCTTCTGCATAGCTACAGGCTTCTGCCCATTCACAGGCTTCTGCCCAGGTACAGTCTTCTGTCCATTCACAGGCTTCTGCCCAGCTACAGGCTTCTGCCCAGCTACAGGCTTCTGCCCATTCACAGGCTTCTGCCCAGCTACAGGCTTCTGCCCAGCTACAGGCTTCTGCCCATTCACAGGCTTCTGCCCAGCTACAGGCTTCTGCCCATTCACAGGCTTCTGCCCAGCTACAGGCTTCTGCCCAGCTACAGGCTTCAGCCCATACACAGGCTTCTGTCCATTTACAGGCTTCTGCCCAGCTAGAGGCTTCTGCCCATTCACAGGCTTCTGCCCAGCTACAGGCTTCTGCCCAGCTACAGGCTTCTGCCCATTCACAGGCTTCTGCCCAGCTACAGGCTTCTGCCCATTCACAGGCTTCTGCCCATTCACAGGATTCTGCCCAGCTACAGGCTTCTGCACAGCTACAGGCTTCTGCCCATTCACAGGCTTCTGCCCATTCACAGGCTTCTGCTCAGCTACAGGCTTCTGCCCATTCACAGGCTTCTGCCCAGCTACAGGCATCTGCCCAGCTACAGGCTTCTGCCCATTCACAGGCTTCTGCCCAGCTACAGGCTTCTGCCCAGCTACAGGCTTCTGCCCAGCTACAGGCTTCTGCCCATTCACAGGCTTCTGCCCAGCTACAGGCTTCTGCACAGCTACAGGCTTCTGCCCATTCACAGGCTTCTGCCCAGGTACAGGCTTCTGCCCATTCACAGGCTTCTGCCCATTCACAGGCTTCTGCCCAGCTACAGGCTTCTGCATAGCTACAGGCTTCTGCCCATTCACAGGCTTCTGCCCAGGTACAGGCTTCTGCCCATTCACAGGCTTCTTCCCACCTACAGGCTTCTGCCCAGCTACAGGCTTCTGCCCATTCACAGGCTTCTGCCCAGCTACAGGCTTCTGCCCATTCACAGGCTTCTGCCCAGCTACAGGCTTCTGTCCAGCTACAGGCTACTGCCCATTCACAGGCTTCTGCCCAGCTACAGGCTTCTGCCCAGCTACAGGCTTCTGCCCAGCTACAGGCTTCTGCCCATTCACAGGCTTCTGTCCATTTACAGGCTTCTGCCCAGCTAGAGGCTTCTGCCCATTCACAGGCTTCTGCACAGCTACAGGCTGCTTTTGCCAATTCACCGGCTTCTGCCCAGCTACAGGCTTCTGCCCATTCACAGGCTTCTGCCCAGCTACAGGCTTCTGCCCAGCTACAGGCTTCTGCCCATTCACAGGCTTCTGTCCATTTACAGGCTTCTGCCCAGCTAGAGGCTTCTGCCCATTCACAGGCTTCTGCCCAGCTACAGGCTTCTGCCCAGCTACAGGCTTCTGCCCATTCACAGGCTTCTGCCCAGCTACAGGCTTCTGCCCATCCACAGGCTTCTGCCCATTCACAGGCTTCTGCCCAGCTACAGGCTTCTGCACAGCTACAGGCTCCTGCCCATTCACAGGCTTCTGCCCCTTCACAGGCTTCTGCCCAGGTACAGGCTTCTGCCCATTCACAGGCTTCTGCCCAGCTACAGGCTTCTGCCCATTCACAGGCTTCTGCCCAGCTACAGTTTTCTGCCCAGGTACAGGCTTCTGTCCATTCACAGGCTTCTGCCCAGCTACAGGCTTCTGCCCAGCTACAGGCTTCTGCCCATTCACAGGCTTCTGCCCATTCACAGGCTTCTGCCCAGCTACAGGCCTCTGCCCAGCTACAGGCTTCTGCCAATTCACAGGCTTCTGCCCAGCTACAGGCTTCTGCCCAGCTACAGGCTTCTGCATAGCTACAGGCTTCTGCCCATTCACAGGCTTCTGCCCATTCACAGGCTTCTGCCCATTCACAGGCTTCTGCCCAGCTACAGGCTTCTGCATAGCTACAGGCTTCTGCCCATTCACAGGCTTCTGCCCAGGTACAGTCTTCTGTCCATTCACAGGCTTCTGCCCAGCTACAGGCTTCTGCCCAGCTACAGGCTTCTGCCCATTCACAGGCTTCTGCCCAGCTACAGGCTTCTGCCCAGCTACAGGCTTCTGCCCATTCACAGGCTTCTGCCCATTCACAGGCTTCTGCCCAGCTACAGGCTTCTGCATAGCTACAGGCTTCTGCCCATTCACAGGCTTCTGCCCATTCACAGGCTTCTGCCCATTCACAGGCTTCTGCCCAGCTACAGGCTTCTGCATAGCTACAGGCTTCTGCCCATTCACAGGCTTCTGCCCAGGTACAGTCTTCTGTCCATTCACAGGCTTCTGCCCAGCTACAGGCTTCTGCCCAGCTACAGGCTTCTGCCCATTCACAGGCTTCTGCCCAGCTACAGGCTTCTGCCCAGCTACAGGCTTCTGCCCATTCACAGGCTTCTGCCCAGCTACAGGCTTCTGCCCATTCACAGGCTTCTGCCCAGCTACAGGCTTCTGCCCAGCTACAGGCTTCAGCCCATACACAGGCTTCTGTCCATTTACAGGCTTCTGCCCAGCTAGAGGCTTCTGCCCATTCACAGGCTTCTGCCCAGCTACAGGCTTCTGCCCAGCTACAGGCTTCTGCCCATTCACAGGCTTCTGCCCAGCTACAGGCTTCTGCCCATTCACAGGCTTCTGCCCATTCACAGGATTCTGCCCAGCTACAGGCTTCTGCACAGCTACAGGCTTCTGCCCATTCACAGGCTTCTGCCCATTCACAGGCTTCTGCCCAGCTACAGGCTTCTGCCCATTCACAGGCTTCTGCCCAGCTACAGGCATCTGCCCAGCTACAGGCTTCTGCCCATTCACAGGCTTCTGCCCAGCTACAGGCTTCTGCCCAGCTACAGGCTTCTGCCCAGCTACAGGCTTCTGCCCATTCACAGGCTTCTGCCCAGCTACAGGCTTCTGCACAGCTACAGGCTTCTGCCCATTCACAGGCTTCTGCCCAGGTACAGGCTTCTGCCCATTCACAGGCTTCTGCCCATTCACAGGCTTCTGCCCAGCTACAGGCTTCTGCATAGCTACAGGCTTCTGCCCATTCACAGGCTTCTGCCCATTCACAGGCTTCTGCCCATTCACAGGCTTCTGCCCAGCTACAGGCTTCTGCCCAGCTACAGGCTTCTGCCCATTCACAGGCTTCTGCCCAGGTACAGGCTTCTGCCCATTCACAGGCTTCTGCCCAGCTACAGGCTTCTGCCCAGCTACAGGCTTCTGCCCATTCACAGGCTTCTGCCCAGCTACAGGCTTTTGCCCATTCACAGGCTTCTGCCCAGCTACAGGCTTCTGCCCATTCACAGGCTTCTGCCCAGCTACAGGCTTTTGCCCATTCACAGGCTTCTGGCCAGGTACAGGCTTCTGCCCATTCACAGGCTTCTGGCCAGGTACAGGCTTCTGCCC
Organism: Astyanax mexicanus; assembly: GCF_023375975.1. Taxonomy (NCBI): domain Eukaryota; kingdom Metazoa; phylum Chordata; class Actinopteri; order Characiformes; family Acestrorhamphidae; genus Astyanax; species Astyanax mexicanus. The sequence continues at coordinate 37,396,978 of NC_064412.1, forward strand.
ATTCACAGGCTTCTGCCCAGTCACAGGTATCTGCCCAGCTACAGGCTTCTGACCATTCACAGGCTTCTGCCCATTCACAGGCTTCTGCCCATTCACCGGCTTCTGCCCAGCTACAGGCTTCTGCACAGCTACAGACTTCTGCCCATTCACAGGCTTCTGCCCATTCACAGGCTTCTGCCCAGGTACAGGCTTCTGCCCATTCACAGGCTTCTGCCCATTCACAGGCTTCTGCCCAGCTACAGGCTTCTGCCCAGCTACAGTTTTCTGCCCAGGTACAGGCTTCTGTCCATTCACAGGCTTCTGCCCAGCTACAGGCTTCTGCCCAGCTACAGGCTTCTGCCCAGGTACAGGCTTCTGCCCATTCACAGGCTTCTGCCCATTCACAGGCTTCTGCCCAGCTACAGGCTTCTGCCCAGCTACAGTTTTCTGCCCAGGTACAGGCTTCTGTCCATTCACAGGCTTCTGCCCAGCTACAGGCTTCTGCCCAGCTACAGGCTTCTGCCCATTCACAGGCTTCTGCCCAGCTACAGGCTTCTGCCCATTCATAGGCTTCTGCCCAGCTACAGGCTTCTGCCCAGCTACAGGCTTCTGCCCAGCTACAGGCTTCTGCCCATTCACAGGCTTCTGCCCATTCACAGGCTTCTGTCCATTTACAGGCTTCTGCCCTGCTAGAGGCTTCTGTCCATTCACAGGCTTCTGTGTTTGTTTTGGTCCAAAATTTTTTTGGTCGCAAAATTTTTCGAAGTTTTTTTTGGGTGAAAATTTTTTTGGTCCCAAAATTTTTCGAAGTTTTTTTTGGTCCAAAATTTTTCGAAGTTTTTTTTGGTCCAAAATTTTTTTGGTCCCAAAATTTTTCGAAGTTTTTTTTGGTCCAAAATTTTTTTGGTCGCAAAATTTTTCGAAGTTTTTTTTGGGTGAAAATTTTTTTGGTCCGAAAATTTTTTGGTCCGAAAATTTTTCGAAGTTTTTTTTTTATTCCAAAAATTTTTCGAAGTTTTTATTGGTCCGAAATTTTTTTGGTCCCAAAATTTTTCTAAGTTTTTTTGGTCTGAAAATTTTTCAAAGTTTTTTTTGGGTGAAAATTTTTTTGGTCCGAAAGTTTTTCAAAGTTTTTTTTGGTCCAAAATTTTTTTGGTCTGAAAATTTTTCGACGTTTTTTTTGGGTGAAAACTTTTTTGGTCCGAACTTTTTTCTAAGTTTTTTTTGGTCCAAATTTTTTTTGGTCCCAAAATTTTTCGAAGTTTTTTTTGGTCCAAAATTTTTTTGGTCCCAAAATTTTTTTGGTCCCAAAATTTTTTTGGTCCCAAAATTTTTTTGGTCCGAAAATTTTTCGAAGTTTTTTTTTATTCCAAAAATTTTTCGAAGTTTTTATTGGTACGAAATTTTTCGAAGTTTTTTATGGGTGAAAATTTTTTTGGTCCGAAAATTTTTCTAAGTTTTTTTTGGTCCAAAATTTTTTTGGTCGCAAAATTTTCTAAGTTTTTTTTGGGTGAAAATTTTTTTGGTTCCAAAAATTTTCTAAGTTTTTTTTGGTCCAAAATTTTTTGTCTGAAAATTTTTCGAAGTTTTTTTGGGTGAAAATATTTTTGGTCCGAAACTTTTTCTAAGTTTTTTTTGGTCCAAAATTTTTTTGGTCCCAAAATTTTTCGAAGTTTTTTTTTATCCCAAAATTTTTCGAAGTTTGTTTTGGTCCAAAATTTTTTTGGTCTGAAAATTTTTCGAAGTTTTTTTTGGGTGAAAATATTTTTGGTCCCAAAATTTTTCGAAGTTTTTTTTGGTCCAAAATTTTTTTGGTCCCAAAATTTTTTTGGTCCCAAAATTTTTCGAAATTTTTTTTGGTCCAAAATTTTTTTGGTCCCAAAATTTTTCGAAGTTTTTTTTGGTCCAAAATTTTTTTGGTCGCAAAATTTTTCGAAGTTTTTTTTGTGTGAAAATTTTTTTGGTCTGAAAATTTTTCTAAGGTTTTTTTGGTCCAAAATTTTTTTGGTCCCAAAATTTTTCGAAGTTTTTTTTGGTCCAAAATTTTTTTGGTCCCAAAATTTTTCGAAGTTTTTTTTGGTCCAAAATTTTTTTGGTCGCAAAATTTTTCGAAGTTTTTTTTGGGTGAAAATTTTTTTGGTCCGAAAATTTTTCTAAGGTTTTTTTGGTCCAAAACTTTTTTTGGTCCCAAAATTTTTCTAAGTTTCTTTCGGTCCAAAATTTTTTTGGTCCGGAATTTTTTTGGTCCCAAAATTTTTCAAAGTTTTTTTGGTCCAAAATTTTTTTCGTCTGAAAATTTTTCGAAGTTTTTTTTGGGTGAAAATTTTTTTGGTCCGAAAGTTTTTCTAAGTTTTTTTTTGGTCCAAACTTTTTTTTGGTCCCAAAATTTTTTGAAGTTTTTTTTGGGTGAAAATATTCTTGGTCCCAAAAAATTTCTAAGTTTTTTTGGTCCGAACTTTTTTTGGTCCCAAAATTTTTCGAAGTTTTTTTGGTTCAAAATTTTTTTGGTCGCAAAATTTTTTTGGTCGCAAAATTTTTCTAAGTTTTTTTTGGGTGAAAATTTTTTTGGTCCGAAAATTTTTCTAAGGTTTTTTTGGTCCAAAATTTTTCGAAGTTTTTTTTGGTCCAAAATTTTTTTGGTCAGAAAATTTTTCGAAGTTTTTTTTGGGTGAAAATTTTTTTGGTCCCAAAATTTTTCGAAGTTTTTTTTGGTCCAAATTTTTTTTGGTCCCAAAATTTTTCAAAGTTTTTTTTGGGTGAAAATTTTTCGAAGTTTTTTTTGGTCCAAAATATTTTTGGTCCCAAAATTTTTTGAATTTTTTGTTTTGGTCCCAAAATTTTTCGAAGTTTTTTTTGGGTGAAAATTTTTCGAAGTTTTTTTTGGTCCAAAATATTTTTGGTCCCAAAATTTTTCGAAGTTTTTTTGGTCCAAAATTTTTTTCGTCTGAAAATTTTTCGAAGTTTTTTTTGGGTGAAAATATTCTTGGTCCCAAAAAATTTCGAAGTTTTTTTTGGTTCAAAATTTTTTTGGTCCCAAAATTTGTAAAAAAATTTTGGGTCAAAATTTTTTTGCTTTCAAAATTTTTCAAAGTTTTTGATTGTCAAAATTTTTTCAGGTCAAATTTTTTTGGTCTCAAAATTTTTTGAAGTTTTTTTTGGGTCAAATTTTTTTTGGTCTGAAAATTTTTCGAAGTTTTTTTTGGGTCAAATTTTTTTTGGTCCCAAAATTTTTCGAAGTTTTTTTTGGGTCAAATTTTTTTTGGTCCTAAAATTTTTCGAAGTTTTTTTTTGGTCCAAAATTTTTTTGGTCCCAAAATTTTTCGAAGTTTTTTTTTGTCCCAAAATTTTTCTAAGTTTTTTTCAGTCCAAAATGTTTTGGGTCTGAAAATTTTTCGAAGTTTTTATTGGTCCAAAATTTTTTTGGTCCCAAAATTTTTCGAAGTTTTTTTTTGTCCCAAAATTTTTCTAAGTTTTTTTTGGGTGAAAATTTTTTTGGTCCGAAAATTTTTCTAAGGTTTTTTTGGTCCAAAATGTTTTTGGTCTCAAAATTTTTCGAAGTTTTTTTCGGTCCAAAATTTTTTTGGTCTGAAAATTTTTCGAAGTTTTTATTGGTCCGAAATTTTTTTGGTCCCAAAATTTTTCAAAGTTTTTTTGGTCCAAAATTTTTTTCGTCTGAAAATTTTTCGAAGTTTTTTTTGGGTGAAAATTTTTTTGGTCCGAAAATTTTTCGAAGTTTTTTTTGGTCCAAAATTTTTCGAAGTTTTTTTTGGTCCAAAATTTTTTTGGTCTGAAAATTTTTCGAAGTTTTTTTTGGGTGAAAATTTTTTTGGTCCCAAAATTTTTCGAAGTTTTTTTTGGTCCAAAATTTTTTTGGTCCCAAAATTTTTCAAAGTTTTTTTTGGGTGAAAATTTTTCGAAGTTTTTTTTGGTCCAAAATATTTTTGGTCCCAAAATTTTTCGAAGTTTTTTTTGGTCCAAAATTTTTCGAAGTTTTTTTTGGTCCAAAATTTTTTTGGTCTGAAAATTTTTCGAAGTTTTTTTTGGTCCAAAATTTTTTTGGGTGAAAATTTTTCGAAGTTTTTTTTGGGTGAAAATTTTTTTGGTCCCAAAATTTTTCGAAGTTTTTTTTGGTCCAAAATTTTTTTGGTCCCAAAATTTTTCGAAGATTTTTTTGGGTGAAAATTTTTCGAAGTTTTTTTTGGTCCAAAATATTTTTGGTCCCAAAATTTTTCGAAGTTTTAATTGGTCCGAAATTTTTTTGGTCCCAAAATTTTTCAAAGTTTTTTTGGTCCAAAATTTTTTTGGTCTGAAAATGTTTCGAAGTTTTTTTTTGGGTGAAAATTTTTTTGGTCCGAAAGTTTTTCTAAATTTTTTTGGTCCCAAAATTTTCTAAGTTTTTTTTGGGTGAAAATATTCTTGGTCCCAAAATTTGTAAAAAAATTTTGTGTCAAAATTTTTTTGGTCTCAAAATTTTTCGAAGTTTTTTTTGGGTCAAAATGTTTTTGGTCCCAATATTTTTCGATGTTTTTTTTTGTGAAATTTTTTTGGGTCAAAATTTTTTTGCTTTCAAAATTTTTCAAAGTTTTTGTTTGTCAAAATTTTTTCAGGTCAAAGTTTTTTTGGTCTCAAAATTTTTCGAATTTTTTTTGGGTCAAAATTTTTTTGGTCCCAAAATTTGTAAGAAATTTTTTGGGTCAAAATTTTTTTGGTCTCAAAATTTTTTGAAGTTTTTTTTGGGTCAAAAATTTTTTGGTCCCAAAATTTTTCGAAGTTTTTTTTGGGTCAAAATTTTTTTGGTCTGAAAATTTTTCGAAGTTTTTTTAGTCCCAAAATTTTTCTAAGTTTTTTTCGGTCCAACATTTTTTTCGTCTGAAAATTTTTCGAAGTTTTTTTTGGGTGAAAATTTTTTTGGTCCAAACTTTTTTTTGGTCCCAAAATTTTTTGAAGTTTTTTTTGGGTGAAAATATTTTTGGTCCGAAACTTTTTCTAAGTTTTTTTTGGTCCAAAATTTTTTTGGTCCCAAAATGTTTTTGGTCCCAAAATTTTTCGAAGTTTTTTTTGGTCCAAAATTTTTTTGGTCCCAAAATTTTTCGAAGTTTTTTTTGGTTCAAAATTTTTTTGGTCGCAAAATTTTTTTAAGTTTTTTTTGGTCCAAAATTTTTTTGGTCCCAATATTTTTTGAAGTTTTTTTTGGCAAAATTTTTTGGGTCAAAATTTTTTTGCTTTCAAAATTTTTCAAAGTTTTTGTTTGTCAAAATTTTTTCGGGTCAAAGTTTTTTTGGTCTCAAAATTTTTCAAAGTTTTTTTTGGGTCAAAATTTTTTTGGTCCCAATATTTTTCGATGTTTTTTTTTGTCAAAATTTTTTTGCTTTCAAAATTTTTCAAAGTTTTTGTTTGTCAACATTTTTTCAGGTCAAAGTTTTTTTGGTCTCAAAATTTTTTGAAGTTTTTTTTGGGTCAAAAATTTTTTGGTCCCAAAATTTTTCGAAGTTTTTTTTGGGTCAAAATTTTTTGGTCCCAAAATTTTTCGAAGTTTTTTTTTGGGTCAAAATTTTTTTGGTCCCAATATTTTTCGATGTTTTTTTTGGCAAAATTTTTTGGGTAAAAATTTTTTTGCTTTCAAAATTTTTCAAAGTTTTGTTTGTCAAAATTTTTTCGGGTCAAAGTTTTTTTGGTCTCAAAATTTTTCGAAGTTTTTTTTTGTCAAAATTTTTTGGGTCAAAATTTTTTTGCTTTCAAAATTTTTCAAAGTTTTTGTTTGTCAAAATTTTTTCGGGTCAAAGTTTTTTTGGTCTCAAAATTTTTCGAAGTTTTTTTTGGGTTAAAATTTTTTCGGGTCAAAATTTTTTTGGTCTCAAAATTGTTCAAAGTTTTTTTGGGGTCAAAATTTTTCTGGTCCCAAAATTTTTCGAAATTTTTTTTGGGTAAAAAATTTTGTGGTCTCAAAATTTTTTAAAGTTTCTTTTTGTCAAAATTTCTTTGGGTCAAAATTTTTTTGGTCCCAAAATTTTTCGAAGTTTTTCCGGGTTCCAAATTTTTTCGGATGCATAATTTTTTTGGTGACAAAGTTTTTTTGGGTCCCAAAATATTTGACACAAAAATATTTTGAGTACCATAATTTTTTGAGATGAAAAATTTTCGGGTACCAACATTTTTGAGGTAAATTTTTTTTGCTGATAAAGTTGTTTTGGGTCCCAGATTTTTTTGATACAATTTTTTTTTTCAGCCACCCTTGCACTTTCACAATTTTGTTAGATAGCAGAATTGGGATCATTTGTAGGGGGTAGAGAAGTCTAGGCAAAACGTTCATTTTAATGAGTGAAATCCTTCCAAGCCAAGAGAGAGGCAGCGTGGCCCAGCGATCCAAATCTGATTTTATTGCCTCCATAAGAGGCGGGTAATTAGCTTTAAATATCTGGTCAAAGGTAGGTGTTAAATACACCGCCAAATATACAAAGCCAGAGGGCGACCAATGGAAAGGAAAGGACTCTGGTGGATTAGGAACAAATGCAAGAGATCCCAGTGGCATTGCCTTAGACTTTGTTAGGTTAATTTTATACCCGGAAAACGTGCCAAACGCAGAGATGGTTTGAATCAGACAGGGAATAGAAGTGTTTGGTGTCGATAAGAATAAAAGAAAAGCATATAAGCTGATTTTATGTTCCCTCACTCCAATGGATACGCCAGCTATTAAGACATTTTGACTTATTGCTTGGGCTAGTGGCTTGATAGCAATATCAAAGAGCAACAGACTAAGAGGGTCACCCTGCCTATTCCCTCGATGAAGAGGGAAACTATTAGATCTCATCCTATTAGTCAGAACTGCAGCCAACGGTGTATTATAAAGTACTTGGATCCACCTAATAAAGTCATCACCCAACCCAAAATCCTTTAGTGTATAGAACAGGTACTATCACTCCACCCGGTCGAAAGCCTTCTCGGCATCCAAAGAGAGTACAAGGGCCGGTTCTTTAGACCTCTAGGATATTTGTATGATGTTAAGGAGCCTTCTCATATTATCATAAGAATTACGGCCTTTAATAAAGCCAGTTTGATCTTCCTCAATAATGTGCGGTAATACCTTTTCCAAGCGCATGGCTAATATTTTGGAGAGCAGTTTTTGGTCTGAGTTAAGGGCTATTGGCCCATAAGAAGCACAGTGATCAGGGCATTTGCCTATATCAGGATAAGGGAGATATTAGCCTCTCTAAGCGACTGAGGCAGGATCCCATTTTTGAAAGAGTGATTAAACATATCTAGTAATGGATCTATAAGTAGGTTACTAAATTCCTTATAAAATTTCCCTGATGGCATAGTTTTAAAGCCAATAGTGCTTCCTCTCTAGTAATTGGAGAGTTCAGTTGGGATTTTTGTACTTCTGTAGCCTTAGGAAGTCTGAGATTAGAGAAAAATTGTTGCATAAGATCTAAGGCATCGTCAGGCTGCTCTGACATGTAAAGAGTGGAGTAAAAAGATGCAAACTCTTTGTTAATAGTTTTGGTATCGAAAGATTTAACGCCATTTGCGGTCCTAATTGAAGGAATTGTTTAAGAATCCGCTCTCCTTTTAGAAAGATTTGCTAAATATCTACCAGGTTTGTCCCCAAACTCATACAGCTTCTGTCTAGCAAATTTGAGGTGTTGCTCCGAATCCTGTAGCAGCAAAATTTTCAGTGCAGAGCGCGTCTCTGACAGTTCCTTAAAGACAGCTGAACTAGGTTTAGATTTATGTTGTTTTTCTAGGTCAACTAATCTGGACTCAAGAATTTTCTGCTGTGCATCCTTTTGACGTCTCTTAGATGCTACAAACGACATAATCAGGCCACGAGAGTAGGCTTTACAAGTCTCCCAAAGAATAGAAGGGTTAGCTGTGGATTGGGAATTAATTGAGAAAAAGATCTTAAATTCTGAAGTAAAATAGGAAACAAAACCTTTGTCTCTGAGGAGATGTGATTGAAATCTCCAATGTCTCGATACTGCACCTTCTTCTGAGAGGGAATACACCATGTGTAGTGGGGCATGGTCTGATAATACAATATTACCAATAGTGCAAGACAGGACCAAGGATGCCTTTGACGAAGGAGTTAAAAAATAGTCAATTCTACTATATGCTTTGTGGGGGGCAGAGAAAAAAGTAAACTCCAAGTCGTTGGGGTGAGACTCCCTCCAGATATCTAAAAAAACCCATGTCGTGACATAAAGAAGCAAGAGTCTTTGTTTGTCTTGTGGGTGGCAGACTACTAGGTGGGTGTTTATCCAGAGAAGGATTAATATGACAGTTAAAGTCCCCCCCCCCCTACAAATGAGTGTTCAGATGCTAAATCATTAAATTCTGCAAAAACCTTACAGAGAAACTCAGGTGAGTATCCAGGGGGGCAGTAGAGATTCATAAATGAAACAGCTTTACCTGAGAGAGTTCCTTTGAGAATCACACAACGACCCTTACTATCAAAAACGTAGTTAAGAGATCTAAACGCAAGGTTTTTACTAACTAAGATGGCCACACCCCTATTATATGAGGAGTAAGATGTGGCAAAAACCTGACCTGGCCAATTCTTTTTTAGTTTTACAAGGCCTTTGTCATCCAAATGAGTTTCTTGCAGAAATGCAATAGAAACATTATCTTTTTTTAAAAATGCCAAAATTGCTGATCTCTTAGCAGGTTTCTGAAGACCCCGGACATTCCATGAACAGAACTTAACAGAGTTTAAATATACTGTGGCCATAAAGTGAGGACTTTTATATTAAGCAAATATCTAATTGACCTGTAAGGCACTCGGGCTGCTGTTTAAAGCAGGTAGTATAAACCATAATAGTAGAACCTAACCCAATCATTCTCAGATAGAGCAGGGAATGCAATAGCAAAATAGAGCAGCAGACTAAAATGAACAAATCCGTTTGTTCCGAGAATTTGAGAAGTCGAGAAGAAAGAGAGCCTGGATCCGTTAAGAATTAAAGCACCATCTCGGCTAGCTCGGCAGGCCGACCAGGACACAGATATTCAGGCGCCGAGTGTAATTCTCTGCCATATCCAAGCTCTCTGTTAGTGCTTTCTCGTCGATCACTTTTATAATATTAGTAGTCATCAGTTCAAAGGCATTAGCAAAAGCTGGATCCAGTCCGTAAGGCACATCCGATTGGGTCTGTTCAGCATCTTGGGAGATTTCATCGGGCGCGGGTGAGGCTTCTTTTTTGTCTTTATTCTTCAAGGTTCTTCCCATTTTGTCAAATGAACGTGGCCAAAAGTTTTCCAAAGACATAACACGGACGTTCGGATCAGAACTAAGTGCCAACACACAGTTGGTGTCCGGATAAACTCTAAAATTAAATCGAGTGGAGCGGAGCTCTAGTTAGAACGCTGTGCTCAGCTCGCTGCCATCACGTGACCCCCCCCCAAAACTTTTTTGACACAAAAATTTTTCGGGCCCCAAATTTTTTTAGATGATGTTTTTTTGGGTCCCAATTGTTTTTAGTGATGAACTGTTTTTGAGTCCCAAAATGTTTTAAGACGAAGTTTTTACGGGTTCCAATTTTTTTCAGGTACCAAAATTTTTCAAGTACCAAAATTTTTTAGACAAAGTTTTTTCGGGTCACAAATTTTTTCTCCGCTGCAGCAGCACACAGAAGAGTGGAGGTAGAGAGGAGTAGTTATGGAAATACGGAACAAATCTTGTCGCATATTGGTTCTATTATTTTTTTTAATTCAGACAATTGTTTGTTTCCCAGCATTTTATTTTTTACTCAGTAACGGGGAGTTTTCCAATGTAGTGAAGTAAATTACTTGCGTCAAAATGTACTTGCCCTGCTGGAAAATGCTCTTACCAGCTTGTATTCTAAGATGGTTAAGCTGGTATGTAGCTGGTTTAGCTGGTTGGCCATCTTGGACAAGTTGGTTAGAGCTGGTTTTTCCAGTAGAGTAAGTAAAAGTTAAATGACCTATTTTAAAACTACTTTAAAAACGACAAATTACTTATAAAATCTACTTAAATACAGTAACGTGAGCGAATGTAATTTGTTACTTTCCACCTCTGGTCTACCAGTATAATAACCACATTGGTTAACCAACATGACCAGTATATCCATTTTGGTCAACCAACACTTAGGCTGGGTGTTGAGTGGTCCAGCGGTCTAAAGCACTGTCACACTGATCGGGAGATCGCTGGTTTGAATGGCAGTCATGTAGCTCGCCATCAGTCGCCAGAGCCCTGAGAGAGCACAATTGGCCTTGCTCTCTCTGGGTGGGTAGATGGTGCTCTTTCCCCTTATCACTCCTAGGGTAATGTCAATCAGCACAAGGTGTCTGTGAGCTCATGTAGAGGAACCGAGTAGCTGTGCACATGCAAGTGCACTTGCATGTGTCGGAGGAGGCATGTGCTAGTCTTCACCCTCCTTGTGTTGTGGATGGGGGATATACAGCTAACTAGAAGCTGAATGGATAGGACAATTGGCCTAGCTAAATTGGGAGAACATGTGAAAAATATATAAATAAATCATATAAAAAAAACATTACAGGTGGCTGAGACTCGCATCGACTTCAGTTGCAGAAAATCAAATGTCTTTTTTTTTATTTTGTGTGGAATCTGGTAGTGTAAACTCTTTATTGACTCCTCCATGTTGACGTTTGAATCTCCTAGGTAAGGCAAGTCACTTGCATGATGGCGTGTCATGTAGTGTAACTAAGGCTTAAACAGCAAAAAAAATGCATAAAAAGGTTTTAATTTTCACAATTTTGTTTATTTCATCATTTTCCTATTAATCTTTTCCTTTTCATTTTTAGTATGGCTTTTTCATTTTCCTTTAACCCTTTGAGGCACAAACGGAAAATTTGTTTCAAAATACCTATTGATTTACTGATATATGACTTACAAAGCTGATTTTAGGGTGTGATTTTTTTTTGTTGCATATCTTACAGATTGTACATCACTTTGTGTGTGATACATTACAAGTGTTGCCAGAAAAGATCAATTATTTTTGAAAATGTAAAGATTTCACTTTAACCACAACTGCAAAGTAAGAAACTGAAAAACAAGAACACAGTCACCACCGTGCCTCAAAGGGTTAATCAATGCTCTATAGATGTCAGTCTTTGTTGCTGGCAGCCAGCGCTGATCCCAGGACAGTGATGAAGCGATGGACATCAGAGAAGGAGTTGTAGAGTGGAACAGGAGCTACACGCAGAACGTTGGGCTCCCTCATATCACACTGCAACAGATAAAGGAGAGAGGAGAGTAAGGAACCCTGAGAATAGAAGGCTTTTTTCAGTGCAGACCCAGAATCAGTTCATCTCGATTCTAATTAGAGCCAGTTAGTTGATGATATTAGTCTGATTTTGAAACAGATGTTTTTAATGGTGATAAATATACTGTGGTGAAGTTTACTAACATGCCGAAGGTGTTACCTCAAAGGATGGCTTAAGAACACTCACCTGTATACACAACACCTGTATAAGTTTTGAGGTGTTATTTTTGTAAGTGATCATGGCAAGACTACAAGAATTTTGGAATTTTGGGCTATGATCTAAAAGTGCTCATGATTATGATCTCTACGTGCATATCCAGCAGATCAGTGCAGCATTCTTTAGAAGTTAAATCATAAGTCTTCAAACAGACTATGTCAAAAAATGCATATTAGTAAGGCTCTTTTAGACTGGAGACGCTATTTTAGCGATCTTTATGCAATCTTAACCTTTTTAGGCCCTGCATCCATTACAATGGACATCATGTATTTTCTTTATTTTTAAATAATACTTGAAGTAGATGTTTAAATAGCTGTCTATCAGAAAAAGACCATGAACCAGCCATTGAACAAGTTTATAAATTGATGAAAGTGTAGCCCACTGCAAAACACTGGAAAAATAGTAGTACGTGAGCAACTGGAGGAAAGGAACAACTAATTGTTACTAATTTTTGTGATTTTATCCCTTTTTAATCATGTTTTTTTGAAATAAAAAGATCAATATAAAATATTAAATATTACACACAGGCTTCCAATGCAATGGGAATAAAAAAAATTAAATATTTGAGTTGATTGTATATATTTGCTGTATAGATTTTGTATGGTACAATATTATATGGCGGGGTATTTAATTAGAATTCAGTTCGGTTTGGACAGGCCAAGGTCCGGTCCGATTTTTACTTGTGTTATGATTCAGTGCTATTTTCTGTAAGGTTGTTTAAACTATGATAAAAAACATATATAATAATAATAATAATAATTATTATTATTATTATTATTATTATAATAATATTAATAATAATAAAACTCTCTGGAAAGATTTTGTATACATTCGTCACCTGTCTCTCTGTCGCGCTCGGCGTGACTTTAGTTTCCACCCGTTCTCCTTTTTCTGCTCGTTCTTGGGCTCCCTATCTCCTTATAAAGCCGTTTTTTCACGGCCGCGTCCCAATTCAATAGCCGGAGCAGCGGGACCGCGACCCAGGTTCGATCCCGCATGAGGAGCGGTGTTTTTATTTATTTATTTTTTCCTTACCGCATCTGCACAGATCAGGGGTGCGTTTCCCAGACAACGATGGAGCCAAGCATTGAATTAACGCGGTACGATGCATCATTAAATTAACTAACATCTGAAGTACGATCGTTTCCAGAAATCATTGTACAGTCGAATTGTGCAAACCATCGAGATGTGCTTCTTAACACCAGTGCCCATGCGTGGAAACATTTTTTATTTATTTATTATTTTTTATGATTATTCTGTTCTTCTTGGGTGCATTAAACAACCAGAAACCCCTTGCCATTATTTGTCTGAGTATTACAAATGCGTAAATGACAGTTAATAATAATAAAAATAATAATAAGTGTGCAATGAAAAAGAAATACGGGTTATAATCACCCTAATAACCCTAAACTGTCTCCTGATATTTTGATTCAGGCTTTCCAAATATCCTACCGAAAGCATGTTTAAATATGGGGCTTTTTCTAGCAATTTTAAGTTTAAATATACACTAGGGTAGCACTGTTTGACAGGGTAGCAAAACTCGACACAACACTGGATGGAAGCCTAGTTCGAATCCCAGTCGTGGTTTTATTCTCTTAATGTTTTTTTCATAATGGCAATTATTGTTCTCATTTTAAAAAATATCTATTAATGTAGCCTACATATTTCTACGTATTTCCTGTTATATATATTATTTGACAAAGGCTAATTGATAACATCTGTATAGGCCTAGAAACACACAAGTTGCAGTAAGTAAATGATACATTTTCTTTATTCACACTCTGTCTGGCCCTGTTACCTCCAGAGGAGTAATTAGGTAATTCAAAACACCTGCTTATTACATGTCTCTATAATTTTCACTTTTATTTTAAGACACTTTTTACTTGTTATGAATATATTATTAAAAGGCACATTCTTGCCTACTGTATGGATACATTTGTTTCTTGGGTACAAACAATGCAAATATACCCTCAAAGGTCCTTAAGGTACAGGTTTTCACGTTAAGGCCATTTTAGAGTATCACCCAAGTGACAGCTACCCTTATTCAGAGAGTGCATATAGCACCATGGGTTTAAAAAAATACACTTATTCATAAATGTTCACAGCACTAGTTATCTTTACTCAAGATATGCCTGCATGAATAATTGACATACATTTTAGCTAAAGAGCACTTCTTACATTTTCAAAATACATTTGGGTACTGAATGTGATTATTCCCCCTAGGCGCACATGGGTAAAGTAAAGTAAAGTGACTCAATAAATGTAATAAACGCAAACATAAAAAAAATAATTAGGTACATGTTCAAAACACGTCTTAAATTCTTGTGCAGCAATATTAATGTGATTTATCAGCTTTCTGAATCCTACCATCCATCGTCTGCACTAATCACCAGAAACGTAGCTCATAACGACAGGTCTAGAGCTGTAGTTGGAACGACGCAGCTGAACCACGGTAGTTGCGAACATTCGCTGGAACTACGGTTCTGGGAAACACCTGAGTAGCTTAACTAAGGGTCGCACTTTGTAAGTTACTAACGTGGTTACCTCCATAGTTCCAACCACGCTTTTGGGAAACACCTGCGTTGCAGCTGCATAGTCCAGACTATGTAAGTTGCTAACGCACTTAGCAACTACGCTTTTGGGAAACAGACCCCAGATTGGCAGAAGAGAGCGTTTGATTATCTTACACCACACGTGATTGGTCTGTGAGTTTACTGCGCCGCAAAGCACGTATACAATTAAATACTTCTCAGTAGGGCTGAACGATTAATTGCATTTGCGATAATCTCGCGATATTTTAAAAAGAGATTCTCTAACCGCACAGGCTGCGATTTGACTGGTCACGTGACTTGGGAGCGAGCCGAGCCGAGGACGAGCGGAGCATACCAGAGCAGAAGGCAGGGAGGTGGAGAAGTGAAGTCAACATAGCGCACTGGCACTATTTGGTCCGGTTAAAACGAACTCTGGTCCGTTTGTAACTTTAGTGCGGTTCGATTGAGCAGGTGTGAAAACAGTAATCACACTCGGGTGTGGATCAAAAGAACCGGACCGAGACCAGCTAGAGGAGGTGGTCTGCGCTGCATTCACCTCTCACAGCCGCGTGACTCTGTTTATTATGTATAAATCTGCGCTGCACGCAGAAACACTGTGTTTGAAAGTGCAGCGTTTCAGCGTTCAGTGTTAAAGCACAGATATTTGCGCTGGAACACAAAATCTTCTCGTTGTATTTACTTTTTTCGTATATTTATATTTAACATACTCCCGTGTCAGACAGCTCTGACCAATCAGAGGACACAGGCTGCTCTGGTTTATTGATGCGCATTTTGGTGCGTTTACATTTATGCCTATGTGAAACCAGACCGAACAGAGCGAGAAAACGCTCCAAGTAAACGAACTCATTAACTGATTCGGACCAGAGAAACGAACTACAGGTGTGAAAACGCCAGTATAAGAGGGGCAGCACATCAGTTGTGTGGAATTACACTGGCTTTAAAAAAGAAGATGCTGCTCAACGTCAGGTACTGTGCTAAACGTGCCTTGCTACTGTTGCTACGATGCGAGGTAACACTACAAACCTTTTTCAGCATTTAAAAAAACACCACAAAGCCTCGTATGTTGTTTGCAAGGCTAAAATGCCAAGGACCAGTGCTGCATCTTCAAATACAGAAAATAACAAGTTGGTTAAAGCAGATTCTTTGTGTTTTTTGCACTTTAATTTTTTATGATGTTACTAGCTGGAGAGCAGTAAGTCTATTGTGACTGGTGAAAAGGAAAAGCTATTTATCTATTTATTTTTCTATTAAAAAATGGTAAAAAGGAAAAGCATAGATTTGTTTGCTCTATTGTTATCTGTGCTTTAAATAAATCTGACATTGTTTATTATTAAACAGATTGATTTATTGCTTCTGTTTGTTAAAAAATTGTTACGCTGGGGTGTGTGAAGGAGGAGGAGGACGTAAGTGCAAAGATAATTATTTATTAAATAAACAAAACAAACACAGAAACGAAAACGGAATACATAAACTAAGGCGAAGATTAAGGTAAAGACTGGGATACAAACACTAGGATACAAGGCTAGGATACTGAGGCTAAACACTATAAACGGGAAACACGGTTAGACTTACAGACTAGAAAACACAAAAGACTCGACACAGCATGTACAAACAGAGGGGCTTAAATACAGGAAGAACACCTGGGCAGGGCTGATGAGGGGGCAGGGCTACAAATAAAACACAGGTGAGAACACTGATGGCTAGGGCAGGGCTAGGACGGTGACAGATACACAACAGAAACACATGGCTGTGAACACATGACAGGAAAACAGAGGGGAGGAGCACTAGGGAACAAATGAGGGAGAAACATAACACTGACATGGGCTAAGGTGTAACATAACCCCCCCTCAACGGCGCCACTTCCAGAGGCGCCGAGAGAGAGGGAACAGGGACTGGACAGGGGACACGAACAGAGACTGGACAGAGGACTGGACAGGGAATGGAAACTGGACAGGAGACGTAGACCGGGCAGGGAACTTGACATGGGACGGAGACTGGAACGTAGACTGGGACGGGGACAGGACACATGGCTGAACAGGGGACTGGACAGGAGACAGAGACTGGACAGGGGACCGAACAGGAGACGGAGACTGGACAGGGAACAGAGACTGGGACTGGACAGGGGACCGAACAGGAGACGGAGACTGGACAGGGGACAGGACACAGGGCTGGACAGGAGGCTGGACACAGGGCTGAGACTGGACAGCGGGCTGGACAAAACTGGACCGGGGAACTGGAACAAATACCTGGACAGGGACGGACACAAACACAGTGACAGGGACGGTAACAGGAAAACCACCGGGGACAGGAACGGGAACAAACACAGACACGGGGACCAGGACAGGGAGAGACATGGGTACAAACGCAACTTGGGGATGCCCAGGACTGGCTAAAGTCTGTGGGGTAGTTAGAGGGGCCAGCCTGGGCACAGTTCTTGGGCAGAGGTCCGGGGGCCTTGGGGCGGGCCTAGGAGCCCGTGACCTGGGAGCAGGCCTGGGGATAGGCCTGGGGGCATACAAAGTTCTGGGAGTGGGCACAGGGTCAGAGGCGGCCGGAGCCGCGGGCACAGGGTCAGAGGCAGTGGGTACCACATGAGCGGCAGGCACTGCAGACACAGGAGCTGAGGCTGTAGCAGCGGGAGCTGCTGGTGCTGGGGCTGAGGCTGTAGCAGCGGGAGCTGCTGGTGCTGGGGCTGAGGCTGTAGCAGCGGGAGCTGCTGGTGCTGGAGCTGAGGCTGTAGCAGCGGGAGCTGCTGGTGCTGGAGCTGTGGCAGCAGGTGCTGGAGCTGGAGCTGTGGCAGCAGGTGCTGGAGCTGGAGCTGTGGCAGCAGGTGCTGGAGCTGGAGCTGTGGCAGCAGGTGCTGGTGCTGGAGCTGAGGCTGTAGCAGCGGGTGCTGCTGGTGCTTGAGCTGAGGCTGGAGCAGCGGGTGCTGCTGGTGCTTGAGCTGAGGCTGGAGCAGCGGAAGCTGCTGGTGCTTGAGCTGGAGCTGAGGCTGGAGCAGCGGAAGCTGCTGGTGCTTGAGCTGGAGCTGAGGCTGGAGCAGCGGAAGCTGCTGGTGCTTGAGCTGGAGCTGAGGCTGGAGCAGCGGGTGTAGCTTGAGCAGGCGCGGCGGGTGTAGCTTGAGCAGGCGCGGCGGGTGCAGCTTGAGCAGGCGCGGCGGGTGCAGCTTGAGCAGGCGCGGCGGGTGCAGCTTGAGCAGGCGCGGCGGGTGCAGCTTGAGCAGGCGCGGCGGGTGCAGCTTGAGCAGGCGCGGCGGGTGCAGCTTGAGCAGGCGCGGCGGGTCTAGGAGCTCGTGACCTGGGAGTAGGCACAGGAGCAGGGGCTGGACCCCCAGGCACAAGAACTGGGGTAACAGCGGGCACAAAGTCAGAGGCGGCCGGGGCCGCGGGAACTGGGTCAGAGGCGGCCGGAACCGCGGGAACTGGGTCAGAGGCGGTCGGGGCCGCGGGAACTGGGTCAGAGACGGCCGAGGCCGCGGGAACTGGGTCAGAGGCGGCCGGGGCCGCGGGAACTGGGTCAGAGGCGGCCGGAGCCGCGGGCACAGAGTCAGAGGCGGCCGGGGCCGCGGGAACTGGGTCAGAGGCGGCCGGAGCCGCGAGCAGCGCTGATCCAGAGGCGGCCGGAGCCGCGAGCAGCGCTGAAACAGAGGCGGTGGGTCCTGCTGGCGTGAGCGCGGCAGGCACCGCGGGTACAAAGTCAGAGGCGGCCGGAGCCGCGAGCAGCGCTGATCCAGAGGCGGCCGGAGCCGCGAGCAGCGCTGAAACAGAGGCGGTGGGTCCTGTTGGCGAAGAAGCCGCTTCAGCGGGAGCC